>NC_067473.1:79752625-80112625 GCF_947179515.1 Apodemus sylvaticus | reverse complement strand
GGCCCAGCGTCCCATCAGTACCTCAGCATCATGGACCCCACAGAGGATCCTCTGACCAGATGGGAAGAACAATTCAGATTCATCACTGTTTCCAACCTCTGAGTTCTCTGGGGCAGGCCGAGTGGGGAGCTGTGAGCATCCCTGCAGTGACCTTTCTTCCATATGCACCCTGACCCCCCAAGTGCCTTCTGCTTACCAGCATTCACAGTGCCCCTTGTCCCTCTAGAATGTGCCTTATGAAGACCGTGCTGTGTGTTTAAGCAGATGGCCTCCCAGCCCCGGTGTCTTCAAATTTATCTCATTCGAAGATAGACATATTTGAGACAGACTCTAAGTGACCCTCAAACTCCCTTTAGACTTCCATGTCAAGGTCTTTATATCTGAGGGCATGAAGTACCAATACTAGAGAAATTCAAACAAGGGAGACATGTCTGGTGAAAGGCTCTCCTGGGACTGGCAGGCAGATCTGAACTTCCTTTGGGCGGTGAACACCAGGGAAATGTGACATCCTATTCAACAAAGAAGTTCAGAATCTATAGAAATCTTTAAAGGAGTCAGGAAGCCCAGTTTAGAAAGCCCTGGCCTCAAAATAAAATTACAATGCCTCCTCACACTAAGGAAAACATATGCCAGTGATGCTCAGGCCAGATTAGTAGGAGTGGAGGAACTTTAGTAGCAGGTGGAATCATGGGAGCTCTGAGTCGCACTCAGACCTGAACTCCACTCGGGACATGTGAACTGCACATGAGCAGGCAACGGGTTGAATTTGAAGGCCTTTTGACTGTCTCCCATGAGCCTTGTCCCCGCTCCACCGCTGTAAGGCAGGGAGTGATGACTGAGGTCCCAAGTGTTTACTCAAAGGCTGTGAAATTAGCATAGATACACATCAGCAGAGCGCCACTAGGACTTGCTGGAACCATTGATGCAGGCACAGGGATGCTTCAGAGTCTGAAGGTAACCTGTGACTCAGAAGCATGTAACAGAACACTGTACGGAAGCCCAGACTATCCAAAAGACCCCCAGTGTCTATGACCCCCTGGATGCCAAAGCCCCAATCCCATACCGCCTGGCTAGTTTAGCTTCTTGACTTTCTCTGACCTTCCCCTTTGGAAATGGATCTTTTCCTAACTATCTCTGCTTCTGCCGCTGGCTGCTTACCAACTACCTATTTTAAACGCAGGTACAGCTATCACCCCCAAATGAACGCTACAGTTTATTCTAGTGTCAAATATGAGTGACCATGGTGCAGGAACACAGATAATTCATGCTACTTCAACAATAAATGTAAACAAAAAAGCAACAACAAAACATGTTCCCACAGTAACAGAGCAGAGGGAGATCATCTATCAAGGTACTTTACAAATAACACATTGGTGGAAATACCAGGTAAGTAGATTACAACAAATCAGGAAAGTCTCTTTTGTAGGTCACAGATGCTGTCTGATGACACTCAGCCTTTGGTGGAAGCTAGGGGTTTGTACATTCCACAAAGGATTTTTACCCAATAGTCACAAGGAAGGATGTTAGGTCAAACTCAGAGGTGGGCAATAAGTGGTTATGCAGGGAGCTAAAGACAGATCCTGACAATTTAGTTCCAGCTCTCCACAATCCGTCAAACAGCCCCAGGGAATCTTTAACACAGGTGTGGTGTGTTGGGGAGTAGTGGGTGGAGTTCTAATCAGCTGTCCAATTCCTTGTTCCTGGCCACAAGAGCCTGAGCATCTCTGCAGGCACCTACGAAACCCCAGTATCTACCAACACCGACTGCACCAGGTGGCCCTGCTTTCCAGGTCAGAGAAAACATCCTCAGGGGCCACGCTCATACTGTACTGTAGCCATTTGCCCATCACACAAAGGCTTGCAGGCAGGCCCACATCTAGCCCAGCTCCGAGAAGCCAGTCCTGTTAACAGATAATCTACTTCTTTTGGGGTCCTCAGGCTCCATCTTCTACTGTCCACACAAAATCCTTTCTCAGAGCACATATTTCAGAAGTTCTTACATTTACTGCCTAAATTTTATGATTTTTAAAAATAGCTTGCTAGTCCCATCATTTATTTGATGTCAACTGAAAAGATGGTTTACAGTTCACAGTATGAGCTGAAGTTTCTCCAGCTAGGGATTTCTGAGGGATTGAGGCTCCATTCCCCTAAAAAGTAGTCTCCACAGAATTTGACCGTCTGTTTAGTGACTTCCAGTCTTCTGCTGGCTGGAGATTTGAGTTCTAGCCAAGGCTGAGGTGTATGACATGCAAGGGGTAGTCATTTCAAAGTAAATCAACCCTAACATCAAACTTACTGTGCATCCCTTCTCCTTTTGAATGTGTTGGTCATTTGAGTGAGTTCAAGTGTAAAATCCCAGCAGCAGTGGTGACAGGGAAGGGGCGTGAAGTGCTGGGGTACCGGGAAAGGATCCTTGGGGGGAATGGAATCGGCTAGAGGGATAGAATACAGTGCTCTCTCCAGGAGGGAAATGAAGACACTGAGTTTAAGGGCGGGGCGAAATCACTTGAGCTACTACTATGTGTGACACAGACTGTGTGTGACAAGCTTAGACAAGTCTTTCCAAAATAACAAATGGCGATGATGGTGGCCACGCAGAGTGGTGCCTGAGAAGGCGGTAAGGAGGCACCCAGCCTCTATCTGGGGTGCAGGTGGGTTAATGGTCTCCTTGAGTCACAAGTCAGGAGAGGATGGATGGGTCAATGGAACAAATGGATTTGCAAGCTTGGTTCAAAATTGTAGTCCCCTAAATGTTCAGTTTGGGTTGGATTTTGTCAGTGGAACCCCTACCCACCCACCTACCCACCCACACATACACACAATTTCATTCTACTTAATCTGTCACTTAATGTACTTTGGATGCAAAGCAGTGAGCTTTGATGAGTCCAAAACTGTTTTAATTAGCCTAAATTGTTTTAGTTAGCATAGCTGCTTTACAGCTCATTGTTGGTGATTGAGTTGTAAGATCTATCAAATGCAGAGAAAAGATCTACAGTGGCTCCCTTGTGCTGAGTCCGGGTGGGTGCCTGGAGCTGGGCTCCTCCTCCTGGCCTGAGTTAGGGAGGCTGCCTGACAGATACTGGGCAAGGCAGCTGCTTTGGGCACAGATCTGCCTCCCCCTCTTTGCTGACTCTACTATTCCAAAGATGAAAAGGCTCTCGGGGAACCTCAGACCCTCATCCCACCCCCTTAGCTCACCCAAAATAAGGTCCTCAAGTTCAGTCTAAAAGACCCTTGTCAGGAGCTCTGCTATCCCAAAGCAAGAACATTCCCTAGGGCAACAGTAATAGGTAGCAGCTCTCCTATGGGCTTCCTCAAACTCTGACACTCAAAATCCACCCTCGGGAGACTTCCTAGTGGGGAAAGGTGGGGCTCAGAACAAGTTTTGAGGTGTTCAAGTTTTGAAGTGTTCCAACACTCAGCTGGGGCTGAGAACCACAGTGGAGTTCAGAACGGGAACTTTTCTCCAGTGCATGGTCCTCAGGCACATGCTCTAGAGCCTCTCACTGCGATTACAGTGGCCGGGCGGTGGTGGCACACGCCTTTAATCCCAGCACTTAGGAGGCAGAGGCAGGCGGAATTCTGAGTTTGAGGCCAGCCTGGTCTACAGAGTGAGTTCCAGGACAGCCAGGCAGCCAGGGCTACATAGAGAAATCCTGTCTTGAAAAAAACAAAAACAAAACAAAACAACACAACAAAAAAACCCGATGCAGATGCATTCCTCAACATGTTCCCCCCACCCCCCCAAGGGAAGGGGTTTGTGGGCCGCAGGAAGCTCCTCTCAGGCACCCTGCTCCAGCTCTGAAATCAGCACCCGAATTTCCGGAGAAGGCGTTAGTTCCATCCACATGGTCTTAGAGGCTGCTTAGAGGCAGCCTGATAGCCAAGACTTATTGGATAGGCAATGGGTGACTTTTGAGGCAGAGTATATTATTCATTTACTTACTGAATCTTCAGTTTCATGTCCACGTTAGCCAAACATTCCAAACCTCTGCTTGAAACACAGACTTTCAGTGAGGGTGCAAGCTGTGTGGTAATGGTTCAAAACTTCCTCACCCACTGCATCGATGACCACAGAAGCGTGGTCACAACAGACTTAGCCTGGGGTAGCTTACTAATACAGCCTCAAGTAACAGGAACTTTTCTCCAGTGCATGGTCCTCAGGCACATGCTCTAGAGCCTCTCACTGCGATTACGGTGGCCAATGCTAAGTAAAGGTATAGGATGAGGGCCTGCCTGGTGACCCTGTTCTCACCTAGAACTGGAAGCGCCACCTCAGGACATTAGCAAGATCTGTGTTTTCCCGACTTGGTGGCAAGTCCCTTTCTGCAAAGCCTATCTATACACAATGCTGTCAGACTCCCACAGAAGCCAGACACTGTACACGTAACTCCGTTACATTTGGTCAAGTATCCTAAGTCCAACCTAAGCTATAAAGAAACATACTACTGGGGTCTTAAGTTTTATGGAACTAATTAATCTGAGTCAGCACATCACTGTTTGGAGGGAGGAATGACTTCTGAGTCAGGCTAATCTGGCTATGTTCAGCTTGGCGTTTGATGCACAGGTTTGAAACAAAAATGTTTTTTAAATCTAAAAGTCTTAGAGAACATCAAGAAATATGTGGGCTTTAAACTAATGGGCATGAGCAGCAGTGTGCGCAAAAGGCCTGCGCATCTAGAGCACAGCGCCTGCCTTGCACACATGTGCTTAAGTCCAGTGAGTCGGGTGCAAAAGCCATCCACGCCCATGGTCCTTCCCTGGGGAAATCCAACGTTGAGAAGGCGTGGTTCTCTGGGGAGGATTGCACGCCTACACCTAGAGGCAGAGCAGAGGAAGGTGGCCTTGCGGATCACACACAGACTGTAGCTCGTGATTAGCGGGCCAAACAGAAGAGAGCTTTAAATTTAGCTGGAATCCCTTTATGGTACAAGGTAGGTAAATCTCATGATAGGTTTAATATGTCTTCCCATCCTACTGAGCTCATCAGTCTGTGCTGATTGCTTTGCTATGGTGAAACGTGCTGTAAAGGGAAGTCCATGGGAAGAAGGAAGGGAGAATGCTAATGTCTAAGAACGTGAGGTGAGAGGGATCCCTGGACAATGAGTTCACTTAAGTAAAGTTCATTCTAATTTAATAACAAATGCTCACAGAAGCACCAGACACAAGACAAATCAGCCTTCATACAAGGATTTCTTCCCAACAAGGTTTGTTCATAAACTCAATGCTGAGGGCTAGGGCTGAGGCTTCCCTAAAATGCTTAACACGCCAGTCTCCACCCTGTGAACTAATCCCCACTGTCCAGGATCTTTGCTGAGACCCTGCCACCGGCAGCAGTGTGTTCAGTACTGCAAGGGTGGCCAGGCCCTCTGGAGGCCAGCAGTGCCAGACCTAGACAGGAAAGAGCTGGGAGGCCAGATGGGGCCTTAATTCTACAAATCATACTTCTCTGAATTTGTTTCTTAGGTAAGTACATGGTGTCTCAATGTTCTACACAAAAATGTACTAGCAGCAAAGTCCAAACTACAAAACAACTATAGGATACTGGGAACTGTTAAGGCAGAGCAACTTGCGTCTCCTTTGGCCTCAAGAACCCAGTGACTTCTAAAATACAGAGTAGACAAAAATCCTTCAGCCTTCTCCATGCACTGAGCCTTTCCCAGAAGCCACTCACCTCCTGGAGACAGCTGTCTCTCTGGCACAGAGAATCACCTGCTCATCTACAGATCACTGACTTATGCCTGCTGGGAGCTGAGGTGGCGACAGAAGCTTATGACAAATGGGCATAAGAATTCTTTGGGATATAAATGTTCTAAAGTTGGACTATATAGTGTATATAGTGTAAGTACACTATATTACACACTTAAAAGAATTTGTAGCATAGAAACTATACCTGAATAAAACTGTTAATTTTAAAAGCTGTATTGTGTTAAACACAAGCACATCTAATGTCTGAGAGAAATGTCTCTGCTAAAAAATTGGAAACACAACAGATGGATTATAAATTTCTTCAGAATTCCTTCAACTTTAATTGTGGGGGTAAAATCAAGCAGCCACCGAGGAAAAATCTTCCCTGGAAGCAGTCCCAGTGTTCTGTGTGGTGGACATGATGAGTTATTTCTTAGCTCGGTGGTCACGAGTGGCCAGCTGTTGTCATTCCTCTACTGTGTCCTTCTTGCCAGTCTCTTGCCCTTCGAAGAGGGGGTACCTGGCCTCCACATCAGCCCAGGCGATGCTGCCATTGGCCAGATCACGGACCACAGCGGGCAGTTCAGAGACCTGGGAGAGAAAGGAAGCCCACGCATTAGCCAACTTTGCATTTGTGCCAAGTACCTGCCCTGAATTCAGGAACCCTTATATGCAGTACAGAGCAAGCACCATCTATTTATGACACCGGGCACACCTCGTATACACACAAGACGACGTCCCTTCCAAGCTGTGTTTGTTTTCTCAATTATGCTCACCCCTCCCAGGCTGGGGTCTTTGCTCTCAAGGCCACGAAGCCTCCCAGCTCCCTACACAGCTCAGCACTGCCGTAAGCTTCTCACCCCATTCCATATCTCAGGTTATTTCACGCCTGTTACATTTAACTCCTGCATTTAATTAAGTCTATGCGGTGCAGCAGAGCCAGCTGCTGCCCAGCCATACGCAAGTGACAGTGGCCTCCAGCAGTGGTTTACAAAGTCAGGCCTGGAAAACCAGCCTATGTAGAGCCTGTTAAAGCGTTCTGCTACTCTTCCCCACCCCCAGCTAATGGGTGGCAGGTTTGGGGTGGAGATTAAGAAGCTCTAGCGAGTTCCCAGGAAATGCTGATGCTGAGGCTGACTGGGACTCACACAGAAAGGCAGCCTCTGGGAGTGTGGTACAGAGCAGCCAGGACTGGTGTATAAAGACAGGCCAGAAGGCCAGGAGTTATGAAACCCTTTTGGATAAAAGCAGTTTTTATTTCTATTTTCCTTATCATAACTCTAACAAGCTGAATACTAATAAGCACTCTAAATAAATACCTGTCCAAAGTTAATATGTTAGCCAGGCAATTGCCAGTGACAGTGCCCCCTCCAGCCCCCTCCTGAACCACTCAGCCACCCTTCTGGGCTTGTCCTACCCCACTGGTCCTTGCACTTTACACAAAATTACAGGAATATTCATCTCCAAAGGGCTAACACTAAGTTTATACACGCATTTTTACGTTTCTATAGAAATATAATGATAAAGATGGCTAAGTCCCCAAAGCTCGCCAGTAAAACTATGGCAACAGCCTCACGGGATGACATTTCTCTTGCCTAATAAACAACCAAGTGTAAAAACGAACTGCTGGAGAAGGAGCGAGAGGAATCCAAACGACTATACAATATTAGAGAAATGCTAATGGGTATTTTCATAATTAAACCAAACAGTTGTGGGAATCTGGGCTTTGTCTAATACCAATCAATCATTAATATTACGAAAAATAAAACCAAGAATATAAATATATCAAAGTCCAATCCAAGTCAGTAAGAAGCTGTGAACATATCTAAGACTAAATGTGTCAGAAGACCAGTCACCTCTGCCCTTATCTGTCTCATGGAGTCTCGGTCCCTCAGAGTTGCCGTGTGGGGGGTCTTGTTCACGGTATCGAAGTCAATGGTGATGCCAAAGGCCACGCCAATCTCATCCGTTCTTGCATAGCGCCTTCCAATAGACCCGGAGGAATCATCTACTTTATGAGACACGCCATTCCTGGTCAGAGCTTCCGCTATTCAAAACAGGTAAGACAAGGGTGAGATAGTGCAGTGTCATGTGAACGCAGCCTCGGGAGCTCGGGAAACAGAGGGCCCTGAGACTAGAGAGCAGCAAGTCCCAGCTACGCGGGTGTTCACTAGGTCCCTGCAGGAGCCCAGGCTGCCCCACTTTCTCCTCCCGACAGCTGCACGGGACCTTCTGGGGCTGAGGTGGAACACTGATGTGCATCTCTGCCTGCAGGGCCCTGCGCTGCTCACACAGGCTTCTGTTTTCAAAACCCAGAAGGAAGGGCCAGCACTCCCGGACCCCTCCCAGCGCTGCAGATCCAGCATGGTGCTACAGTCCACTAGGGTTGGGGAAGAGAGGACCAGGGAAATAAGGGCAGCAGGGAACCCTTGAGTCTGACTCCCGACTCACCCAGGGCTAAGGCATCTGAGCAAGTATGCTCTGTTATAAATATAAGCAGAGGCTAAAATCTCATTTATCCATAGTCAATCTATGCTTTTGCTCAAACAAATGATATGTTCTGTAAAACCGAGTCTGCGAGATGGTGTTCCCATGGAGATTACCCAATTGGATTTGCTTACATAATTCCTTGACAAATGGCATAAACTCTTGGTTCTGGCTCAGCGGAAGGACGGAACATTTGAACGGAGCAACCACAGCAGGGAAACTGAAGAACTAGACGGTTTGAAAAGAAAGAAATCCAAATGTTAGTTTATAAGCAACTGGTATTGTCCTAAAGCACAAAGTAGTTATACTTGGTAGGTAACTTAAGCCACTTCACTATCAAAATACCAGATCTTCTATCTGTATACAGGAGTCCAACCCTCCTGTGCTGTGCACGAACTCGAGATCACAGGCAGCAGATGCTCTGCCGCAGGCGAGCCAGCTTTCTGCAGGCTGTTTGGGTAGGAGGGGAGAGCTGAAGGGTTCTTCAACGGTACCCGAACGAAAGGTTCATTTGAAGGCAAGACCACACGGCCTGGGGGTGCGTGCAGTGTCCCATCGAATCACTGTGTGACAGAGCCGAGGCTAGCTCCTGCTTCAAACTTATTTACTCCCTGACGTCAGGCAGCTATTAGTACCCGCTACAAGGAACCTTGGAGCAGCGCAGAGGCCAACAGCACAGCTCCCTCCTTCAGTCTGGAGAATTCTAGTTTACAGAATCAAGCAGGAACTTGCCTTTACTGATTTTTCCCCCAATTTCACTAGAAATGTTTTCATACTAAATTTGTAGGCAAATGGATTAAGTAAGTGGGTGCTAATAGTTCAGAAACATTTTTGGCTTCCCACAGCCTAATCAAATTTCTCTTCATGGAGGGACTATGCAATTCATAATAGTGTGACTAATTTATTCTTGTTTAGCCTTTATGAAATGTCTATTAAAGCTCTAGTTATATCAATATTGTTCAATTCAAAAATACAGCCAAAAGACTTTTTTTCTTAAAATGTAAAAACCTTTCTATTAGAAAAATAAGCAGGAAAGCATGAAGCAAAATTGGCACCCAAGCAGCCCCTTCAGTTAGGCACAGCATCGCTCCTTGACACGCTGTGTCTTCACGGTATCCCTGCTGTCTGGGCCAGGCTCTTACTATTGGCCAAATGAAGGACAGCTACTTCCTCATGTCAGGATGAAGATGTAGCTTCAGCAGAGATTAAAAGGGCAACTGCATTAGGTAAGCAGAACGGTGTGTCAGACTTTCTAGAACTCAGGCACCAAGAATCCACCAGTTCGTTCTTCAACGCCTGTTTGATGCTTTACAAAGAACCGTGGGTGGGTGGATAGCCGCGTGCGTGTGTGTGCTCAGCTTTGGACTCCATGTAAATGAGACTGTTTCTTTAATCAATAAGACAGACAAAAGCTCTCTCGTTTGTAGCTAGCCTCTGATCATCTTCCTGGAAATCTGCTAGCAGCTACAGGAGTACACCCTCCACAGCCAGGGAGACGACAAGGAAGGCTCACAAGGGCGAGGAGAGTGGAAGTGTGGCACGGAGCCACACGTGGGCTCATCAAGTGACGAGAAGCCGTGAAGGGTGGGAAGTCTTTGCTAAGCTCCCACTGCCCCAACGCTCGAATGCCGGGAAAGCCCCGCCTACAAACTCATCCCAGGCGCGGCTCACCGTTCTCTGCTCATCGCCCTCTCGGACGTGGAATGTATGCTCCAGGATGGTATACATGATCCTGCCCAGGCCAAAGGAGGGCTCGATTACACTCGGAACGACTTCCTCCACTGCAAAACAGAGACAGTTTAGTAATGCTCTCTCAAGAACCACAGGATACAAATCACAGTCCTTAATAATCCTTGGCACTACAACTACCCTAAAGCTAGCTGGGCTGTGATCTCTGTACAGCAGGAAGAGTGCACTCAGAAGATCTATGTGCTCATAAGAAATATGGCCCCTTTAAAGGGAAAGTTAAGTCAAAGAATTTTCAACCCATCACACATCACAAATTCACACATCACAAAAATGAAGCGTGTGTCCTAGGAGCGGCTCTCTAATCGATAAGCTCTGAACAGCGACAGCCACACTGTGCTCTACCCCCTGCTCTGCCTTTCTAGAAAACTAACAGACCTGGAGCTTTCATTAAAGAATTTGTGAAACTGACTACGGGAACTGGAGAGCGCTCAGGAGCGCAGGGCAGCAGCTGCTCTTTCAGAGGACCCACGTTAGATTTCCAGCTCCACCAAGTTAAACATTCTCCATACACTATTAGTGACTCTAGTTTCAGGGCGTCTGAAGCCCTCTTCTGGTCTCCAGGCACACATGTGGTCCGCAAACATACATGCAGGCAAAATGCCCATATACATAAAAAACAAACCACGTAAACAAACAAGCAAACTCAAATACCTTTACAGCAGGTCTGGTGATGCAAGCTTATAATCAGGCTGAGGCAGGAGAATTGCTAGAGCAACTTTAAGGCCAGCCCTGGACAACTAGGTAAGACCTAGTTACTACCACTCTGGGGTCAGGAAACATTGAAGGTAGAGTCTGCTCAGGACTCAATATCCTACCAAACACATTCTACAGGGCCCTACGGCTCCCCCTCTAGGCCACACTCAGGAAATGTACTGGTTACTACATGGAGAAGCAGCACTAGCCAGGCCTTGGGGAGTTAGTCCCTTCTCTGTGGGTAAGGAGATAACCAGGGCCAACAGTTCAGTTCTACAGAGGTCATTTCTTTTGTTTGACTGGTAGGTTTTTTTTATTTTTATTTTTTTATTTTTTTAAAGACAGGGTTCCTTCTCTATGTAGCCCTGGCTGTCCTAGAACTAGCTCTACAGATGAGGCTGGCCTTGAACTCAGAGATACACATGCCTCTGTCTCTCTCCTGAGTGCTGGGATTAAAGGCATGCATCACCACTGCCAGGCAGCAAGGCTGTTTCTTTTGTCTGAGTCTTTGTTATGGCACACTTGCCATGAAAGTGCTTTCCCTTCACATAAAATGTGCTTCCACTAGTCTCTCCCGCCCTCAGCATCCTAAGATGTATCATGCTGGCTGAGTGCCCTGTCAGACACCATCAGCACCGCCTGCATAACAAACTGTGGTGACAGCCACGCACCAGTACAAAAGAAAGGGGAAAGATGAAGCAGCCCTGTGAACCACGGCTCAGGCCACTGGCCCACCTAGCACGAACACGGCCCAGCTCAATCCTTAGCACCACAAGGGAAAATGCGGTTTAGAAAGACAATCAAGGTACTTTTTTCTCCCAACCTTTGGAGTGTCATCTGAGTGATGGTGGGCAGAGGCTCAGGGGCAGCTGCCGGGACACAGTGTCGCCCTGCTCTGCCATGCTCTGCCCTGCTGGTTCCGGGACCAGCTGGCCCGCCCATCCTACAGCTCTTCAGCAGTTCCTGGGAGCTTCGCTTCAAAGCCAAGCAAGCTTCGTGTGTGGTGGGCTCCAAAATGTGCATTGCCTAATTCAAATGCTGCGCGACCAAACCCCCCAACGAAGCAGAGCAGGGCGAAGAAAAAAATGCCTTAACTCATTGACGACACTGTTTCCTGACCGTAGGCATGTTTTCAGAGATTTCACTCTCTCTACCTCAGCTTAGGCAACACAAAAGTGCCTGCCTTTTCCGGTTGGCACGAGTGTTCCACACCCACCAAGCTGCCTCTCTCTTTAAAACTTATGTAATTTTAATGTCACAAAACTTATTTTTTTTTAAAGTTCAGAAATGATGGCTGGTTTTTGTTTCTTTACTGTTCTAATAAATTACCATGTAGTGTTTTCTGGAATCTCTTCACACTGACCATGTCTTTTGTTAACTGAAATGTTTTTCCTTCAGTTTCAATAGTGAATTCCCTACAGAGAGAGAGGGGAAAAAAAAGACAAAACACATTAAACAGCAGCTGGAGCACATACCCCTTCTCCAGGACGCTGAGCCAGCCTTCTTAAACGCTAACACAATTTGGTCTTCTCTCTAGATGACAACTTGTGAAATGACCACCAAGTTAAACATTCTCCATACACTGGCACTAAACTGTATATCTCAGAGAGGATCTCAAAAAATGTTGCTCATTTTATACAGTGATTTAGTGACAAAGTCCTCTGATCTTAAAGTCAAGATTAAATATAACAACTTAAAAGTAAAAAACAAAAACAAAAAGGAAAAGCAACTATCTTAGAGTAAACACATTTGTCCAAAATAACTCTGCAATTAAAATGACCACTATTCTACATACCATCCCAGCAACTATAGACCCCAGAATAAAGTAAGTGAACATCAATAAACAAGTTTTCTGACTCTTTGCTATGTGAATATAAAACGTTCTCACCATGGCTGTGATACGTCCATGTCCCAGTTACTGGTTACCAAGGGCACGCTACAGGGCCTACATTCCAGCCATTTTCTCCAGCCATTATAAAGTCTGTACTTCTCTAGCCTGATGGCAGCACAGGACTAGGAAACAGAGCCCTCATGTGGCTGTCTTGAAGATATGTAGAGGCTACTTGTTAACATTACATTCTGCGGGTGTCTCCCAATCAGTCTTCTGCCTCATATGGATAGTTTCCTGTAGTAACTACTGGTTTGAAATCTGTGTTTATGCAGAGTGTTGTGAGTCTAACTGTACAGTAGGAAGCACATATAGAACAGTTAGCATCAGCAAGAAGACAGCTTGAGATTAAAGCCGGCAAATGGTCTTGCACAGCCAGGACAGTCATTAACAAATGGTATAACACAACCACCATGCTCTCAGAGTTCCCAAGTCCCTCTCCTCTGTGTCTACTCTCAATTACAATCAATACTCTGTCAATCATTGCCATAAAGTGTCTTTCCCAGGTTCGCGTGTAACCATGGTCTATGACAGGCTTGGGAAGCAGCATTTCAGTGAAAGCCAAGTCACAAAATATTTCAGGGTTTGCTGGCCCTAGGTGGTCTCTTGTGTACTGTGTCTTTGGTTTTGTTTCATTTGAGTATTTTTGCTGTTGTTTCAACCCACCTCCCTGAAACCAGAACAACAACAACAAGAGGGAGGAACGGCAGTGCTCTAGTGCACCTTAACGGCTGCTCCACACACGGCCATGAACAGTCTGTGTCTTGTAATTCCTACTGTGTCTGCTGCTCAGTCTGCTGATTTACCACAGCAGAAATCCACAGTAACTGAAGTCACTTCACTGTCTTCAGTTTCATCGTGTGTGCATCGTAAGTTTGGTTGTAGTTGTGTACTATTCAGGAATGACATGACCTCCTGGGTAACCACCTTCATCATTATGAAGCGCCCTGGGTTCACCTAATAGCCATTTCCTGGAGTTAACTTTTTTTTTAACATATGTTAATATGTAACACATAAATACATATTATACATAGGAAATATTCTCTCTATATATATTCCCTCTTTTAGACCTATTTCTGTATTACTACTGAAATCAGTTTGGTGAAAACCCCATTAATGAGGCCAGGAACTTGTGAAGAGCACAGACGGACACTCAGCGGCTGTATTGCAGCACTTACCGCATTTCATCTCCAGCTAAGCACTGACATTTAGAACAGATCTCCCACTCACGGAGATTTTATCTGCTCTTTGCTCATTTTCCTCTTACTTTAGTATGCATTTTATTTCCATGCATAAACTCCGTAACAACGTTTTTGCTTTAAATAGTTTGTTCTGCACAAGCAGGGTTGTCCATGAGGGTGTGTAATAAGGCCAATGTTTGTGTGTGTGTGTGGGGGGGGGGGGGAGATATACCTTTCGAGCCCCCGAAATCAGCAGTGCTGGGGTTACAGATGCATTGCACCACGCCTAGCGTGTACATGGGGGTCGGGATGGAAACTCACATTCTCATGCTTGCACAGTAAGCATCTAATCCTCTGGGCCATCTGCCCAGTGCTCAGCCCCGTCTCTCTAAAGACCTTACAACATATTCATGCTCCGCATGCATTTCCCGTGTTTAAAGCTCTGCACCCACACTTTCTGGAGCTTTGGCTTTGCTTGACAGTATTGCCGAGTCTATTGTGTTTGTACATTTGGATCTAGACAACTAAAGGCAACCCAGTGTTCCGGCTTCTATCACTTGGACGAGAACTCTAAATTATCTTTCTTGTCTGTTATATGATGACTCTTCCCCACTGGCTGCTTAAAGATTTCTCTTTTTATACATGGTTTTTAACAATTTGGGTTTTCTGTGTCCTTTTGTGATTAATCTTCAGCCTGACTGGGTTCAGCTCTTAAATCTGACACTTTCTTCCTGCCACATCACGGCTGTTTGCTCTACACTGTGACTATCACACACATACTTCTCTGTGTGGCACTGGCCCATGGCATCCCAAACCCTTACTTTTGGTGGTCCATGGATAACTTCCGAGGCTGCATGTGTAAATTCAGTCAGCCTCTGCACTGCCACATCCACTGTGGCCATACAGTGAGGCGGCAACTCCAGGTACCAGTTGGGGTTCATGTTTATGCTCCCACTTTTTACGACTTCTGCACTCTCCTGTACTCTTCATTACAAGCTTGTTCATGTGGGCGTGTACTGTATGTGGGCAGAGGGGCCCTGGACCGGCAGCTCTTCCCTGCTGAGCCACCTCTCCAGCCCTTCTGTTATATTCATGAGCACATGAAACACATTTACAGCTGCCGCACCACATTTATGTATTTACTACTCATGTTAGTTGTTTCTGGGCCTTCCTTTGAACTAATCATTATCAGGAGTCATATGATATTGCTTTTATAGATGTACAATAATTTTCTATTACTGTAGCTTCTACATTATTTGGTGCTAAATTTGGTTATATTTCTTTAATGACTACTCTCTGTTGCCTTTATATTTATGTTTATGATTACAGAGTATTCTATGCCTCTTATTAAAAAAGTCAGATTAGCTTCTAATCTAACTCAAGACAAGTAGTCTCTGCCCTGAAAATCACTAGAAAAGAACCTGTTCCTGCTGGTTCTTCTGAGATGCTGAGGAATAAACCCAGCATACTGTTCATAAAGATAACAAAAAGATCCTATTTGTTTCAAATATATTTCTAGAATATGCTGTCAAAATTCTAACAGTTATTTAAATACAACTAAGACATAGATATAGCACTTACCTGTCAAAGGCCTTCAAGAAACAACCTATCATGCATGCCCCTGCTCTCAGAGCCTGAGGACGCTTACCCTTTCTCCCTCAGCAGCAGCTCCATCTCCGTAACGTAGCACTCGTCACAGGCGCTGAGGTACTCCAGCACCAGCTTTGCCTCTTTCTTGTACGCTTTTCCCACGGCTCCCTTGTTGGGCTCAAACTGTACAATGTTAACTGTTTTGTATGAAACAGTCAAGGAATCACACCACAGCACAGCTTTAGAATTTTGGAAAATTATCTTGAAATACTCAATCACACTAACTTAAAAGCCACCACCCAGTCCTGCCAGCATTAGCACCCCAGACTCTTATTTATTCACAAAATGAACTGGGGGTGGGGGGGCGTGGTGGTGGTGGTGTGGTTCAGCCAGTAAAGTGATTCCCCACAAGCCTGAGGATCACAGAATAAATGCCCACCATCCACATAAGAACCAAGCATGGCTGCCCATGCCTACACTTCCAGGCCTGGAGGGAGAGACAGCAGCACTCCTCAAAGCTGCTGCATGCCCAGTCTTGATGAAATCAGTGATCTCCATTTTCAGTGTGGGATTATCTCAAAAAATGTGGTACAGAGCAATAGAGAAAGACATTTTATGTGGACATCTGGTTCCCACACACATATCCACATACACCCACACATGAATATGTACACACATGACACATGAAGAAATAATAAATAAATGAATATCATTAACAAAGATTTCTAAGATTCCAGTGAAATAAAGGATTTTATCTAATCTGCAATATATTTCAATCCATAGCATAAAATCATCTGGTAACATCTTTGGCCAGTAAGGTGGCTCAGTGGGAAAAGGTGCTTCCTTCCAAGATGATAAACTGAATTAAATCCCTGGGACCCACATGATGAAAGGAGGAAAGTGGATCCTGTAAATTATTCTCTGACCTCCACATAGGTGCTGCACCAAAAGCACAAACAATAAAAAAAAGTAATTTTAAAAAATCTGGTTTTGTCACTAGTCGATCCTAAGAACTGGCTCATAATCTCTGTACAAGATAGAGAAGCGAAGTCCTATTCGATTATAAAAAGATAGAGAGCTAAACTATCTTAAAATAGCTCTAGGCTTTATGAGAACAATACTTACCAGATGTGCTCTATCTAGGGGTACACTGGTACATGTGCAGAAAAGGCATGTTGGAAACATCTGGAAAAAGTAGCACCCCAGAAGACATTCTGAGCATACTTCTACACGTATGTCTTTTAAGGTCTAATGCTGTGGTATTCATTATATCTTAAACAGAGACCAGGAAAGAAGCAACGAGGGACACTTAAAACGAACTCCAAAGCTCTACGTTCATCCAAAGAACAAGGGACAAACTGGGCCTCGCACGCCTTTAGCCTTAGTTTTGGAGTGGCCAGAAAGGATATGGGTTCTTTCAGGGGTTTCTCAGCGACTAGTGGAACTTTGGTGGCTCGAGCATGGCAGGCGAGGTCGTAGCAAGACCGGTCAGCACATCCCACAATCTCGATCCAGCCCTGGAAGACAGAACTAACCAACTCACTCACGACTCACACTGGCCTTGCTCATGAAAGCATCCAGATGGCAACTAATCCTTCCGAATACTCCAGGATAACTGAATTACTAAATTCAATGTAAATTATTAAAGAGAATAGTTTCATACATGAGGCAGTAACAGATCTATAAGGTCCATAGAGAATTTACACTGTATATGAAGTGGCTTTATTTTCCAGGCTGGCTAACTGGGCATGGCTGTAAGTCCTGGTGCTCAGTTAGTTCACATGACTGAACAGAAAGAAACTCATAAAAATGTGGGTAAAGGTTCAGAGGGACCAGAGGTGTCAGACTCCATTTCTTTTTAATACCTAAGGCACCAACTATTTTCAAGTAACATACAATGGACTGACAGTATCACTCATAAATTCCTACATGACATCCTAACTTCCAATGTGACAGCACACGAGGTGCCTTTAGGAGGTCACTAGGTCACAAGAGCAGAATTCTAATCATCGGGTAAGTGTTCCTCATTAGAGAGTTCAGCAGAGAGCTATCCTGCCCTCTTTCCAACAAGCAAGAAGAAAAGATGGCAGTCTTAATCAAACCAGAGCATACCAGATTCTATTCCTGGACTGCTACCTTCTAGAAATTTGTTGTATTTTGTTGCAAGAGTATAAACCAAGACACAACCTTCCAGATGTTCTATGTAAGAACAAGAAAGTCTAGAAAGCACGAGGGTCAAGAACACAGGCTTGAAGTCACATAGTTTAGACTATAAACCAGCTCCACTACCGCTCCAGTCTAAGGCCTGGGAGAGCCTTGCCTCTATGCATTAGAGCATCCTCAGAAAGAGAAGAGATGCAGAGGATTGCATAAGATGATGTAAAGCACTTCGAAGGAGCATGGCTTGTAACAGCAAGAAATGTAAATGAACAAGAAAGTAAAGTGGTTGAAAGGCAGGCCAGGCCAGGGTCAGAATCTCAACTGACACCCTGTGTGCTTTAATGATACTTTAAATTAAACCAATAGAATGGGATGAAAAAGAGAAAGGCAATAGTTATTCATTACACAAAATTAAATATTTTATTGGTTTATTATGAAAATAAGAAAATCCCAAAAAATCATGAGAACAGAAAGATATGAAACAATATCTGAACTCTTAAAATAATTACTATCTCTATCTATCTATCTATCTATCTATCTATCTATCTATCTATCTATCTATCTATCTATCTGGCACATAGATCTATCTATCTATCTATCTATCTATCTATCTATCTATCTATCTATCTATCTATCTATCTGGCTCTATCTATCTATCTGGCCCTATCTATCTATCTATCTATCTATCTATCTATCTATCTATCTATCTATCTATCTATCTATCTATCTATCTGGCTCTATCTATCTATCTGGCCCTATCTATCTATCTATCTATCTATCTATCTATCTATCTATCTATCTATCTATCTATCTATCTATCTGGCTCTATCTATCTATCTGGCCCTATCTATCTATCTATCTATCTATCTATCTATCTATCTATCTATCTATCTATCTATCTGGCCCTATCTATCTATCTATCTATCTATCTATCTATCTATCTATCTGGCCCTATCTATCTATCTATCTATCTATCTATCTATCTATCTATCTATCTATCTATCTATCTGGCCCTATCTATCTATCTATCTATCTATCTATCTATCTATCTATCTATCTATCTATCTGGCCCTATCTATCTATCTATCTATCTATCTATCTATCTATCTATCTGGCTCTATCTATCTATCTATCTATCTATCTGGCCCTATCTATCTATCTATCTATCTATCTATCTATCTATCTATCTATCTATCTGGCACTAGGACAATTAGTTCCTCCTGGAGGGAGCAAGGAGACCCAGAGGCTACTGAAACTCACCAGAACTTAAGATAATCAGGAAGCTAAAATAACTCCTAAGGAGCCCCCTTCCCGCGTCAGCTAAGCCATAAGCCATCATTGGGGGAAAGAAGGTCGTGTGACTAACTGCCTGCAGGACGCACACACAACAGCAGTGACTCAGCTTTCCCCAGCCATTACACTTGTCAGTGGGGCTTTTTGGCATTAAGCAGTCTGAAGGTCACTCATGGTCTAGTAAGTAGGTAACCCCAATACACTCAGTGACTCAAGCTGAACTTAAAAGGAACTGTCTCTTCTGTTTGCCTTTGCCTTCTCTGTGGTAAGTAAGCACCTCTGTATGATTTCCCAGGAAAAGCAGTAGAGCAGTACATATACCAAACAGATTTTAGTATTTCTTATCTAAATCTACAAAGGCAAAAAGAAAATATTCATAGCAGCATCAATAACAGCTACTGTAAGCCTGTAAGCCCACCAACTGATAGAGACAGGAGGATAGGTATAAGGCTAGCCTTGGTTACATAGGTAATTTGAGAATAACCTGGGCTATATGAGATCCTGATTTAAATAAACAACCACCACCAACAACAACCAAAATCCAGACACTAGAGATATGCATATTATCACACATTTACACATCCATGTTATCCACAGAAAAGTTATCTAGAAACCAGGAATGTTGGAGATCTGCTTATAATCCTAGCACTGGGAAGGCTGAGGCAAGAGGGTGATAGCTTATGCCAGCCTGCGCTAACACAGATGACTACACTAAAAGAGCCAGTCATTTTATAAAGGTAAAACACAAAGCCAATGATCTTATGTAACTCACAGACCCCCAGCTACAGCAGCTTCGCTCCCTGGACGTGAAGATGCCTCTCCACCACGCAGCACCGAGGGCCAGACACTCAGGGTCTGGTTCAGGTGTCTCCGGAACCCTACCCACACTCAGGTGTCTCTGGGACCCCACCCACGCTCAGGTGTCTCTGGGACCCGACTCGCATACAGAGAGTCAGCTACATCCTGCTGCTTTTCATTCCTAAACATTAGGAACCCAGTTCATTTAGAGAAATGGAAGGACATGATGGGGGTGACCTGGAGATCTCTAGATTTTTATCAGCTGTGGTCTGGTTAGTTCTCTGGTCCTCTCTGGCATGAAGAGCAGTAAGCACCTGCGTGAAGTGCCACTGCAGGCTACTCACATAGGACGTTTTGGACTCAGCATCCCAGCAGTCACAGGCATAATGGGCCATCTCATTCTCCATGTGCTGTCGGAAGCGGAGTTTATCAGGAGATATTCCAACCTTCGTGAGGTAGAGGTAGATGCGGCCAATAAAATAGCCTAATACTGAGTTGTTAATCACACCCTGAACAAAAAGAGGTGCAGCAAGGAAGAAAGGTACACATTAATACTCGTGAAGGCTAAGGTAGTCTGTCTACCTGCACACCTACCTACTTCATAGTCTACTGAAACAGAACACACAAAGCAAACTTCCTACTGAAAGAACAACTTAAAATGCCTACAAGGTGATCTTGGTTATTTTTAAAATGTCAAGGTAACAAGTTAATAATGAAGTTGCTCTAAGTATATATAAGACATTGGGTTACAACACTTGGGAGGCAGAGCCTGGCAGATCTCTGTGTGTTCCAGGGTAGACTGGTCACATAGTCAGTTCCAGGATAGCCAGTACTAACAGTGAGACTTTGCTTTGAAAAACAACAAAAAGTCTAATATATATATGTTCAACTGACTCAGCCCTATACCTAAGTCCAGTCATCAATAATCCTAATTTAAATTAACAAACTAAAGAGATATATTGAGGCTGTTTTGTTTGTTCTAGAAAAAATGTCTCCTTGTCCATTGAAATTCATCTGCTCCATATAGAACATATCAATTTATGACTTTAGTACTGGACCTTAGAAACCATCTAGCTCTATCTCCACCACTGCAAGGATGTCTGCTGGTTACTTTTATCAACTTGACACAAGCCTAGGCATCCCTGAGGAGGAATCTCAACTGAGGGACTGCCTCCACTGCACTGCCAGTGGGGATCTTCGTGGGTGCTGTGGAAGGCGTGTCAGTCCTTGTGCTCACAAATGAGCACCCAAGAAGCCAGGACCACTGAACACACGGGGAGGTTGTCTATTCACAGTGAGAAAGGGAGAACAGACTTTCTACCCAGAAGACTGAACAGGGGAAAGCTGGGGACAGATGTGGTTAACAGCCCCGTGGCCAGGCCACACCCGATCCTCTCCGGACTCTTCTCTTGGGCTTCTTTGTCTCAGTCAATCTATGGCACTGTCCTGTCCTAGACCTTTTTCTTGAGCCCGTTTTCTCAGTTAATCATTATGGAAGATGTTACTTGTACTTTACAAAGAGTTCCATGGAGTCTCATGTCTTAAGCCTTGTTGTGCTCATAGGAATGAGTTACTTATCACCGGGAAACTTGTTTTTTTAAATTGTGGTGTGCTTAAATATGCCTTGTGGTCAGACTCTGAGTTTGAACCAGTACTGGCTACTGAGTCACACTGAGCTAGCTTCTCATGTCCTGAGGCCAGTTACTCTGCTGGCCGTGGTCACAGAGACCCCTGGGGATTGCTAATTCATATTGGAGGGCCCAAGCCACTACAGGTGAGGCCGTGCCCGGGAGGAAGGCCTGAGCTGTATAGAATGGTAGCTTAGCAAGCCAAGAGAGGCGAGCCAGTAACTAGCATTCTCCTACTGGCTTCTGCTTCAAGCTCCTACCCTCAAGTCCTTCCCTCAGTGATGGACTATACCCTATAAATAAGTGTCTAAATAAACCCTTTCCTTCCAAGTTGCTTTGCTTATGATATTTAGCACAGCAGATTATCTCTGCAAAGTGGGTGACACCTCTTCTTGGATACTTCTAAAGTCAGAAGGCTAAGTGCTTCTCCACTTAGACACCCACTCCTGGAAAACAGTTCACGAGGGTATTCACATACTCACTCACTCACTCACTCACTCACTCACTCACTTCTCTAGGCAGGGCTTTAAAGAAACTCAGAAATGAACAAGGCCTATAAGCCCACATTGTGGGCAAACAAAAGGGCGTGGATCCCTTTGTGTTTGCTTTTCCTGAGTAAAATTCTGTCTCTTCCATAGTTATGCCTCTTCCATTGTTAAAGTAGAATCAGTTAGATACACAACAGTTCAAACTAAGACCAAATTTTAAGTGCTCTGCTCAACAATGGCTTTGATTTTAGATTTACATGTGTGGGCAGAGGACAACTTGCAGGGGTTGGTCCCCTCCCTATACCATGTGGTCCTGGAATCAAACTCAAGGCATCAGACTTCACAGCCTACCGCTGAGCCTGCGGAGCCACCTCCCAGGCCCATCTGAGAATCATTTTAATGTTAGATCCTGGCCCAGGATTGGTGGTTCAGATAATTTTCTCTCTTGATACTAATACCACAAAGTAAATGCTATACAAAACAAATAGTATATGGGGACTGGAACTGTAGCTTAGAGCTAGGTCACTGGCTCAGCAAGGACTAGGTTTGCTCCTCAGTACCACAAAAAGTCAGGGCTGCGAATGCAGTTCACGCACTTGCTTGACCTACACTGCTGAAAAATAAATAAGCAACAATATTGCCCAAATCAAATATTTTATCACTCAGTGCACAACCAAGTTGCCAAGTCCTGCCACTGCGGACTGGGCATCATCTAAGTCAGCTCCCCTGGAATCTTACCTGTTCAACAGCATCTCCCAGACGCATCTTCCGAGCAGACTGTCCAGTGACCTGGGCTTTTGCTGAGTACAAATAAAGGCAGAGGTCGGCCACACTCGGGAACTTGGGATGGTCTTTCTCAGTGGGATCTACAAAGTGCTCAATCTCTGCCATTGTGAATTCCCTAGAAGAGAAAACAAGATCAGAATCTGCATGCTTGACTGTATAACTAAGTCAATAGGTTCCCATTTCCGGCTGCTCACTCCTCCAGATAAAGGGTCCAAACCACAGGCTTTTCTTATGGTTGGCTTCCTAAGGAAATTACCAAAGATTTCTGGATTAGGTTGTGTAGACTGCTCTGGCCTATGACAACCTGTGGTAGAAAGCATGCTCAGGGCCTTGGGTGTGAGCCCTAATACCGAAATAACCACCACAGCTGAAATGATAACTCCTCTCCAATAGTAATCCCTTCTAGTCAGCTATAATCGAGTATCAGTTATAAATAAAAGCAATTTTAAAAAGTAGATTAATATATCCTTTAAAATAGGAAACAAAGGTCGCACACAAGAGAAACAAGATGCAGAATAATAACACCCACATAAAATGACTGCTTAAAGTGTCGGATCTCTGCATAAATATATACCAAAGAAGTCATAGGCGTTTACTTTTCAAAGAATAGGAAATTAGAAGTGAACTGAAATGGTTCTCCAGGTTTTAAAGCAGGTTGATTGACTGCGTTTTATAGCTCTAGACAAGTAAATGACTGATAATGGTACCAAACAGATGGCCTCGTTAGAGTAAGAGCTTCTAAATAAAGCATTATTCCAGGCAAAGGACGCTGGGCATGAACTGAACAAGCCTCGATCAAGCTCAGCACATAATAACGCAATAAATATGCGCATGGCAATGGTTTTCCAAAGAGATTTATCTGAATTGCAATTTAGTAGCTATTACAGGGGAAGGGAGAGTGTTTTAAGTTAATTTCACGAGTCAAAATCTTTTTTAAAAAATGGACACAATCTCACTGATGTACTCTCACAATTACCACAGATGGTTTAGAAGCAACACAAAATTGTATAGATTGGCCCTAAGCACATGAAATGTACTGTCAAGAACTCTGGGTTTTTAATTATACTCGTTAATGGCACTTTTTTTTTTGGGGGGGGGGGTCCCAGGGCACTAGGTTTTAATTATCGTTCAACAACTATAAAATGTGTCTGTGCACATGAAAACGCAGGTGAATATGGTGCTGTGTCCTCACAGAACTTACACTGCGGCTGACAGGAATCAACCTTTACTGTGCAGAGAAGACTAAGGGCCCTACCCAGAATTCCCCAAGTGGTGCTACCAAAGTCTTCCCAGGTGTTCTACAGAAAACTTCACGTCAACTGCAGTTAATAATGCCCTAATAAGCCAGGCAGTGGTGGCGCACGCCTGCAATCCCAGCACTTTGGGAGGCAGAGGCAGGCGGATTTCTGAGTTCGAAGCCAGTCTGGTCTACAGAGTGAGTTCCAGGACAGCCAGGGCTATACAGAGAAACCCTGTCTCGAAAAAAACAAATCCAAAAAAACCAAAATAATAATAATAATAATAATAAAAAGCACTAATAATATTATCATCTCAGCAACTGCTGAAAGGGTTAAGGTTGTGACCTCCAGAGTAAAAATTGGAAGGCAATGATTTAAAAAGACAGCCTGGTTACAAGCTTGCCTTTGGCCATCAGTCCAGGATGCATGTGTGGCCACACAACCTATTTTTGTATGGAATATATTTCTCAAAATGATGTTAAAAATGTGGAAATCATAAACTTAAATCATATTAAGCTTCTAGAGAAAGAGACTAACCAGAGCCAGGATGCCTCTCACACATGCCTGGACACAACAGACAGAGCAGATGTCAGACAGGCAGGTGTCTGAACTCAACACCTCCAGCAATCAGCAATGCCGCCTGCCCAGGACACCTCCCTCCTTTGTAAAACACACACATACACACACACACACACAGACGCACGCACGCACGCACGCACGCACACACGCACGCACGCCTCCACCAAACTCAATCACAACTGCCACCTTCACCAGAGGTTACACTTGGAAACAACAGAAACCAACTGTGATCAAGGCTAAAGTCCACGGGTGGCGGTTTCCATCTCCATCCCACACCAACAGTGCGTACCTGACTCGGATCAATCCAGACCGAGGTGAGATCTCATTTCTGAAGGAGTTTCCAATCTGGGCAGCAGCAAAGGGCAATTTCCCTTGGTTGAATTCCAAAAGTCGTTTGAAATTCAGGAAAATTCCCTGTGCAGTTTCTGGTCTCAGATATCTATAAAATTAAATAAGCCAGTCTGTTACAAATAAGAAAGTGTGCTTTCCAATAAAACAAAGTCTGCTGCAAGTGAATTATCACATCTATCTTTTTCACATTAAAATTATGCTTAAGACCTAAAATAAGAGATTTTAAAAGGAAGAGATCCTGTCCTAAGTAGCAAATATTCCCACAGAACCACGGGGACAAACTAAGAACTTGGGACAGCCAAGTGCCATCAAAGTTCTTCTTGTTTCTTTACTCCAGGTCAACTTCTCTGATGTCACTGTGGCAGTTTGAATGACAGTGGCCCCCACTCGCTCCTAAGTCTGAACACTTGGTACCCAGTTGATGGGACTGTCTGGGAAATATTAGAGAGCATGGCCTTGGAGGGACTGTCACTGGGGATAGACTTTGAGGTTTCAAAAGATTCCTGTCATTCCCAGAGTGCTCGCTGCCTCTTGCTTGTGGTTGGAGACTCGAGCTCTCAGCTGTTCCTGCCACCATGTCTTCCTGTCCCCATCAGCCTCTAACCTCTGAAACTCCACACAGCTGCACTCTCAGACGCTGCCTCGTCCGGCTCTCCCTCCCACACTCCCGCACTTGCCTGTTCTCTGTCCATCTCCCACCCCACTCAACCTTCCCATTCTAGTTCTCCCTTTCTCTCTCCAAAACACTGCATTCTACTTCCTCACCCCTGACTACTTGGATCACAGTGTATAACTATCCAAACGTTACATACTAACATCCACATGAAAGAGAAAAACATGCAATATTTGTCCTTTGGGGTCTTGGTTACTTCACTCAGAATATCTTTTTATCTGATTCCATTCATTATGCATTTACCTACAAATTTTTCTTTCTTTTTTGGGGGGTGGGGGTGTAGGTGGGGGGTTCCGGTTGAGACAGGGTCTCTTTACATAGTCCTGGCTGTCCCAGAACTCGGTGATTTACCTGCCTCTGCCTCCCAAGGACTGGGATTAAAGGTCTGTACCTTAATGCCCAGTAAGTTCATTTCCATAGCAGCTGGCTGACCCTCCACTGTATAAATGTAGCAGGTATAAGGTCTATCAGGAGCGTTCTGTGCAGGCTGATGCGTACGGATCCACCTACATTCCTCACCAGGCCACCATCTGTGCAGGCTGACTCGTACGGATTCCCTGCACTCCTCACCAGGCCACCATCTAGCCTGAGCAGCACTGTTTAGTGAAGACACCACCTTCCGTCCAGTGTGTGGTTTTGGTTTCTTTGGCAAAAATCTGGTGGCCATAGGTGTGTAGACTTGTGCCTGGGTCTTCAAGTGGATTCCACTGATCAATAGGATGACCATTTTCACAATATTAATCCTAGTAATCCTTGATCAGGGGAGATCATTCCATCTTCTAGCATCTCTTTCTTCAGTGTTTTTTTAATTTTTTTTATTTATTTTCTATATTCTTTGTTTATATTTTAGAAGTCTTCCCCTTACCCAGTCCCCCTCCCCATATGTCCCATAAGTCCTCTTCTCTCCATCTATTCTCCTGTCTTTCCCCCTCCTTTTTCTCTGTCCTGGTATTCCCCTACAATGCTGGATCAAGCCTTTCCAGGATTAGGGCCCTCTTCTTCCTTCTTCATGGGAATCATTTGATATGCTAATTGTATCTTCAGTATTCAGAGCTTCAGGGCTAATTAATATCCACTTATCAATGATTGCATTCCATGTGTATTCTTTTGTGATTGTGTTACCTCGCTTAGGATAATATTTTCCAGTTCCATTTGCAAAATAAAAAAAAAAATCATGAATTCATTGTTTTTAATTGCTGAATAGTACTCCATTGTGTATATATACCACATTTTCTGTATCCATTCCTCCTTTGAGGGATATCTGGGTTCTTTCCAGCTTCTGGCTATTATAAATAAGGCTGCTACAAACATAGTGGAACATGTGTCCTTATTGCATGCTGGGGAATTCTCTGGGTATATGCCCAGAAGATGTATAGCAGGGTTCTCCCGAAGTGTCATGCCCAGTTTTCTTAGGAACCGCCAGACTGATTTCCAGAGTGGTTGTACCATCTTAAAATCCCACCAGCAGTGAAGGAGTGTTCCTCTTTCTCCATATCCTCGCCAACACCTGCTATCTCCTGAGTTTTTAACCTTAGCCATTCTGACTGGTATGAGGTAAAATCTCGGGGTTGTTTTGATCTGCATTTCCCTAATGGCTAATGATGTTGAGCATTTCTTAAGGTGCTTCTCAGCCATCCGAATTTCTTCAGGCGAAAATTCTTTGTTTAGGTCTGTACCCCATTTTTTAATAGGGTTATTTGGTTCCCTGGGGTCTATCTAACTTCTTGAGTTCTTTGTATATATTGAATATTAGCCCTCTATCGGATG
This sequence comes from Apodemus sylvaticus, assembly GCF_947179515.1. NCBI lineage: Eukaryota > Metazoa > Chordata > Mammalia > Rodentia > Muridae > Apodemus > Apodemus sylvaticus. The sequence goes on along the minus strand of NC_067473.1, from coordinate 80,085,588 downwards.
TAGGGTTGGTGAAGATCTTTTCCCAATTTGTTGGTTGCCGTTTTGTCCTTTTGACAGTGTCCTTTGCCTTACAGAAACTTTGTAATTTTATGAGGTCCCATTTGTCAATTCTTGATCTTAGAGCATAAGCTATTGGTGTTCTGTTCAGGAACTTTCCCCCTATGCCTATGTCCTCAAGGGTTTTCCCCAGTTTCTTTTCTATTAGTTTCAGTGTGTCTGGTTTTATGTGGAGGCCTTGATCCACTTGGAGTTGAGCTTAGTACAAGGAGATAAGAATGAATCAATTCGCATTCTTCTGCATGCTGACCTCCAGTTGAGCCAGCACCATTTGTTGAAAAGGCTATCTTTTTTCCATTGGATGTTTTTTCTTCAGTGTCTTAAAGTTTTTATTATACAAGTCTTGGTTGTTAGTTAGTTATTCCAAGACTGTTTTTTTTTTTTGAGGCTACTGTGAAAGGTACTGCTTCCTTGGTGACTTCTCTCTCAGCATGTCTGTTATTTGTATAAAAAGGGAGCATACGCATTCAAACCACAACAGCATTATAGCCAGTGCCCAGCAGTAGATGCCAACAGAAAAGGACCTCAAAGGTCTTTGGAGGCTCCTTGTCTCATGTCATGCCAGGGTGTTTTCTTTTTCCTTTTGAACATTTAATTTCTTTTATTTTTTTTAACTCTTTTCTTTCCATCCTGCGGGTCTTCTGTGTGCATAGTATGGCTTCCAGCTGTGTTCCTGTGAGTTCCTGAGTGTGGTGAGTGCGTCTGTGTCCAAAGCTGCTTCTTGGGCTCTCTTCCTTCTGTTTGTTTCATTCCAATCCAATCTGTTTTTTTCCCTCTCCTATTACATTTTATTTTATTAACCTTTAGATATCCGTTAAGTTTTCCATGGAGAGGCAGAAAGAGGGTGGATGTGGATGGGAGAAAAGGTGAGGACGAACTGGGAGGAATATAGGGAAGGAAAACCGTAGTCGGGATGGATTGTTTCAAAATAGTGAAACAAGTTTAAATCCAAGAAAAAGGAACCCTTAGGTTACTGTCTTTCACTCTAACAAAACAATTAGTCATTTTATGTCCCTTTCCAGGTTTCATTACAATGTTAGTGCAGCTACAGGGTATATTCTAAGTACTGTGTATAAAATTAGGCCGTTCCTGTATGTATGCTTTTATACTTTTCCTATTTTTAAATAAGTAAGTGCTCTCAGGTTAACAGTAACTGAATGTCAGATTGAAATGATCTACTTTACTACAATTAGTTTAACCCTTCTCAAGTCAATGGACAAATAAGTTATTCTTACTTTTAACTAACATACTTAAGTATGTTTTCTTTCCTTTTAGATTATTTCCTAAACAGTCCATGCCCTAGTTAGAACCGTTTTGAAAAACAAAACAAACAAACAAACAAACAAAAAAGAAATGAATGCTGAAATTCAATCCTCAGAAACACTGGCTTCTTTTTAAATGCTAAAAAGCTACACATGACTAGTAACTCTAGTTACTAGATACAACATGGCACAAAATGCAAGCTGGGATGGATGGATTCAACCATTCCTAAGTATAATGTATATACAATGACATAAAAAACCCTCTCTGCCCCTCCCATCCCATGAAGCTTACCGGAAGGCCTGGCGCTCATGGCCTTCTACAAACACAAACCTTGCTTTAGCTCAGGAACATGCAGTCTTCCTCCTCAGCCCTGAGTTTTACCTTCTGTCACAGGCAATTTTAATAAGTGTTAGATAAACAAATAAATGAAAAGCAATACGTACCCAGGCATATTTCCTCCAGGGCCAATGAAGGTCTGGAACATTAAGTTAAAAGGTACCGGAGCAGACAGGTCATTGCCAGTGGTGGGGGATTTTACATTATAGTTTACAAAAAGATCCCCAAGTTCTTGCTGTCCATAGTTATCAAGCTAAAGGGCACATAAAGAAGATAATGAGTGCAAACATTATAGAACAAGGCACAAGATCAAGTACTATCCACAGGGGCATCCTACCACTGCTCCAGCCACACTAAGTACAGGTCACCAGTCCAACACATGACCAATAAAAACCCACCAACAGGACAAGGTCTGCTGGGAAAATGGCTGACTCCAGGTCTGAGACACGAAGCAAACACGATGAGCCCAAGGATCTTGTCATATCAGCAAGCAAGCACATCACCAGGGTGCTCATGTGCACTGACATCCCTGCAGCTCCCGCTGGACAGTCCAGCCATCAGTGGCAGCTACCACTAACGGAAAAGCATCAGTCTTAACTTCTAAACCAGAACCAAGAACAGCATGAAATCACGCAGACTGGTGGGAACTCACTGCATCCATTTGGGCTGTATGAAAATGATAGCTCGTGCACTTTTGGATCCAACAAATCGGTTAAAACAAGATAGAGGCATGGATCAAAGACGAATTCTCAATTTTCTTTATAGCTGATAAGGGAAGTTTCCCCATTTTCTTTAGACAAAAGCAAAAGGAGAGGACAAAATCATTTTGGAACGCTCATCATCCAATGAGCCTGGGCCATGGTCACAGTGCCTGCCCCATGGAGGTGACCACAGGGCTTTAGAGAAGCACTCACCAATGTCCTAACTCTAAGGATGGCACGGACAGTGGTGAGCAGTCGGGGCAATGGAAACAGTGGCTAAATGTTTTCTCTTACATTTATTCATATTCCATAAAGTAAAAAAATTAATTTCAAGGAACTTTAAAGTTTTTTTTTTTACCTTTCAAGTATATTTTCTAATTTTATATTTTTTACTTTTTCTGCAATAAAAAGTTTTAAAATTGATTTTACAAATCTCTATATGCAGAGAAAGGTCACCAAAGGTTGGGTCAGGGGAAGCAAGGGAAGTAAGTAGTCACGGCTGAGACCCCACCACCGCACACAGGAGCAAGGGAAGTAAGTAGTCACAGTTGAGACCACACGGACGCACACAGGAGCAAGGGAAGTAAGTAGTCACAGCTGAGACCCCACGGACGCACACAGGAGCAAGGGAAGTAAGTAGTCACAGTTGAGACCACACGGACGCACACAGGAGCAAGGGAAGTAAGTAGTCACGGCTGAGACCCCACCACCGCACACAGGAGCAAGGGAAGTAAGTAGTCACGGCTGAGACCCCACGGACGCACACAGGAGCGAGGGAAGCGCATTTCAATGGCCGAGTGCACACAGGGAGAGAGCTCGTCCTACTGAAGGGTGACTCTGCACCCACAAGTCCCACAGCGGCACTGAATCACTGGCATGAACTAAAGTGTGGCCTCCACACTACACCACAGCAGGAGCTACTCCTAACCAGCAAATGCTACAAAGTTCTCTACCCAGTTTTAGATAGAGCAATGGAAAGAAATGGGTTCCAGAGCTAGGCATGACAGCTATGCTTGTAATCCCAACAACTGAGAGGCTGAGGCAGGAGGATCACTTCAAGTTGGAGGCCAGCTTGGGCTACATCATTAAGTCTAGACTACTTTGGGCTAGGCAGAGACTTTGATGAAAAAACGCAGGAAGAAAAGAAGTTAGGAACACAACTGCTTGTCTTTAGCCACAGACGAAAATGTAAGGTGTGCCCCATGGGATTTCATGACTGACACGTGCATCTCGCTTAGGTGGAACTCCTGACAGACGGGCTGTTCCGATGTGCCTCGAGGTCTCACCTGAGCCAAGACACTCTCCATCTCCGACTTCTTCTCGGCAGAGCACTTCTTATCTGACATCAGTTTCTGTAAATGAGCTAGAAGAACAGTGTGGTAAGCAACCATTTCCAGCAAGGAAAAGGGACACATTCTGAGCACCGATGCAATTAAGACAAACACAAAGCTAGTGTTCTTTTTTTAAAAGTATCTATCTTTTTAAAGATTTATTTATGGGCTAGAGAGATAGCTCAGCGGTTAAGAGCACTGACTGTTCTTCCGAAGGTCCTGAGTTCAAATCCCAGCAACCACATGGTGGCTCACAACCATTTGTAACAAGATCTGACGCCCTCTTCTGGTGTGTCTAAAGACAGGTACAGTATACTTACATAAATCTTTGGGCTGGAGCAAGCTGAGGTCCTGAGTTCAATTCCTATCAACCACATGATGGCTCACAACCATCTGTATAGCTATAGTGTGTTCATATACAGAAAATAAATAAATCCGTTCTTTAAGAAAAGATATGCTAAGCAGTCTACCACTGAGCTATAGTCCCGGCCCATAATAATGTCTTGATCACTTGCTGATTAGAAAAATTATTATCTTAATATAACTAATCTGTAGGTGTCTCTGTAACATAAACTTGAAATGTATGTTTAATCTGAATATATTAAAACTACAAGCCAATTTTTAAAAAACAATGGAAAACTTGAGAAGTAAGTTCAACCTTGTTTTGCTCTAGCACAAGGAAGATGCAGATGCATACCTTTCAACAGGTGGTCTGCGCGGAAGCACTCTCCGTTCTTCACGTCCTTTACCATGAAGTCAGCAAATTTGTCCACATGGCCAGAGGTCCTAGGGAACAAGTAAACCAACAAGTGAACACAGGAGAGCATCTTAGCAGACATCCCCTAGGACAATTTCTAGTTCTTTGGACAGTTAGTTATATCAAATGATGTTTTGCTGGGACACACAGGTCAAAGGACACCTTGCTAGCGCAAACACATGAAAGACTGTCTTCCTTAAGCAGACAGAGGTGAGAGGATACTTGATAAATATGACCCCACACACAGTGGGATGAGCACTGAGCCTTGGTTTGGTTTGCTCCACCTTGCTATTCTCTGCTAGCGGCCCGGCATGTATTGGTTCGCCTTACATTCGCTGTTAAGCTCAACTTGTGATAACTCCGACACTGAGAGAAACTCGCCCAAGAACTGCTCCTGAGGTTCCTACGACAGCTTTCAGTTCTGTGGCCTCATCTCAGGCCGATGGGCGAGACTGGCCATTTCTTCAGGACTGAACTACAGCTGCCTGCTCAAAGGACTGGACCAAAGCTGTTGGTTCGAGCCTGTTGTCTGCCTGCCTAGAGGCCTGGTCTAAGGCTGCTGAGTAATACTTGGTGCTTGGTACAGGACTGAACTGTTGCCCAAGAGATCAAGCTCACCCCCAAAGAACTATTGCTGAACAGGTCCACTTCCCCCATATCCTAATAACTTTTCCATTATCTCTGCTGGGTAGTAGGGTAGAAGAGAGATTAAACCCTTAAGTAGGTACAAAAAATTTATGTATACAAGTATGTTTACCCAGAGTTTAGATCCATGCATATGAAGATGGAAACTACATCTAGAATAACAATATATAGCAGACAGAGACACATGCCCTGAGAAAACTCCTCTTATACCCTCTCAAGTATTTCTCTCCCAAGGAAAAAGAGATTAGCTAGATTATACACATTTACAAACTGTCTTAAGGCTGTATGACATTTCAGGATAATTCAAGCTTAGCAAAGGCCAACGTCATTAGGAATTTGATGAGCTAAGAACCACAGATCAGAAGATCCTCACCTATGCTGACATTAGTATCTAGTTACTGTACATGGGACAAATAACTCATGAATTTATCCAGATATTAGACTCATCATCAGGGATGCCTCTCATCTTAATTGGCTATGATTATTAAGAGCACCTCAAAGAGTCTAATAATAAAAACTGCCCCTTCCCGAGCAGCATTAAATGGTAATAAGGGCAAGACACAAAGTGGTAATTCCTCTTGCACTGTTACAGAAACTCTACCCTACTTGCAATAACCTTGGATCTTAACCTTTACATTTGGGTGAGAATGCCTATTATACTAGTAATTTATACCATGGAAATAAATAACCAAGGGAGTATCCACAAATGTAGCTATCCAAACACAAATTCAGAAATACTTTAACTTAAATCCCTAGGATAGCACACTAACTAAACTATGCTACATTTGTAAAACAGAACACTATGGTGACATCAAAAAATGTTTAAAATTATTCATTCACTCTATGTCCGTATGTGGATGTGACAAGGTCAGAGGGCAAGCTGTAAAAGTCAGTTCACCCTCTATACCATGTGGTGCTAACAAATTAAACTTCGGTTATCAGCTTTGCCAGCAAATACTTTTACCTGCAGAACCGTCCCAATGGCTCCAAAAATGCTGATGACAGATTTAACACCCTAAGTAAATGCTCACTTACATTACATGAAAAAAATGCAAGGTGCTAGTCCTGCTCAGATATACCAGGACATACAGAGGAAAGAGGGACAAACAGCAATTTCAATGTGGCCATCTGGGAGCAGCAAGTATGCACTGCTTTTGTTTGTTCTTCACTAATATTCTAGAGCACAGCTAGTTTTTGTAATCAAAAAGTTAACTATTATCCTTTAAAGGCCCTCTCCCATCAAAGCAGAAGCTCACTTTAAAACTGGTTCAGGGGTGAGCATGGTGCAGTCAATTTCCAGGATCTGCTCCTCTTGGATGAAGTGCTGCCTCCAGGCCTGGATGATATTGTTCTTCAACGCACATCCTACCGGCCCGAAGTCGTACAGTCCACTGACACCTGTGAGGAAGAGAGGCGAACACGGCTTTTCCTGTCACTCTGACACGTATATGCTGCCCACAGTGCAAGCCCTCTGCGCCAAGAGCATTACTTACAGCTAGCTGACCAAGGGAAACCTAAAAGCTTCCTCCGCTCACTGTCTGCGCTGTAATTTCATGGAGGGGAAGGCAGCCCCAACTTACACTGAACGAAGCCACTGACAGGCATAGGATGAAAAGGCAGACTGCAGTGTATGTGGAGAACCAGCCATACAGGCAGGGAACCAAGACCTAAGGGCCAGCACTGTACTCTCTGATTTACTTTGGGTACTTGGGCTATCATTTAAACCTCAAGGGTAAAACATTCAAAGATGTGCTTAGCAAACCCAGGCTAGATATAGTGACAAAGTACTACAGGATGATTACTTCAAGGACCTGATTTACCAGTAGGCCTTTCTTATAGCACTCAGTAAAACATGTCACAGCAAATGCCTAATGTCTGAGCCTGTAATCCCTACCCACTAAGAGGAAAAAGGCTCCAAGAATTCTCAGTGGAGTGAGAGACCTTGATACACTCAGCCTTTTCACTTCCCGCAGGGCTCAGGGAACTTTGCAGAAGAGGTGGCAGAGTGTGAAACTGGAGCGGATGGAGGACACCTAGAACACCAGGCCCCCTAAACAACAGGAGCAACACCTACATGGACTCAGAGACTGAGGCAGTGTGCAGGGGCCTGCATGGGTCTGCACCAGATCAGATGGGGTCCTAGAGCTGACAGAAACAGACATGTGTCCCCATCCCTAGCCCAGAGGCTATCTCCGACTTGCAAAGGAAATTTTGGTTCTCTCCAAGGGAGTCTCCCTGGGGAAACAAACTGCTCCTAAGGGAGCATGCCCAGCAGTAGATGCCAACAGAAAAGGACCTCAAAGGTCTTTGGAGGCTCCTTGTCTCATGTCATGCCAGGGTGTTTTCTTTTTCCTTTTGAACATTTAATTTCTTTTATTTTTTTTAACTCTTTTCTTTCCATCCTGCGGGTCTTCTGTGCGCATAGTATGGCTTCCAGCTGTGTTCCTGTGAGTTCCTGAGTGTGGTGAATGCGTCTGTGTCCATAGCTGCTTCTTGGGCTCTCTTCCTTCTGTTTGTTTCATTCCAATCCAATCTGGTTTTTTCCCTCTCTTATTACATTTTATTTTATTAACCTTTAGATATCCGTTAAGTTTTCCATGGAGAGGCAGAAAGAGAGTAGATGTGGATGGGAGAAAAGGTGAGGACGAACTGGGAGGAATAGAGGGAAGGAAAACCGCAGTCAGGATGGATTGTATAGGGAAACAATCCATTTAGAAAAAAAAAGGCTGATGGTGGTGGCACACACCTCTAACCCAGCCCTTGGCAAGCAAGCAGACCTTTGAGCTCGAGACCAGCCTGGTCTACAGAGTTTCAGGACAGGACAGCCAGGGCTATACAAGAAACTCTGTCTCAAAACAAACAAACAAACAAACAAAGAAATTTAATAGGGAGGGATAATTAACAAAATGCAGAGTATTGAGAGTGGACATAATATCAAGAATGCCAAATATCAACTCTTGAACAACAAAAATTACTTGACTTCTCTCCTCTATGAGATCTGATACAATTGATTAACAAGAGTTAGCAAGCCAAGCTCTTGACTAAACACAGTGTAGTTTGGATAGGTTTGGCCCCCAAAGATGCACATTAGAATGCTTGGCTCACAGGGAGTGGCACTACTAAGGGGTGTAACTTTACTGGAGGAAGTGTGGGGGTGGGCTTGAGGTTTCCCAGGCTCAGACTCTGCTCGGCATGGAGAGACCCTCCTCCTAGCCGCTTGCAGAAGACAGTCTCCTGGCTGCCTTCCTCTCCAGCACCATGTCTGCCTGCACGCTGCCATGCTTCCTGCCATGATGATAATGAACTGAACCTCTGAAACTGCCAGCCAGCCCCAGTGAAATGTTTCCTAAGAGTTGCTGGGGCTCGAAAGATGGCTCAGTGGTTAAGACTGCTCTTCCTTAGGTCCTGAGCTCAAATCCCAGCAACCATATGGTGGCTCACAACCATCCTAATGAGATCTCCTGCCCTCTTCTGTTGTGTCTGAAGACAGCTACAGTGTATTCATATACATAAAATAAATAAATCTTTAAAAAAAAAAAGAGAGAGTTGCCTTGGTCATGGTTTCTTCACTCCAATGAAACTCTAACTAAGACACATGGTAAAACCACTCTATTGTGGCTTCATTCAACCCCTACCTCCATAAATAGCAAAAGCTTGATCGTAGAAAAACCTCCTCTTCAGCGTATCCTCCATTTTTGCTCTATCTACGATGTCATCTTTGGGCTGCAATGCCAGCTCCTGAAGAGTAAACAAGAAGAGGGTAATTGGACAGGTAGGTGGAGATCTAACACACCCCAATTTAGTGGAATCCAGTATAAAATGCCAGAGGCATAAGACATTGAGGAGCTGAAGTGGAGGCCTCAGTCCCCACAAACACTTTGAGCGACAGAAGAGAAGCTGTTATCATGTGGATCTTAAAGTCCCTAGTCTTTCATAGTTGAAGGCTCATTTGCTCTCTAGTTGATAGTGTGGCTGGAAGTGGTGGAAACATCAGATGTGCATTCTGTCTGTCTGTCTCTCTCTCTCTCTCTCTCTCTCTCTCTCTGTGTGTGTGTGTGTGTGTGTGTGTGAGTGAGAGAGAGAGAGAGAGAGAGAGAGAGAGAGAGAGAGAGAGAGTGTCTTGTGTCTTGAGGTAACAGTGTTCCTCCCCATGTCATTTGCACCACAGGTCTGAGCAAACAGGTTGAATATAGACAATAACCCCTGACACCCTCCAAATAAGCCTTGATTCCTCTGAGATGGGTCACTCTCTAAGATGGGTCACTCTCTGAGATGGGTGACTCACAGCAATGGGAGCGGAATACTGCAGACACTTCCACTTGTGTAGCAAAGAGTATGATTACCTAAGACTGGAGAGACTAAGCCTACAATACCAGGATCAAGTTATTGACCAGAAGGAGTTTAAAGGCAAACTGGCTACAGTACAGTACAGTACGTCTTGGTCTCAAGAAATCAAAACAGACAGGCCTACTACACTTCCTCAAACACAAATGCTGTGAAGTAATTTAAGCAGTATCTCGATTTATAATGTATTAGATAAGACATCACTTTAAAACCTCAGCTTCAAGGCTCAGCAGATGGCCCAGCAGGTAAGTGCTTGTTGACTAACACAGAGGCCTGCACCCAGGAGTACCTCAGCACCCCCATAAAGCAGTGTGGTGGCATGGATCCATAACCCCAGCACTGAGGAGATGCCGTCAGAGGCGCTCAGGCGCTCACAGGCTAGCCAGTCAAACTGATGAGCTCCAGGGTCAACGAGAGATGCTTGTCTCAAAAAATAAAAGAGACAGCAAGAAGGGACCCGACAGGGACCTGTGGCACAGATGCATAGACACAGAGACAACCCTCCCCCAATCCAAAACAAACAAACTGACCTCTCCTCAGACTATTGAAATTTAATGTTAGGAGGTTTACAATTTGAAAAGGTCTGGTTAAATATAAGATGGATTATAGTAAAATCCAATCCCAGGCGAATTCTTAAAGAGGAACACAATGTCTTCTAGGAAATTCCTGTATTTTATTTTGTCTAGGATTTGGGGGACAGTGAGAATGTGGGTTCAGGCAGTGGGGAAGCTTTTGAAAGCTGCACTTCTGAAGTACTTGGAGTCAAACCCAGGGCCTAATGTGTTAGGCAAATACCCCACCACTGAGCTACACAGCACTGAGCTGCTCTCAGTGAAGACAGGAAGTTGGTTAGGTAGAGGAGGAGGAAAAGGCACACTGAATAAAAAAATGATGACCAAAGGGCACTTGTTCAGAAAGCTTTCAAGATCTTTCCTACCTGAAGAGATTAAACAAAGAGGCAGAGGCCTACACCTACTCAGGTTTCTGTCTTAGCATCCTGAGACTTACCTTGGCTTCCAGAACCCTCTTCCGGGCCTTGAGCTCAGCTACTGCTCTGTCCACATCCACTTGTGGGGCTTTATCTTCTTTTAACTTCCGTACAAAGTCTCCCTGGCCAACAAACAAGCTACAATCAGGATTTGTTTCAGAAATCAGGAAACATTAGTACTCTATTTTTAAACATGCACTTAAAAAGTATTCATACACAAATAACAATTTCATGTTTATTCTGTAAGAAGTCTGTAAGAAGGATGAACAGCTGAAGGCCTGTGTCCACAGCATGCACAGTCCAGAACACAAACAAGTGCATTCACATGGTGAGTCTGTGGGGAGAACAGAGCTCACCTGGATATGGACCACTGACACTGAATGCTCAGACCGGTTACCAGCATATCAGACACAGCTCAAGAGAGAATTAGTGACCTAAGAGACAGACTAAAGAAAGTCAGAGTATAATCCCTAGGGCTTGGAAAGAGCGATAGTCTAACACATTCAACTAGAACGGATAAGAAAGGAAAGAAAAACTTTTAAGAGACAAAATTTGGGAAGATGGTTGATTATAAAATGTCACCAAATAGCAAATCAGTACGAGAAAATCCAAACTTACACACACAAGATGGCACACTGGGGCAAGCCACAGTAAATGAGGCTGGGGTTTAAAGACTCAGTTTTCACTTCCTACCAGCTAAACTGTGAAACCTGGAACAGACTGAAAATCTCTCTGGACTCTGAGTATAGTAAACCCCTGGGCTGTTACAGAACACCAAGTACTGGAATAATAGTGTGTGTGCAAAATGGCTGACAACTCTTGCCTGCTGGCACGTACCTCAACCCAGCTGCGGCCACTGATGCTTCAAGCCAAATCTGTTTCACACTGGATCGTTTTCTCTGTCTCTCAGGAAACACCAAGTTATGCTTCTTTAGCTCCAACACCTGACCAAGTTCACTTCCCTAACTAAAGCTCTCCCCTCAGACTAGATGCCAGCTTGTCCCATCACAAATCATCTCCACTAACATGAAGCTGGTCCCAAATAACCAGAACTTAGACTGTTCTCATCTTTAACCTTTACTTTCTGAACACAAACCATCAACTGCCCATGCTCATTGTCCATCCTCCTTCCACTGTGTTTCCCTGAGCTCAGCAACAGCCTACCATATTTCCAAATACTCCCATCTGGCTGTCCCCAAAGCTGTCCTGGGAGAACCTGTTTCTCCCATATCCAAAGGGCTAGGATGGTAGCCATGCTTTCTTTCCTTTCTTCCCTCCTGAGATCCAGGGTCCTGGAGGGATCCTGAGCATTCCCCTCTGCTTTCCAAGTCCCCACTCCTCCCTTCATTCATGACAGTCTCTTTATGAACCAACCAATGTTCTCTAGAATAAAACAGTCCAGTCAGAAAGTGCAAACAAAACAAGAACCAACAACACACACCAGAACCGAATGCCAGCTGTTTCTGTCTTTCAGAACCTCCTAGTACATTTTCCAGGAGTGAGCACAGTAAAATGTGACATAAAGATATGCCTTATGTTGTGGATAATTTTTATAAAGAAGTATTCGTTGACTAAAAAAAGTTGTTCAATATTGGAAAAAACAAAACATTAAGCATGGCAATACTGCTGGTATCTAAGTGACCGACACATTATGCCTTTACCAGTGTACAAGTACAGCAACTACAGCAGGGCAAATCTGGGCAGTGCCTTAAGCACCTGCTTACTTCACTACAGCTCCCAGGAGACAGACCTCTCTCCCCTCTGTCGCATTCAGTTTCTATTCTGTCTCTAGCTACATCAACATTCCAGGCACCCCCAACCGTCACCTCCTCTGCCTCACAATACCTGTGATCTAAAAGTGGACGTTCTGGCTTATTAACTCAGATGCAGTTCCAGAAAGGCCTTCAGACATGTCCCTTATGACACTCAGGCGTCTCTTGGCTGATACCATTAACCTAGCACGCCAAGTGCCCAGTACTCAGTACTAGCTACTGGCCCACTCTCCACTCCTTGGGGGACTCTGCCTCCTGATAAAACACCCATCCTTGTGCTTTCTGATAAGGAAATGAAGCATGTATGAGCCTTTGTTCAGAAGAGGTGGCCAGAGTTTCTTTTCCGTGTTGGAAACAACTATCTGAGTCCTCTGTAAAATCTCCCCAGTGTGCTAAGTATGGGCTCCCCATAGCACTCATCTCCTCCTGGAGTTTCTCACCAGGCACTGTCAAGCCATATCATAGATACCCGAGTAGAAAGGATTTAAAATGCACTATCCTAAGTCACCGCTGATCCTTTAAGACACAGGTATTCAGTGGCCAGCCTTCATCAGAGTTTTGTTAAGGTGAGGTTTCCTACTGTTGAAGTCACCATCTTTCCAGGCCAGCAAGAAGAGGAAATTCACATTTATTCTGAGTAATAGAGAGTAATTAAGATCTCAATTTATAGTGATCTGTTTTTAAACCAAAAGAACTATAGCGATACCTTAGACTCGAGGATTCCACCAGCTAACTGTTTTTCTTCAGCACCCAAACCTCATCTGGGGGCTTCTGTGAGCACAGTGAAGGAAAATGGCCTGCACCGCATCACCACCTAAGCTAGAAGCCCTGTTGCCAGGTGGAAGCTTACAACACACACACACACACACACCACAAACACACACACACACACCACAAACACACACGCGCACGCGCGCTCAGTGTAACACAGGTGAATGGAGAACTTCATCCCAAGGGACCACATCGTCATTGCTCCTTCTGGGAAACGCCCAAGTCAAACTCAGCAGCCCAAGAAAAACATGGCACCATTTCCTCACTGCTGGAGAGTGCCTGGCTTCTTCACACATGTGGCCAGCAGGTTCTTGCTAAGGTCAATGAGTCCATCTTAGATTTCCAAATGTTTTATAACTACTAAAAAAACCTTCATAAACTTTTCATTTGTCCTTTGTAGGTTAAGCAAGAAGTCACTCTTGGCTCAGAAAATCAAAGCCAAGAAAGACTCAAGGCTCCTCATGCTAAATCTCCCCACAACTAAGAAGCAGGTTTCAGGGTCCCTCACCCATTAGAGTGACAGAGCCAAGAAGGAAATTATGAAAGGTCTTTCTGTCACCTTCTCAAATTTAGAAGACATTAATTTTCATGCATGGGTTCACAATGCTATCAGACTAAGAATCTGAGAAAACATGTAAACTCCAGTCATTGTCAGGTTTAAAACTTTTCTGCACAATAGGTGAAAATGTTCAGCTACCGAAGACTAAATAGTCACTTGCCTAAAGTCACCAGCTATGAAAGCAAAGTCACAATCTCAACTTTAGAAATGTAGCTTCAGAGACTGCATTCAGAATAACAAGGTTATATCGCTACCACAGTTTAATCCTAAAACCACCACACACACACACACACACACACACACACACACACACACACACACGAGGGGAGGGTGGGGTTATTAAAAAAGGCCTACCTAGCAACTCTTCAAAGCTTTTCTTATACTGACAACGATTAAGTTCCACCTTAGCCTTTAAAAAAAATAACTCCACTACAACTACTGTGTTGGAACCTCAAGTCACACCCACACCCTCAAGCCCAGAGACAGACACCAAAACCTCATTAAACTGTTCACCAGTACCTATAACCTCTAGAACAGGTCAGTCACCTCCAAAGATCCTGCTTGTACTAACAAGTATGAAGATCTACATGGCGGCAACCATATAGCCCTGAATCACTGTTTAGACAGAATCCTTATTTTCCTTTTAGTTTTTGATTTTTTTGTTTGTTTGTTGTCTGTCCCCTTTTCCCCACCCTACATGCCCAAGAAAGGGTCCCTGTGTGGCCCTGGCTGCCTGGAAGTTGGCTCTGTGAACCTGACTGGCCTAGAACTCAGAGATCCACCTGCCTCAGTGCTGGCTTTAAAGGTGTGGCCTACCATGCCTAGTTTTGTTTGTTTGTTTCTGGTTGTTGTTGTTTTTAAATGAGAAAAACAATCTTGATAACAAGGAACAGGACAGCAGCCGGATGCTGGGAACAGGTGAACTGTGAGCCCAAAGCTGCACTCCAAAACACTAAGACACAACTTCAAAAAGCTTACGGACTCAGGGCCCCCTTGGCTACAGGAGCGGGGCTCCTGGAGCCACCCTGCCACCTTTCTAGCTCTGGAAGTATACAAATGTGCCACCACGTCCAGCTTTTTTCATGGATGCTGAAGATCGTACTCAGACACTTAGGACTGCACAGCGGGCTCACAACTGACTGAGCCATCTCTCCATCCCTAGGGCTCCTATTTAACCATCACGTCACCAAGAATAAGAGCTTTTCTGTGAGCTATTGCTGAACAGCCAGGTCCTGACGGAAGCTTTAACTAACACATTTTCATCTTGGTAGAAACAGTGCTTTAAATTTTGAGATTCTAATTTCCTAGGCCGAGATATATAGGATACTCTTGAGAGGCTGGGTGGCAGCAGCAAGCTGTAGCTCCCAGTCAGCTAAATGACCAGAAGGGTGAAAGAGACATTCCACAATCATCTGGCTGCTAAGCTAGGTGTTCTGAGGTGAGTTAGGTGCTGTTATCAGGCAGTTTCGACTTACACTATTTACAATATACAGAGAGTTTACCAGTCTACATTGCAGGTAGAGGAATACTTGTATTACAAAATAAAATGGAAACTTAGAAAATTTAAAAATTTTAAAAATTATTTAAGATGAAAAACAATATAACATGAACATCATTCTGAAAAGTTATTTGCTAAAATAAAATAAAGTTTTATATTTGCTAATCTCTTAACTTCTAATTTATCATATATGTTTATGATATGATTACAATATATGTTTTATATATTATGACATATGGTATTAAGTACTTCAAAATACTTTGGGGGTAAAGTCTACTAAAGAAATCATACAAAGCGGAATTCTAAGTCTTTTCAGGTAATTGTGGAAATTCTTTGATCAAAGCTCTGACAATCAGTAGTTTCTTACAAGTGATTTCAAAAGGCCCTGTGAGCTGGCTCAGGCAGCAAGAGCACAGGCTAACAAGCCTGGGTTTGAGTCCCTGGGACGCCATGGTAGAAGGAGAGAACATACGCCTGCAAAACTTCCACACACAGTAACAAAAACAAACAAACAAACAAACAAACAAACTTCCACATAAAACATTTAAAAAAATGATATCCTGAAGACTGTCTTTGAATCTCCAAATGAATGTGTGGCATACATGTGTACATACATACAAAAAATAAATGAAAAATATATGAAAATATTTTTCAGGCAATTTCCAAGGACTAGAGACAGCTCAGTGGTGCATGCTCACCTAGCCTGCAGAACCCTCGGAGTTTAGCCTCAGCCCTGCTGGAGGTGGAAGCGGATGTTCAGGGTCATCCTCTACTACATGCTGTC
Source organism: Apodemus sylvaticus (assembly GCF_947179515.1). Classification (NCBI taxonomy): domain Eukaryota; kingdom Metazoa; phylum Chordata; class Mammalia; order Rodentia; family Muridae; genus Apodemus; species Apodemus sylvaticus. The sequence goes on along the minus strand of NC_067473.1, from coordinate 80,069,782 downwards.
TTTGAGGACAGCTTGGGACACAAGAAATTCTGTCTCTGAGAAAAGGATCTCAAGTTTGAGGCCACAAAGTAGGACCTATCTCAAAAAGAAACAGTTATTTCTAACTCAGAAACCACAGCACTGAACTTTTTATCCTCGGTTACATAAACCCGGGAATGTATTTTAGATCTGTGAAAAAAAATCTTTACCAATGCTTGTTTTCATCCCTGTGTCCTGGTCATTTGGAGCTTCATTTATCATAATATACTTAAAAAAAAACTTTATGTTTGCTAATATCACTACTTATCTCATAAAAAACTCTTGAAGCACTGTGAATCTGTCAAGCTCAGACTTAACACAAACCAGTTTTCCAAAACTTTAGTTTTGAAAAAGCTTGAATTTTATTTTGGGGCACAACTACTGGTAACACCTTTCAAAATACATGCCACTGTTAAGAACAATCCTTTAATATCCTCCAAACGACACTTTAGGAAGTCTTCAACTGCACGAGTCACAATGAAAACTTGTGAAATGGACAGACTGTATTCCATTTTTCCATACATATCCAAGAAGAAAAAAGTTTACCTAGATGATCTTTAAACTCTTTCCAGTGACACTGGACTCAGTATGACTCAAAATTCCCATGTAACTAATGAATGTATAAGTACTTCTGGAAATTTAGAAAAAGAATCCAAACTAACTTAAATGAATTAATTCAACTATTGGGAAAATATTCCAAAGTTTTTTGTGTTTTTTTTTTTTTTTAAACCCTATCAAACACACAAAACAAAACAAAAAAACAGGCCAAAACAAACAACTTAACAAAGGACACAAATGTCACACAAGTAGTACAGGAAAGCTCTCTATGATCAATGCTTTGTCCCGAAATTAACTAGATCCAGTCTTACTACAGATGGATACTGTGTACTGCAGTTTCAGGCTAACGTGGCAGAGGGAGGGGTTTGCAGTGTGTGCTTTTATCCTCCAAAGTTAAATGTATTGTTCCAAAGGAAGGAGATTCTAAGTTACAACAAAAAAACCAAAGGAATCATCGATAATTTTACGTGGGGAGTGGAAGGTGGATGGAAGGAGACGACAATAAAAAAATGAATCCCATAGTGAAATTCAAAATGAAAGCCTATTAACTGAGTCAGGCTCACCCTAGAGCAAAGTGACTGAATTCCTCGAAGCTGCAGCAGCTAAGCTCCAATGAATTATCCCTAAAACAGGATTCCACCGTCCTTAGCAAGACAAACGATTGCATCAGGCACCAGAGCAGGAGCAACCCGACCCGTGTTTACAGCTAGTAGGTCATGGATGCCGGGCCCTACTGAAAGCTCTGGCTCTCACCGGGTGTGGGTATCATCCGAAATATTTTTCTCTTTTCCCTCTCTTAAGTCTGATCACCGCCACTCAGTGATACAGTAAAAAGAAGGTCTGCATTAAATCCCCGGATTCTCCAACTAAGACACCTCTCTTTCTCTTTCCTTCCACAAAATGACATTTTCAGGTGATCCACCCTAAGAATGGATGACTTCACTGAGTGGCTCAGTCAATCCATCTACAATTTCCAGCTTGATCCCAAAGCTCGCTGGTTCCAGACACCCTCTTCAGAAGGCAGAAAGACGATGACAGGAAAGGGATCATGAATTCGCATCAGTACTGGAGAGCAGGGGGTGGGGGGTAGACACCTCCCCACAGCCACGTATCGACCGTGAGCCAGTTCCTGAGGCTAAATACAGAAACAAGGAAGACGAAGAGAAGGGAACGTTTCCCAAAGCATCCCCCAGTCTTAAGATGCGCACAGCATCAGCTTGCCGCTGAAACCAACCGGGACACCGGGGTGCTCAAAGGAGGCGAATTCGGGATATGCAGAGAGGGCACGAGGCCCAAGGATCACGGATGCCGACGCAGCGCGTGGACAGGGAAAGGACTGCCGGGCGGAGGGTGCCGCGCGCGGATGCGGGCGAGGGTCGGTACCTGCTGGCGCACGGCTAGCCGCAGTGGGGCCAGCAGCTCCTCCGCGCTGTCCATGCTGCTCCGGGAGGCGGCGGGCTGCGCGGGAGTGTTGAGGAGCCGCTGAGACGCGGACGCTGCGACCACTCGGGGCGGCGACAGTAGCGCTGCGCGGGTGGCTCTGAGGAGAGTGAGGAGTAGACAGGGCATGAGCACGCCGCCCAGGCTGTGCGCAGGGCGGCTACGGAAGCGGCGCGCGGCCCGCCCGGAGCATGATGAAATAGCGCAGTCAGGCCGCAGGCGCGCGCAGCCGCACTTCCCGCAGGCGCGCGCAGCCGCCGCGTCTGCAACCGCAGATTCGGCAGAGAACCCGGAAGGGCACCTACTCGCTTAAAAATGTGTGAAGAGAACATTCCAGACAAATGCACAGAAGGGCATGGCTTCTAAGAGTGCAGACCTAACCTAGATGCCCGAGCACCTTCAGATCTCCGGCTTCTCCATTGTCCCAGACGCTCGAATCGCCCCACCGGAACACACATACTTCTGCTTCTTCCTTAGCCTACTGTTTAGAGGAGTACATAAAGTCACATGAAATATGGACCTAGAGTTAATGATGCACATCCGTAATCTCAGCTCTTGGGAAGGAGAGGCAGGAGGATCGCGAGTTCAAGACCAGCCTAAAATACGCAGTGAGCCCCTGTCTTTAAGAAACAACAACAAAAAAATATTGCTCGAGGTCCAATGTTCCTCAGACTATAGGAATCTGCGTTGCTGTTCTTCTCAGGGCATGCCAGTTAATTTGAAAGACAGGGTATGGGGGCAAAGGGAAGGTGACTTTACTTGGGAATCCAGCTCATGGAGAAGTCAGGGGAACTCTCGCCTCAAAGTTCTTGCAGAAAAGCTTAGGATGTTGGATGCTCCCAAACTTTTGGACACCTCACAGCCAGTCAGCCAGATGATGGGCCAAATGAAGTACACCTTCTCCCTATGGCCCAATCAGGAGATACTGTAAGACTTTGGCGAGTCTTAGCTTACCGGGGACCCCCTGAGTAAACAACACAGGGCAGGAAATTGATGCAAAAAGCAAGAAGAATTTATTGTTCCGATGCGTTGGGGTCATCCTACACCCAAAGAAGAAGTGACATGCTCTGGGCCTCCCCCACCGGCAGGTGGCCAGTGGTCTGTTCCTCCCACCCTCTCCCCCCTTCAATACTACCATCCAGTTCCACAAATATCAAGAAAACCGTCATTATCCTTGTGCTATTGTTGTTATTGGTTAGCTCTTTTATATTACACAATGGACAGTCTATGTTGGTTTCTGCGCTGGCTCGAAGGTCCTGTCTGCTCGCTGCGTTGCGGCTGCTCGCTGCGCCCACTGCATGCTCGCTGCACCGGCCCACTGCATGCTCGCTGCACCGGGACGCGGGACGCGGGATGCGGTGGAACGGAACCATGAGCCGCAATGAGACACACTAGACCAGATAGTTCCACGTGGGATTTTATTTAAGATAGGGAAGGGGTACCGGGCAGGAAGGAAGGGGAGAAGAGAAAAGAGGGAGGGGAAAGAGCGCTGCCCTGTTATATATATCTGTGGTGACATAATTACAGGTAAAGGTGGGCTATGGAATTCTGGGTAAACGGCACCATTGTTTAAAAACATATATCCTGTGAAGGGGCTCTGACAAAGATCACTGATGCATCCTTAATCCTCACCTACAATCACCTTTCATTCAGCCTGCTTCTTTATCTACAAATAACTCCAAACCCCAGTCTCCAGGAGTCAGGTCCAACATTCGTTCTCATCGCCACATGCTTGGCAGTCCCATGCTTATTTTTTCCAGTGGCTGGAATGATATGGGCCTGTTTGAGCAAGCCAGGAGCAAGTCCAGACAGACCTTTACCCACCGTTTAACAGCTCGCAGTGTGGGGAACCCATGGACTAATCCAAGCACTGACCAGAGCACTTGCCCCAGGGACTCGGCCCATTGCTGCAGCCCTGCAAATTTCCTTTAGCAATTGAGAATGCTTCCTAGGCTTGGGAGACATTTTATTCAGTGAGTAAATTTGGTATAAATAAGTGGGTTCCTCGTTTCTTCAACTCTCTGGCTTGGTGTTAGTTGTGAAAGTCTTAGTTCCAGATACTCCGTATTGCTTTGGCAGCCTCTTCCGAGGATCTTGGTTCCCAATACTGTTGCTTGGAAGTTTTATGTTTGAGCCAGTCCTAGCTGAGTGTGAACATCTGAGATTAACACCCAAACTCAATTGAGACTAAAATGAAGGAAATGTGAAGTCATACCAAGTCAACTGCAACGTGGACTGCTGACCACCAGCCTTCATGTACACCGCCAAGGCAGCCGGCATGTTGATACTCACGTCTCAAATGGTAGCTGGAAAGTCGATGGCTACAGGGAGTGGCTAGTCTCTCCTATCATGCTGACACTCCCCCCGTGTCACACCAGAGCAGTGGGAGAAGCCTTGGCGTTCCAGGCTCATTCAGAGGTTTTGTCACTGTGGCAAGCATCCAGAAGAAACAGTTTACAGGAAGGAGGATTCCTTTTGGCTCACTGCTTCTGAGGTGTCAGTCCAGGATTACCTGGGTCTGGGGTAAGGTTGAACATCCTGGCACCATAAGTCTGTGGAGAAGGCTGTTCACCCTCGTGGCAGCCAGGAACTGAAGAGAATGATTTAGAGAAGCAAGGAAAGGAAGATGCGTCCTTCAAAGCAACGCCTTGCTTAGCTCCTTCTTCCAGTCAGTGCCTACCCAGCAATATCATCAAAGGAAGAATCTATTAATGGGTTAACTTGTTGGTGAGGTCGGAACACTCCTGACCCAGTAACAAAAGCATCCCTCAACCCTGCTTCTATCAGACACTAACATTCAGCACATGGGCCTTTTGCAGGACACACATCATGTCCAAGCCACAGGGTGTCTTTCCCTTGCTTCATTGGCATTTTCTCTTTGGGCCCTGGTTTTCTGGAATCCTGGTGCTACCTTGAGAATGAACTCTGTGTGACATGAGTCCTTTCCACTCCTTACCATATGTCTCTCCCGGGCACCTTAGCTCTCAGATGCTTATGTTTTGATGACACACGCCTGTGATACCAACCCTTGTGAGGCTAAGACAGGAAGATGACAAGTTTAGAGCCAATCAGTGCCACACTACAGTTGCAGGATATTTTATCACAATGTGAATCCAAGAATTGTGTTATTTACTAGAAAAAACCTGCTTCTAGTTGTGGTGTGGCTCAGCCCTAGCACACACCTTTAATTCAAGGGTCTTCTGCTTGAATATTATAAACAGGATTAAATAAAGTCGACCATAGACCAAGGTGCAAAGCAAGCAGCCAGTTGGCAGGGAGTAAACATAGGAAAAAACAATAGAGATTAAGAGGAAGTCAGGAGGAAGAATGGAGACACAGGAAGTAGAGGGGGCGGACATTCAGTTTGAAAAGTTTTGTGAGACAGCATGGAAGAGATTTTTCTTTTTCCTTTTCCTTTTGGGACATTGTCATCTGAGGCTTTTTCTGCCTCTCTTACCAGGCTTTAACCCCCAGCATTTGGCTCCTGAGTCTTTATTGTAAAATATAATGTTGAGGTCTGTGCCCCCACCCCTGGCATAGCTGTAGTCGTTTTGTTCCATACCTGCCAGCTATTTCATATTGTTTCTGTAATATTCCTGCCAGTAACTTGACTCAGAGCAGGGCCAGGCTCACCACATACCCTGTTGTGTTCTGTATGTTATGCAGTTTGATAATTTTTTTTTTTGGTTTTTTTTTTTTTTTTTTTTTGGATTTGTTTTTTTCGAGACAGGGATTCTCTGTGTAGACCTGGCTGTCCTGGAGCTCACTCTGTAGACCAGGCCGGCCTCGAACTCAGAAATCCGCTTGCCTCTGCCTCCCAGAGTGCTAGATTACAGGCATGTGCCACCACTGCCCGGCTGCAGTTTGTTAATCTTAAGAAATTCCACAACTATAAGCTTTACATAGGACCCATCAAACTAAAGGTCAATAAGTCTAAGATGACTTGAGTCAGGGCTAACCGCCGGGCGGCACTTCCAGCACCTGAGTATAAGCTCGCTGTGGTCTTTGCAGTGTAAGCCTTTGTAAGCTGACCCTGAGAAATGTCCAGCACACAGCTCTCAGCCATTGCCCTGGTCAATCAGTCTTTAGATGTGTGTTCAATAAGCCATCCCTGTCTGACTGAGATCAGTGCTCATGTTTGTGGTGTGTGGGTCAAATCTAACATTTGAGATTTTGTTTAAAAAACAACATTTAGTGCATGGCACAACCACATGGACAGGAAAAACAGGCTAGCCTCTGCCAAACCGAGAAACCATCTGATTTGGTAAAGCTTGTGGGAAATCCTCAAGAAGAAAGTGAAGGATGGCAAATGCCATAAAGAAGCTGCTCTGAGATCTTGCATAGTGCTAGTTTAGATGGTTTGAAAATAGAAGCAGAAAATTTAAAGCTAAATGACTTGATTGAAGTTGGTTCAATACTTGTTATTATTATTTTTATGGTAATAAAACAATGACCTTTATTGAGAAGGCCCAAACATCGTAACCGAAGTACTTTCCAGTTCAGCTTGTCGAAATACTTCAGTTTTCCAGCTGGATCTGGGATGATTGTTTCTCGACACTTGTCCACCAGCATAGAAGTGGCACACATTTTCGCGGGTCCGGAACCGATCATCACTCTCCAAGCCTTGCAGGGCTTCGGTCCGCAACGGGAACAGCAGCAGCGGCAGCAAGAGCAACACCAGCTTTCAGGTCCAGGGACGACGGGACGGTGTGGTCCCGTGTCCTGCAGCTTGGACCGCGCCTCCATGACTGAGCGCGAAAACACGTCCCTCAACTAAAGCATGGAGTCCCCCGCCACCAGGCAGCCAGCCTATCATCATCATCATCATTATTATTATTATTATTTTGATATTTCATAACTTATCTTTAATAGCCATAGTGGCTTTCTGTACCCTCTCACTGAGAACAGAGCTTTAGAGATCATGGGAAAAATATGAGAAGCGGATCAATAAGATACAAGTCCTAGAAAGACTTATAAATGAAAATAAGAAAAATACTCGAGGAATTTAGATAAGAACCTACTTCACCCTGCATGATGAATGTAAAGAGAGGCAACCTAAGGTTGTTAGAAAAATCAACCTTAGTTTATCCAGTTGCTATACAAGACCTACCAGTGGACAATAACTACCCCCAAGTTATGAAAACTTAAATGAAATCCTATAGACATATTAGACTTGAAGAGATTTAAGGAAGCTATCATTTCACATGGTATGCATTCACCCTACGTGAAGGAGACATTAAATTCATTGGCAACTCAACAGAATTATCCCCAAAGACTGGAAAGATTTGACAACAGCAATATTGAAAGCTGGTCCTCAGCTACAGTGGCGAAGGTGGTGGGAAAAGGAAGCCAGGTCCATAGAATAACAAAGCATGGCCTCTTACCTCACTCAGGACCAATCAGCTAAAAGGTCAGCTGATAATACTTTGTCTAGTTAGACAAATGCATTGTATCACTTCACTGCTTGTCTTTGAACCTTTGAACCTGGTTTTTCCTATAAAAAAAATAAAACCTGTGACTGGTGCCACAGTTAGGCTTTTCCTTCTTGTGGTCCTGGACATCCAGTATTATGGTTTGTATTTAAGAAACTATTCTTGCTTAACCAAGATTAGTGTAATATTTGTGTGGCAATTCCCAGACTCCAACATAGTGTAGACTGCCACATGGCCCACACCATCTTGGACATCAGCTTTTGAGGGTTTTTTTTTTTAAATAAAAAAAGGTATTTTTATTGTTTGGTATTAAAAACACATGATTTTAAAATGTTTTGATTCAAAGGGTTACCACTGTTCAAACTTGCTTTCTAAATCTCTAAGAATTGGAGTGATTTGGAACAAAGATAAAATATTTGAGGAGGGTGATGGGAGCAGCAGAGACAGGCAGGGCTTTGTAAATCAGTTGTTTTCTAAATTCTAGAGTTATAGTGAAGAAGATGGAGGTGGTGCATGCCTTTAATCCCACGACCCAGGGATAAACTCAGTTCCTAATTGGTATGTTTCCTCACTAGAGAAATCACATACCATATTTACAAATTCTTATAAAAACCCTCTACAAGGTTACTAGAAAGGCACCTAATTTCCAATAGAGACCGGAACAAAGAACAGCTTTTGCCCTGGCCAGTAAGCTCATCTTCATGCATGCAATCCTGACCAACACTTAACCGGGTAACACCCTAACTATAGAGACCATCGTGTCTTGTGAACTGGCAACTGGGGACTCTCAATAAACCAAAAAGGAGTCCAACAGCATTTGCCTCTTGGCTTCTATTGCAAATGTTTTCCATATACAGAGAATAGATATTTTCTCTTTGAGAAACAAAGCTGGACATTTTATGAGGCATGGTGTGGTGGTTTGAATATGCTTGGCCCAGGGAGTGGCACTATTAGGAGGTGTGGCCTTGTTGGAGTGAGTATGGCCTTGTGTGTCACCGTGGGGTGGGCTTTGAGACCCTCCTCCTAGCCACATGGGAAACAAAATGTGGAACTCTCAGCTCCTCCAGGACCATGCCTGCCTGGATGCTGCCATGCTTCCCACCTTGGTGACAATGGATTGAACGTCTGAAACTATAAGCCAGACCCAATTAAATGTTATCCTGTATAAGAGTCACCTTGGGGGCTGGAGAGATGGCTCAGCGGTTAAGAGCACTGACTATTCTTCCAAAAGTCCTCAGTTTAAAGCCCAGCAACCAAATGGTGGCTCACAACATCCATAAAGAGATCTGATGCCCTCTTCTGGTGCATCTGAAGACAGCTACAGTATACTTAGATATAATAATAAATAAATTAAAAAAAAGAGAGAGAGAGAGTCACCTTGGTCATGGTGTATGTTCATAGCAGTAAAACCTTAACCAAGACACAAGGAGAACCTTATACTCAGTCATTGCCAACCATCTTATAATACAATGATGGATTGTATCCATTCAAAGGCAGAGTTCTTTTCAGGCTTAACCATGGAAGGAAAGGTATCACAGTGGAACCAGTACCTATCTGGATTCCTTTGTAACCAGATGTGGTAGACAAGGAATTTGTGCCTTCCTTCACTAAGGAAATAGTTCAGTTACCTAAACTGCTCCCCCCACCCCCAAGAGAGGCACCTACTGAACTATGGGGACTGATGGAAAAGCACAACATTTGGCTAATGCATGGTTTACTGATGGTTCATCAACTGATGGAATCAAACCTAATGGAAAGCGGCAGCCTATAGACCAAGGGAGAGAGTGGCCAGTACTGAGGAAGGAACCACAAAAATCAGTTCAAGATCGTGCATTACAGATGCCGGAGCCTGGGTTCCTGGATGACCGTGTGGAACAAAGCGTGCTTCCCTGCTATTTCCTATGAGCTCTGTGAACTGTTGCCATGAGTGGATAGCCTTGACTGGGTCAGGGGATATCACTGGAACAGCCTGGTGACTCTGCTATAATATACCCCGTAGCCATGTGTGGTGTGGGTGGTAAGAGCTACAAAAACTGTATGTGGAACACATAAGAAGGGAGGATGTATAAAGATAACTAGGCTTGTAAAAGACCTACCTACACATGACTTCCTGGGTGTTTGGGGAAGGCAGGGAGGAATGCCTCAGATAATCTTGGGGACGGCTTTCCTCTGAGGATGGACTATTGCTGGTCCTCGTTCAGATATTCACCTGGGTCAGAAGATCTCTGCTAGGAGTTGGGTGGTCAGAACCTCTGTGCCCTCTCCTTCTCAGTCTGTCCTGCAGGTTAAGGTATGTGTACTGCCTTCTCAGGCACCCAGGCCTGGGCTCCCCACCCTGCCACACTGAAGAATCCTAAGGTTTGCTACCAGGATCCAGGGCTACCAGAAGGGCCAGTGTTTCATTTCTTGCCCCAGACTCTCCTCCAAGAGACTGTCCTCCCAATTTTTTTTAAAAAAGAGGTATATATGTATATATGTATGAGTGTATTATATATGTATGTATGTATGTATGTATGTATGTATGTATGTATGTATGTGAGTACACCGTCGTTGTCTTCAGACATACTGGAAGAGGGTATTGGATCCCCATTACAGATGCTTGTGAGCCACCAAGTGGTTGCTAAGAATTGAACTCAGGACTTCCGGAAGAGCAGTCAGTGCTCTTAACTGCTGAACCATCTCTCCAGTCCACCTCCACTTTCTTGAAACCTTAAATGATGTCTCTGTCCACCTGCCTTCTGGAGGCTTCCTACTCTCACTGAAGACTATTCACTTGTGCGAAGTAGATTTCACTTTGCCCGGTAGAGGGGAGCAGTTCCCTGTGAACCAGCACCTCCGCTGTGCCAGGGCTGAGAAAGCTGGGCAGAGGTTCCACACGGATCCATAGTGTGGAGCACTGGCTGAGGAGCTGTCTCTAGAGAGAGGGCAGGAAGTCCTCTAAGCCCCTTCTCCACTCTTAGGGCAACCTAGACACAATGCTCCTCTTCTGTAGGAGAATGGTGGGACCAGCCATCAGACAGCCACAGTTCCCTCTCTGGCCTTGCCAGTTCAGCGGGGGAGAGGTAACTTACTTAAGCCAGAAGAGCACATGGAAAAAAATGAAACCAAACAGGTAATTAAGCGTGCGGAGGGGTGATGCGTGCACAGGGGTGATGCGTGCACAGGGGTGATGCGTGCACAGGGGTGATGCGTGCACAGGTGTGATGTGTGCACAGATGTGATGCGTGCACAGGTGACTGGTTTCTCCCCAGTCTTCCCCCAGCCTCTTCCCTCTAACCTGTCTAATCCTGGCTCCCTAACAATGTCCTCCATGATATGTTTGCCTAATACACACGCCACACAAACAAGTTCTAGGTTATGGTCCTGGACCAAGACTGGGAGTGAGATACCTGGTGGATCAGGTAAGAAGGCAGGGGCATGGCTCCTTGACAGAGCTCATACAAGATAGAGTGTCTACATCATAAGGTATTTTACTGTTTTAGGAAGAGGTTACCCAGTAAGAAAGATCCTTAGCAGACAGTGCAGGAGAGGGACAAGGTGGAGGATTATCTAGCCACCATAAACAGAGATAGAGAGATTATATGTAGTGATTGTAAGTGGCTTACTAAAGGAAATGAAAGTCTCCACTTAGAATATTACATGCTTTAATTTGATTGTGTGATATCTCCACAGCCACAAAGCCCACCTATGACTTCCCATCTCCAGGTCCAAGTCCATTCTCCCAGGGGCCTATCTTCAACCTCATGTCTAGCTGGTGCCCTGTCACACTCACTGGCGAAGCCCCTCTCACATCCTCTACATCTGACCTGTGCCTCATGGTGGTGAGGCTTCTAGAGAAATCAATGAGATCTGGGCAGCCCAGAAGGCAGAATATGGAACCAGAGTTGGTTGAATTCTGTCAGACAGCTTCTAGAAGGACTGTTTGGACCAAAACAGCCAAGCAGTGTACTGTTAAGTTTCCCAAAGTCTGGAACTGAGAGGAGAGCCAGCATTCCCTCAGGGACAAGATAGTTTCTACATGCTAAGTCATTCTCTCAATCTCTAGCAAAAGGGACATAGCTCCTCCATTAACCTATGCCTGTGGTGCCTATTAGCGTAGCAAGTTCTATGCTAGACTCTAGTCTCCCTCAGCCCCTACTCACGAGCCTTTTGCCTTCATCCTGGTGGCATAGCCCACCCCTACCCTACCCCTCTCCAGTCGCTGAGTTTCCCTGCCCTTACCCCCAGCTTCTCTTTCTCCTATATAACCCAGCCATTTTGGCTACGCACTCTCTTGGTCCCTTGGTTCCCATGCTCTTTCTTGGTCCTCTTGGTGACCAAGCCAGCTCAGTCAGTCAACAGGGGCAGGAGGGAGGGAAGAAGGGAAGAAGTGGGTGAGGAGGGAGGGAGGGAGAATTAAAGAAAGAAAAGACAATTAGACATCATTATAACTTGACTTCAGTCAGTGCAGAAGCTGAAGTGCCTTTATTTTTTTCCAATTTTCTTTTATACCATTCTAGGTACATGAGAAGAATAAGGTCAGTTCTTAGGTCAAAGACAAGTAGTCAAGGAACAAACAAGGCAATAAACCAAGTCCCCTGGTCACTGGATCTAGGGGATGACCAAGATAAAAGGAAGGCCACACATTCCTCGCCTGTTTACCTTGAGCTTTGTATTAGCCCAAATGTAAATATTCGTATCTGAGCCTACTCTCTTGTCCTCCTAGCCCAGTGTAAATATTCTCGTCAATATCCTAGAAGCGGCATCAAGGGCTCTCCACAGCTCGGCCTTCTCTCCTCTCTCCTCTCTTCCTCTCTAGCTCTTCTCCACCCCTTCTGTCCTCTCATGACCCTGTTTAGTCTGGACCCTTCCAGAGGGCTCTGGCTCTACTCTCCGTCATATGCACAATAAACCCTTCTCCTTGGCCAGACCTTGGAGCCATCATGTCCTCATTTTCATTCACATACTGCCTAGAAACTGTGGTCTCAAGTCAGAGACGTGAGGCACAGACACGGAACACACAGACTGGGTGTGAGGAGGATGGGTGCGGGGCCTAAGGGTGCGGGGCTGACTTCTTTTCACTTCTCTGGATTTTCCCTCTAAGCTAACAAGTCTCAGTCTCCATGTTCACCTTTTGGGTCAGGACATGAAGGTGAGACAGCCATACCACATCGGGCTCCTCCTCAGGAGCTCTCTCAAAGACTACTGCCCCGTTGTCTCAGGTGGGGTGGGGGATGTTCTGTGACAGTTGCTCTTTCTCTGTCAACGTGTCTGGGCCACTGTGCTAGTCAGTTTTCATTGCTGTAACAAAATACCTGAGAAAAACAAAGGAGGAAGAATTTGTTTTAATGTCAGAGACTATAATCAGCGGCTAGCTCTATCCTTTCTGGGCCTTTTGACAGAAGAAAATGGACTGAAATCCCCCTACCCAAGACCATTTAATTTTATTTATTTGTTTATTTATTTGTTTGTTTGTTTGTTTATTTAATGTATGTGACTACACTGTAGCTGTCCTCAGACACTCCAGAAGAGGGCATCAGATCCCATTACAGATAATTGTGAGCTACCATATAGTTGCTGGGACTTGAACTCAAGACCTCTGGGAGAGCAATCAGTGCTCTTAATCACCATGTATCTCTCCATCCCATGGGTAGGGGATTTTAATAACTGCTGCTTTTCTCATGCATCTATGGAACAGAGAGAGAAGGAGCTACAGGCAGTATGATGGGGTTCTATCCTGCCAGCCCACTGTACAGATGCTGGACTCTCTCTAGCCTTCCAGATCATATACATACCTGTACACACAACACATACACATATATATACACACACACACACACACACACATCCTGTTATTGTTACACTGGAAAACCCTGAAAAAACATAGGGAAATGATTTAGCTTTTTGCAGTGTTGGGCATATAGGAAAGGTATGAAGGCTATTTGGTAAGTGATGATTTGATTGTCAAGTACTAGATCACATGGTCACAGCTGGTAGAGCTGTCATTTGGGAGAGGGGCAGGACTTTTAGGAGGTGGGAACAGCTAGAGGAAATTGCTTCCTGGGAGGCAGGTCTTGGGTGGGGGTTACAGTCCATTCTACCCCAATCTCCTCTCCTTCTCGTGATCTACCTCAGCCTCCCTCCCTCTTTCCTTCCTGACTATAAATGTTTTTTAACCAGCTGGAGCACTGAGCCACCCTCTGCTGTCTTTCCCACCATTGGGAACTGTATCTCCAAACCTCAAACCGTGAGCACAAATGAGCCCTTCCTCCTTGAGTTACTTCTTGCAAGGAATCATGGCAAGCGAAAAAATGACCAATACAGTAGGCCCCCACAGCATTATTTACACAACCAGTGTTTGTGACAGCACAGTTCCATCAGCCCCATTGCCCTGCAAGGAAAGCAGTTCCTACCGTCACTGCTTTGCAGGTGCCAAGCCCCAAGCATCCGGGGACACTGCTGCTTGTGTCCATTGTCTTGTGAAAACATGCCATCCCTGGCTGTTCTGGGTGGAGGGATGGAGGCTCTGGGTTAATTTCCGGTCATCCTTTTGTGCTTTTAATTATTTATTTGCCTCATATCCTTAGGGTGATAAGACTGGAAGTATAAAAAATGGGACCCATCCTTTTAAGTCATTTTCCAAGAAGAAATATTGTGTGCATTGCTGTTTCAAAATGACTCAGAAAAGTCTTGCATTGTGCATCATGAGGATGATTCAATTGTTTTTGTTTTTTGTTTTATTTCTGTACTGATGTTTATGGGCTGTGCTCTGCCCCTACTAGAGGTTTCTATTCCAGCTAGTCCAAACAAGCCAAGCCAGACAGGTTCGACATTGATTGCAGGTGCTTTAAGAAGGGCATTGAGGTTTTCCGTCTGTATCCCAGAACTGACCCTATGCCCCAGCTCTCCATACCCAAATACTGCTGGGAGAGAGCTGGTCCCCCAGGAGTGTCGACACACTTGTGAACATGGGTAAGACTTACCACTTCTGCTCAAACTCCTGGCCCAAGAGGGATTCTGCCAGAGCCATCAGGACACAGGAACCAAGGAACAGCTGGGAACAAGATCCTTCTGGTTTCCGTCTGCACCCCACAGCTGACCCTGTGCCACAGCTCTCCATACCCAAATTTCTCCCGAAAAGAACTGGTCTCCCAGAAGTATGGGCACATAGGCTTGCAGGAGGGACATGCCACAATCAGAGACAGCAAGACCAGCTAATACCAGAGATAACCAGATGGTGAAAGGAATGGCAAGAACATAAGCAACAGAAACCAAGGCTACTTGGCATCATCAGAACCCAGTTCTCCCACCACAGCAAGCCCTGGATACTCCAACATACCAGAAAATTTAAAATCACATCTCATGATGATGATAGAGGACTTTAAGAAGGACATAAATGACTCCCTCAAAGAAGTACAGGAGAACACAGCTAAACATGTAGAAGCCCTTAAAGAGGAAGCACAAAAATCCCTTAAAGAGGAAACACATAAATCACTTAAAGAATTACAGGAAAACACAACCAAACAGGTGAAGGAATTGAACAAAACCATCCAGGCTTAAAAAATGGAAATAGAAACAACAAAGAAACCACAAAGGGAGACAACCACCGAGATAAAAAAACCTATGAAAGAGATCAGAAGTCATAGATGCAAGCACCACCAACAGAATACAAGAGATAGAAGAGAGAATCTCGGGTGCAGAAGATACCATAGAAAGCATTGACACAACAGTCAAAGAAAATGCAAAAAGCGAAAAGCTCCTAACCCAAAACATCCAGGAAATCCAGGACAAAATGAGAAGACCAAACCTAAAAATAATAGGTATAGATAAGTGTAAAGATTCCCAAGATAAAGGGCTAGTAAATACCTTCGACAAAATTATAGAAGAAAACTTTCCTAACCTAAAGAAAGAGATGCCTGTGAACATACAACAAGCCTACAGAACTCCAAACAGACTGGACCAGAACAGAAACTCCTCCCATCACATAATAGTCAAAACACCAAATGCACAAAACAAAGAAAGAATATTAAAAGCAGTAAGGGGAAAATGTCAAGTAACATATAAAGGCAGATTTATCAGAATTACACCAGATTTCTTGCCAGAGACTATGAAAGCTAGAAGATCCTGGGCAGATGTCATATAGACCCTAAGAGAACACAAATGCCAGTCCAGGCTACTATACCCAGCAAAACTCTCAATTACCATAGATGGAAAAAATCAAGGTATTACATGACAAAACCAAAATTACACAGTATCTTTCCGCAAATCCAGCCCTACAAAGGATAATAGGTGGAAATCGCCGACATAAGGAAGGAAACTACACCCTAGAAAAAGCAAGAAAGTAATTTTCTTCCAACAAACCCAAAGAAGATAGCCACATAGACATAACTCCATCTCTAACAATGTAAATAACAGGAAGCAACAATCACTTTTCCTTAATACCTCTTAACATCAATGGACTCAATTCCCCAATAAAAAGACATAGACTAACAGAGTGGATACGTAAACAGGACCTAGCATTTTGCTGCATACAGGAAATGCATCTCAGTGACAAAGAAAAACACTACCTCAGAATAAAGGGCTAGAAAACAATTTTCCAAGCAAATGGTCTCAAGAAACAAGCTGGAGTGGTCATTCTAATCAAATAGCTTTTACCAGAAGTTATCAAAAAAGACAAGGAAGGACACCTCATACTCATCTAAGGAAAAACATCTACCAAGAAGAACTCTCAATTCTGAACATCTATGCTCCAAATGCAAGAGCACCCACAATCATAAAAGAAACTTTACTAAGGTTCAAAGCACATTTTCCACCTCCCACCATAATATTGGGAGACTTCAACACCCCTTTCTCAGCAATGGACAGATCATGGAAACACAAACTAAACAAAGACACAGTGAAACTAACAGAAGTTATGGACCAAATGGATCTAACATATCTATAGCACATTCCATCCTAAAGCAAACGAATATACCTTCTTCTCAGCACCTCATGGTTCCTTCTCCAAAACTGACCAAATAATCAGTTACAAAATAGGCCTCAACAGATGCAAGAAGATTGAAATAATCCCATGCATCCTATCATGGACTAAGGCTGGTCTTCAATAATAGCAAAAGCAACAGAAAGCCCACATACACATGAAAACTGAACAACACTCTACTTAATGATAACTTTGTCAAGGAAGAAATAAAGATACTAAAGGCTTTTTAGAATTTAATAAGATGAAAATGAAGGCACAACATACCCAAATGTATAGGACACAATGAAAGCAGTGCGAAGAAGAAAACTCATAGTCTGAGTGCCTCCAAAAGAACCTGAAAAGAGCATACACTAGCAGCTTAACAGCACACCTGAAAGCTCTAGAACAGAAAGAAGCAAACACACCCAAGAGAAGTAGACAGCAGGAAATAATCAAATTCAGGGCTGAAATCAACCAAGTAGAAACAAAAAGAATCATACAAAGATTCAACAAGATCAGAAGCTGATTCTTTGAGAAAATCAACTAGACAAACCCTTAGCCAGACTAATTAGAGGGCATAGAGATAGTATCCAAATTAACAAAATCAGAAATGAAAATGGAAATATAACAACAGAAACTGAGGAAATTAAAAAAAATCACCAGATCCTACTACAAAAGCCTATGCTCAACAAAACTGGAAAATTTGGATGAAATGAACAATTTTCTAGACAGGTATCAGGTACCAAAGTTAAATCAGGATCAGATAAACCATCTAAACAGTCCCATAACCCCTAAAGAAATAGAAGCAGTCATTAAAAGTCTCCCAACCAAAAAATGCCCAGGACCAGATGAGTTTAGTGCAGAGTTCTATCAGACCTTCAAAGAAGACCTAATACCAATACTCTTCAAACTATTCCACAAAATAGAAACAGAAGGATCACTGCCCAGTTTCCTTGAAGCCACAGTTATGCTGATATCAAAACCACACAAAGACCCAACAAAGAAAGAGAACTTCAGACCAATTTCCCTCATTAATATTGATGCAAAAATATTCAGTAAAATTCTTGCAAACTGAATCCAAGAACACATCAAAATGATCATTCACCACAATCAAGTAGGCTTCATCCCAGGGATTCAGGGATGGTTCAATATATGGAAATCCATCAATGTAATCCACTACATAAACAAACTCAAAGAAAAACCCACATGGGTCATTTCATTAGATGCTGAAAAAAGCATTTGACAAAATTCAAAATCCCTTCATGTTAAAAGTTTTGGAAAGATCAGGAATTCAAGGCCCATACCTAAACATAGTAAAAGCAATATACAGCAAGCCAGTAGCCAGCATCAAATTAAATGGAGAGAAACTTGAAGCAATAGTACTAAGATCAGGGACTAGACAAGGCTGCCCTCTCTATATATATTCAATATAGTCCTCGAAGAAGTCTCAGCTATCCATTGGACTGAGCTTGGGGTCCCCGATGGAGAAGCTGGAGAAGGGACTGAAGGAGCTGAGGGGTTTGCAGCCCCATGAGGGGAGCAACAGTGTCAACAGGCCAGACCTCACTGGAAATCTCCAGGACTGGACCACCAACCAAAGAACACACATGGAGGGACTCATGGCTTCGGCCGTGTATGTGGCAGAGGATGGCCTTTTTGGACATCAGGGGAAGGAGCGGCCCTTAGTCCTGTGAGGGTTCGATGCTCCAATGTAGGGGAATGCCAGGGCAGGAAGGCAGGGAATAAGAGGGTTGTGAAGCAGGAGGAGGGGGGATGGAATAAGGATTTTCTGGAGGGGAGACCTGGAGAGAGGATAAAAAAAAAAGTTCTGAAAAAAAAAAGGCATTGAACTTATCCTTCTCTGTCATCATCGTCATTATCGACTTGCAT
The DNA here is from genome assembly GCF_947179515.1 of Apodemus sylvaticus. Taxonomy (NCBI): domain Eukaryota; kingdom Metazoa; phylum Chordata; class Mammalia; order Rodentia; family Muridae; genus Apodemus; species Apodemus sylvaticus. The sequence continues at coordinate 80,051,506 of NC_067473.1, read as the reverse complement.
GATGAGGGCAGAGCAGATACTGATGAGTGTAGAGCAGATACAGATGAGGGCGGAGCAGATGCAGATGAGTGTAGAGCAGATACAGATGAGGGTGGAGGAGAAGCAGATGAGGGCGGAGCAGATGCAGATGAGTGTAGAGCAGATACAGATGAGGGTGGAGGAGAAGCAGATGAGGGCGGAGCAGATGCAGATGAGGGCGGAGCAGATACAGATGAGGGCGGAGCAGATGCAGATGAGGGCGGAGCAGATGCAGATGAGGGCGGAGCAGATACAGATGAGGGCGGAGCAGATGCAGATGAGTGTGGAGCAGATACAGATGAGGGTGGAGGAGAAGCAGATGAGGGCAGAGCCGACTCAGGCAAGCTCAAAGACAGAGGCATTGTTTGCAGACTGTTGGCTGGGAGAAGTGAGGGCCTCACCCCAACTCCGGTTTCGCTTCCTTGGAAGGGTCTTGCAGGGTTTTCAGAGACGGTTTCACTAGGCGTCCCAGCGAGGGACCAGGACTTAGATGATCTCTTACAGCCCTCACATCTGATTTGGGAATACATCATTTAGTAATAAACAGTGAGCAAGTTTGCTCGTTATCCTGGGGTGGGGGAGATGGTGTCCTTAAAGCTGTTCGCCTGTAAGTACAACCTGAGAAATGGCCCAGGCAAGGAGCAGTTGAGACCTTGCAGTCTCACCGGTGATCCGCTGCATCCAGGGACAGTCAGGGCCAGAGATGGATCGCCTCTCACAAAACCCACCTCCAGGCCTGAAGAGGTTTGGCCAGATCGAACCACCCTGGCTGCTCCGATTCAAGCACGCACGGGTCGGGATCAAATCCATTCACTTCGATTCCCACGGCACTGAAAACTGAGACTAGGCTGGAAGGTGGCTCGGTGGGAAGGCAGGGGCCCAGCATGCATAGGGGCTGGGTGTGCAGCCAGCCAGCCTTAGCTCCTTAGCTGAAGCACTCTATAAGCAGCTAGTGCCTCGTGGGTACTGGGTAGCTTAGTCCATCTGTTTGCTTCTGAAACAAATCACCCGGGATTGGGGAATTAAGGAATGGAGGCCCTTCTTACCGCCCCGGACACCGAGGTGCCTGAGGCGAGGACCAGCACCGAGACGGGACTTCCGACGCCATTACTCCGATGACGTCACGTGGGGAGAAGTGCGCTTGTGTCTAAGGCAGTTCACTTCTTAAGGAAAGCCACTCCCAGAATCATTAAACCAAGCCCCCAACAATGGCGCCCGTTAATCCATCCATCCACAACGCTGCACCCTTCCTGGTGACGCCACGGTGGAGCGGGCCACTCGGCTGCCTTCTTTCCATGCCCCTGGCTTCACTACCTCATTTTATTCCTCTCTGGTTTTATTTTTGCCTCTAAGGTTTCCCTTCCTTGTCGTTCTCTTTTGCAGTTGGCCTCGGCTTCCGGGAATGATAAGCATGAGCCACAAACATATTCGTGACAGAGCACTTCGGAGAGCCAGCGAATCTCACAGAACAGGTCACCCTCCTGCTAATGAGGGCACTTGCCCACAGCCACGAGGCTGCATTTGTAGCAAGAGCAATCCCCTCATGGGACCTAGATTACTTCCCTCAAGTGATAACAGGATAGTGACTCCTCAGAAACCCTCAAAGGGCAAACCTGAGATCAACCGGCCAGATCCCAGCCTGGTAAAAAAAAATACCAGCCATGCCTGTCTGCCCTTGGTAGGGTTTCTATTGCTGTGATAAAACATCTTGGCCCAAAGTAAGTTAGGGAGGGAAGAGTTTATTTTGTTTACAGTTCCCTATCATCATCCATCATCCAGAGACTTGCGGCAGGGCCTCCAGGAAGCAGGAGGCATGGAGTCACGGAGGACTTCCGATCACTGGCATGCTCTCGCCATGCCTTACTCGGCCTGCTTTCTTACAGAACCCGGGACCACCAGCCCCAGGGTGGCACCACCCACAGTGAGCTGGGCCCTCCCACATCAGTCACTAACTAAGGAATTTCCCCCACAGGACTGCCCACAGTCAGATCTTCTGGAGGCATTTTCTCAATTGAGGTCCCCTCGTCTGAGGTGACTCTAGCTTATGTCAAGGTGACATAAACCTAGCCAGGACAAGGACCGCGCCCTTCTTTCTCTTGCTAACCCCTGGATGATGCACCAGGGTCCCTTCTCTGTTCTTCCCAATGCTCCCTCATCCAGTAAATCTCTCTTCTCTGCTTCTCTCTACTGCTCGTCCACTGGGCCCCCAGAGCCTCTTGCACTGTGACACCAGTGCCGTCAAGGGCAGTTTCTGTATGAGTCTTGAGCACGGTCTTAGGGTTTTACTGCTATGAACAGACACCATGACCAAGGCAACTCTTCTAAGGACAACATTTAATTGAAGCTGGCATATAGGCTCAGAGGGTCAGCCCATTCGGGAGCGTGGCAGCGTCCAGGCAGGCATGGGGCAGGAGGAGCTGAGAGGTCTACATCCTCATCTGAAGGCTGCTAGCAGAATACTGGCTTCCAAGCAGGCAAGGTGAGGGGCTTAAAACCACGGTGACACACCTACTCCAACAGGGCCACACCCTCTAATAGTGCCACTCCCTGGGCTGAGCATATACAAACCACAGTCACAAGCATCCAAACTTCCCTGTGAATGAGAGTTGCAGGATTTGGTTTTCTCTTACGTGTTCATCCGTAGTCTAAATGAGGAGGAGGAGGGTGGTTGTGGGTTACCTAGGGACAGAAAGCAGTGCGCATTCCAAATGTAGACTCCAAGTTTGAGTAGTCTGGACAGAGGGGCTTGGGGCTGGCTACAGGCAGTAGCAGAGAAAACCCCACCCCACCCCAATGTGCCTGAGAGGACCCCACCCTACATTCCTGCCAGGGCTCAGTTGCTTAGAAGCAGAAGCCTAAGGGAGCAGGGCCAGTTTTGCCGTCATATCACTGAAATCTCAGGTTTCAGGGATGGAAAACCATCCTGGCCAAACGCAGGTGAGTTGCCTGCGTTTCTCCCTCCCTGTACCTTCTACACGTCCTGAAGCACTCAGCAGCCACAGAGCAACCCTAGTTCCCCTACCCGTGGGCTCTGGACCTCAGCGTGGCCTAGACACATTGAGGACCTAGAGAGGAGTCTAGATGATCGACACCTTGAGTCAAGAGGAATCTAGGGTATATTCCTAGATCAAGGAATATAGAGTCAAGGGAGAAACTAGTTAGGGTCTGGGAAGGTGAGGCACTTCAGGGACTCTACCTCCGGGCTTGGCTGAAACCCATTCAGATTTGAATCCTCTGGCAAGACAGTATTCTCATGAGGATACTCGGTGCTGGTGCTTGCCTGCACACATGAAATCCTGGTACTGTGAGATGATGATGATGATGATGATGATGATGATGATGATGATGATAATCTGAGGAAAAAGTTAAACTATATCAGCTGGCCAGGGCTGATGCCACTTGCTTGGTTTCGTTTTTATGGAAGAAACACCAGGTGTGTCATGCTTGGCCCATCATCCATGGTGAAGGCCTCGAAGGGATAAGCACAAGGGACAAACAACAGTAGTCACCCAGCACAATAGTGGTAAGGAGAGGGAGGGCTCAGGAGGGAGACTCAGGAAAGGGGGGGGGCTCCGGAGGGGGCTCAGGAGGGGGGCTCAGGACGGGCTCCCCTCAGGATGGGGGCTAGGGGGTGGGGTGGGGTGGGGCCTCAGGAGGAGAGGGAGAGCTTAGGAGGGAGAGGGCTCAGGAGGAGAGGGGAGTGGTCCTGGGCATTGCGTTTTCTCTTAGCTGCTGAAAGATCTGACCTCAACTCAAGAGCCCACTTCAATTCTTCCTGTCAGGAGTTCTGGGCACTGTGGCGAAGGGCACCCCCAAACCTGCCCAAAACCAACCAGGAGGAATTCAGCAGGAAGAGGGCTCAATCAACTCCTTAACGAGATCACTCCTTAGAGGAAGGTGAGGGAAGGGAAACTTGAGAGAATGGGAGTCTCTTTAGAAACGGATTCTGACCACCTACTTTGTATCAAGGGACATGTTTACTGTCTAAAGATGCCCAAATAGCTAGGCCACCTACCACCCGGCTTCCGCTCCTCCCTGAGTAAGGGTGAAAGTGGTTGGGTGCTGAGGGAAACTGTCAAGAGTTGACATCAACAAGCTCTTCTCATATTTCATGGTGTCTTTGTCCCATGGCATTCCGCAAAGCTCAGTGGCTCAGTGCTAGGGCATGGCCCACCTTCTCCAGCCCTACCAAACAAAACCAGTGCATGCTGGAGAGAATCTGGAAGATGAGGAAATTTAAAACTGCATCTCCTGTCCCGAGACATAACCACCATTCTCTTTTCTTCCTCCTTGCCTATGGTTATAATACGGTTATGAGAACGAGCACTAAAGAGGTAAGTAACGTTTATTCTCAGCCTGGAGACCGACAGAGCCTTAGTCAGCTGCTCCCTGAGAACTGACGTGGGCTTTGTGTATCCGTGAGGTGGGGTCTGTGGTGGCCACTTCGTCCACACCCCTAGCGGTGGCTTTGCAGATGACAGACATGCCGCATCGAGGGCCTAATGAGCGGGTCTCCTAACCAGTAAGTGGCACTGATCGGACTCACCCCAAATCTCTGATTCTCAGACTCTGAGGCAGCTCACGGAGGAGAAGGAACAGAAGCTCTGTCACTTTCTAGAAAGACAAATCCCTGATCCACATGGTCCCAGAGCTCAGACTTCATCTTCAGGAGACGGTAAGATACTATGGACGGATAAGGACTGAAAGAGCTATAGCCTCAAAAGCAAAACAAACTGAAACAGGCAAGCACCCACAACCGCACGAACCTGGCCTCTGCCAATTCGCTAACAGAGACGTAACGGGGAGAAGTTTGGAAAGCTGTGGGAGGAGAGAACGCCCGTGCTTGCTAGTGCAGTGCTGCCCCCTAGTGGAAATAATGGTGTCTAACATGGTTTCTCGTGACCAGGCTCAGAGATGCTCCTAGGCTAGGGAAGAAATGAGAATAAAGTGGGAAGGCTTGGAGAAACTCCCGCTGTGGTTATTTGGGTAGCACTAGGAGTTGAATCTAGAGCCGCTGGCATGCCAGGAACTCTCTCTACCACACTCCATGTGTCGCATAGTCTCCCCCTTTGTTGCTGCCACCATTGTTTGGTTTTTGACATAGGGTCTTGGTAACTAGCTCAGGCTGGCCTGGAGCGCCGGATCCTCCCACTTTACCCAGCCCAGATCTTCCTGCAGTCTTTTGGCATGCCTCCTTGTGTGTTTTGTGACAGTGAGCTTACCTCTGACTTCCTATCCTACAGTGCTTCGGATGATGACTAAAGATCATCCAGCTGTCTGCAGGGCTTACAGGACATCCAAAACTGTACTCACCTACAGATAGAAGGTGAGGAGATGGGAGAGAGCAGGCAGAAAGGGCATGAAGGAGCTTGCTAGGGTTTTGAAAATATATTTGGAATGGTGGTTACACAGGCGTACACACACATATAAATAAGTGTGCTCACTGCAAACTTCAGTTTTGTACATTTTGTATGTTATTCACAACAAAAATCAAAAGTAACTCATGGAGTCTGTCAGCTAAACTAGAGCGACTTGCCTTACATTCAGCAAATATCAAGCATCATGTGTCTAGTGTTTTCTTTTAGCAGATTCCGCCCTGCCCTAAGTCCTCTGTCCAGCAAAGCCACACAGGGCTCTTGAGGATGGAGAGGGGTGTTGTCTGATGTCCCACGCCTGCTGGGACCTGACATGGGGCTGGCTGGCCCCAGGCCCTTTGCTGAAATGTCGGCTGCTGATTTGGGATCAAGGAAAAAAGCAGAGTACTAGGTAGGAGCTCTGTGGCGAGAGGGCATGGGTGGGAGGGGCTTCCCGTCTACACAGCTTGCTCTGACTTTGTGCAATGTAGCCTGCCCGAGGTAATCTGAGCTTGTGCCTAACGCAGCTCCCTACTTGATGGACGCTCTAGTCACGAGAGCCAGCAGGCGGCAGCATTCCAGCGTGCCTGCCCCGCTGAGGAACAGGACAAACACGCCCGGTGCATTACTATCCAGACATGGAAAGGAAGTGAATATTGTGACACAAATACACAGAAAGAGCCTTGAGGACACATGCCCAGTGACATAAATCACATACAAAGAGACAATCATCACATAATCTCATTTACACGGTGTGCTGGCTAGTTTAATATTAGTTTGACACCAGCTAGAGTTATCTGAGAGGCGGGAGACTTGACTGAGGAACCGCCTCTGTAAGGTCGGGCTGTGGGCAAGCCTGTGGGGCCATCTCTTAGTGACTGAGGTGAGCGGGCCAGCTCCCTGCAGGTGTCGCTACCCCTGGGCTGGTGGTCTTGGGTTCAGCAGGAAAGCAGGTTGAACAAAATGCAAGGAGCAAGCAGGACTCCTCCAAAGCCTGCGCATCAGCCCCCGCCCCAGCTTTCTGCCCTGCCCGAGTCCCTGTCTTGGCTTCCCTCTGTGATGGGGGTCGTGGGGGTGACCTGGAAGTGGGAGTAAAATGAACCCTTTCCTCCCCAAGTTGATGATCTGGTGATTCATCAAAGCAATAGAAACCCCAACTACAGCATATGAGGTATTTAAAGTGGTCAAGTTGACACAAGCAGAAGGAATGTAGGCCACTGAGAGCTAGAGGAGGTTCTAGCCCTGGCTGCATGGGCTGCTGTCTCCTAGCTTCTGTAGCTTCAGATGAGGTGACAGCCGAATAGAGAAGAGAGTCAAAGTAACAGAATCCCTGTTAGGAGGGATTTGCAAATATTTTTGCTTAGGAGACATTAAATCACACAAGTAGAATTAGTTAAGAATGTTGTATCAAGCTGCCCTTAGTTCACAGATACTGGCTGACCGCCTCCAGACTGCTGTCATTAAAGGCTTTTGAAACCACAGTTGGTCATGTTTGTTTCTCTGAACTGTAGCCTGCAACCATGCTAGTCCTCAATGTTACAGAAGCCTCTGAAGAATTATGGGAATGCCGGAGGGACAAAAAAGAGGCACCAGCCTCGTCCTCCAGCTCGTACAGGTTAATTAGGATGCTGAATGCCAAGGGGGGGGGGTCCAAATGGCTTTTAAAATTGTATTTATGATGCAGCCCAGTGTGAAAACTCCTCAACGGTCTGATATCCTGCTGCTTAAATGATGCTAAGTGCTTTATCTCAAGTCAGTACCCGTGGATGATAACTGTAGCAAAAACACCAAGCCAGGAATGTGGTGCATGCTATCTGAACGTGAGCTATCCTCAGAAGGGGGGATCTGAGCAGGTCCTTACGTTTGTGTGATAAACATTTCACCACTGAGCCACCTCCCCAGGCCCCAAACAGACGTCTCATTGCTCACTACTGGGTATTTACTTTTGTAACTGCTTTGCTTCTTTGGTGGTTTGAATGGAAATGGCTCCCACAGGTTCTTATATTTGAACACTTGGCCTTCGGGTGACGAAACTGTTTTGGGAATGATTGGGAGGTGCGGCCTTGTTGGAGAAGGTTTGTGGATGGGGGAGGTGATTGGGGTTACAAAGGCCCATACCAGGCCCAGCCTTGCTGCCTCCCTGCAGCCAAATTACCAATAAGGTGTGAGCTCTCAACTACTGCTTCAGCACCAGGCCTGCCCACCTGCTGCCATGTTCCCTGCCATGATCATCATGGGCTCACCCTCTGAAAATATAAGCAAGCCCCCAATTAAATGCGTCCTTTTGTGAGTTGCTTTGGTCATAGTGTCTCTCAGGACAGTAACCAAGCCAGTGGCACCTGTATAAGATGGACATCCTTCGTACGTGAGTGCCAATGGCGCTTTAAACTAAACTCTCTGAAACATTCTTTGCAAAGTTGATGCCAACATGAAAGATTGGGGAGATGGGGAGACTAATTTAGAAGGGGGTTAAGGTGTGAAGGATCACGGGAGCGATGTGACGAAGAGGAGAGATGAAGGCAGGAAGGAGGATGATAGAAGGTGCAGAACCCTAGGCACACAAGACAAAATGCTGGGTCATCACGATGCTGTCCACACTGCCTGCTCAGGGTAGCTGAGGAGGAGGAGGGGGAGGGGATTAAGCAGAGCCGCTAGAACCTTCCACAGGGGTTGTCTTAGTCAAGGTTACGATGACTGATGAAGCACAAGGACCAAAAGCAAGCTGGGGAGGAAAGGACTTATTCATCTTTAACTTCCACATGGCAGATGTCACTGAAGGAAGGCAGAATGGGAACTAAACAGGGCAGGAACCTGAAGGCAGGAGCTGATACAGAGGCCACGGAGGGGTGCTGCTAACTGGACTGCTCCCCATGGCTTGCTCAGCCTGCTTTCTTCTAGGACCCAGGACCACCAGCCCAGGGATGGCACCACCCAGAGTGGGCTGGGCTGGTCCCATCAATCAGTAATTAAGAAAATGCCCTACAGCAGGCATTTTTCTCAATGGAGGCTTACTCCTCTCTGATGACTTTTAGCGTGTGTCAAGTTGACAAAACTCTTCAGCACAGGGATGCTTTCGTATGAGCGTAAAAAGTTCCTTGAAAAGTATCTGGGCCATGATGAAATGCCAGAAGTCATAAGAACATAGTCTAACTTGAAACGGATAGCATACAGCAGAGTGTGGTCTGAGAAGGAAGTGGTAGACTTGGGAGTCAGGCAGTTAACAGGGCCCGGAAGAAGGGCTTCACTCCATCTTGGTAGGCAAGCACCAGCAGGACTCAGGGCTCCTGGTTGCCACAGGAAGAGGTGAAGAAGGAGATACGACATGCTGATGACTTTGGCAAGAAATGGAGAGAAGGGAAAACTTAAAGCTTGTGATGAGGTTAAGAAGAAGAAACAGAGAAGTTAGTGGGAGAAACTGATGTGTGGGTTAAAGGCAGAAGTGTGTGAGGCAGTGTAGGGTAAATCAGTGGGGGGGGGGGGCATGGCTGCTGTGCAGGGCTGGGTTTGCTACTTACTTAGGGTTATTTATGGAGCTTTTGCTTTGTTTGTTTTTTGTATGTTTGTTTATTTGTTTAGGCAGTGTCATTATGGAGTTCAGTTCGAACTGAAGCTCACCCTGTGACTCACGCTGCCCTTGGTTGGCACGGCCATACCTAACGGGAGCAGCTAAGTCATAAAGCCAGCACAGCTGCTTGACAAAGATTCCCAGAGCTGAGCCGAGTGACGCCATCACCGCACGCCTTCCGCTTCTGGCTTGATCGCCACATGTTGCCCACTTGGGAGGCTTTTGACGTTTGTACAACTTGGGATGTTGGATTGATGGGAAAGTTCTTAAGAACTGTTTCTGCCTTCTCCCAGGAATGCTGCTTCTAAGCTTCCCCAGCAAAGTCCTGAGCATACTACCCCTCCTGACTTTAGGGAGATATCCTTATCTGGCCCTACTTGAAGGCCTTCCTTGCACCCTACTGCCTCAGTCTCCCAAATGTGGGAAGACAGATGTGTGCTACATGCCCAGCTAGGACTGAGTTTAAATGGAAACTTTTACTGCTTATATGACATTGAATATCTCAAACTTTCGGGCCTTTCTTGCCTTCTCCTACTATACTGAGTTGTTATAGAGCTGAGATTAACCACACGAAATAAGAAAACGTGGTTACTGCTTCATGAACAGGACCCACTGTTGAGAGACTAAGGGAGCATCATGAATGAACTAAGTCCTGGAAGGAAAGATGACGGGGGGGGGGGGGGGGGGGCACGCTCATAGGTGAGGAGTTAGCCCTGAAAGGAAGGGCGGTCTCTCTGTGGTGGATCTAAAAGATGTCCATGAATTCTTTGGCACACTTTTATTCCGGAGAGTAAAGTCTCAATCCCCTCCTTCTAAAGGCAGATGGTGTTTAGTTACTCTCTTCAATTAAAAGAATTTGGAGGAAGTTTTTATATGCAACTTCCAAGTGAATTACAGAAGACATTACCATGCTGTTCTCTTAGTCAGAAGGCTGGGCAAAGTGTACACACACACACACACACACACACACACACATACACACACACACACACACACACACACACACACACATACACACTCACACACATGAACATCCAAGCAAATCCTTTGGAGAGGTCCAGGTAATGAGGGCCTCTTGCCAACAGCTCTGTTAATGTGCCATCTTGGAAAAGAATCTCCGTGTGCTAGTGGTCCAGTGATACCTTGACTGACATCTTAAGGAAGGCTCAGAGCCAGAGCTGCCCAGTAAATGACTTCCAAATTGCCAGCTCAGTGGGGTGATGAGGTTATGAATGTTTGGTCTTTTTAAAATATTTATTTTGTGTGTGTATGTGTGTGTGTGAATGTGAGTGGGTACCCATGGAAGCCACAAGAGGACACTGAATCCTCAGGACTTAGAGGTAGGTACAGGGTAGGTATGACAAACACAAGATAGGTGCTAGGAACTGGACTCCAGTCCTTTGGAAGAGCAGTAAGTATTCTTATCCACTGTGCCATCTCTCTAGCCACGCCTACTTCAAGCTGTTAAATTGGGAACCAACTTGTAATGCAGTGAAATAGATCACTAACCCACCTTCATTTTCTGAAGTATAAGGACATCAGAGAACAAGAAAAGGCAGGTGTAATCTGGGCAGGAAAGGAGGGAAAAGGCTAATGGTGCCTGTTATCTCTGTGAAATTACATGTGACGTTTGTCACCTGACAGTGAGGTGATGCGGCCAGGCAGGCAAGAGATCAGAATAACTGTGCAGAATGGGGAAGCGACTTGGTAGGGAACATAGTCAAGACTGATGGCTTCTTTGGGCCAAACCCAACCAAGGGTGTCACAGCTGCTAACTAGGCCAGAGAGTGTAATGAGATTAGGTCCCACATGTGAGATTCTAAGATGGAATTGTCTGAGGGAACCTTTTGGGAGCAAGCAGCTGATAGCAAGCAAGTTCAGCTATCTATCAGCTGGGGAAAGCTCTCCCCACTGTCAGAGGTGATCTGCACCCGCAGCTGGAGAGTCTGACACGTTACTCACAGTGGGACAGACTACCACAAGAGAGGAAGGTTGTGCTGCCTGTCTTCCTCAGCAAACATTCTGCAGTAAGGGGAGGCATTGTCCCACAAGCTCCAGGCTGTTAGCAGCAGAGCCCTGGGAATCAGCCTGGCTCAGGCATCATCTTCTGACTTCACAGAGACCAGAGCTCATACCTAGAAGGACCCAGACCAGGTCTGCCATCTCTCACAGTTCCTTTAAAGATGCCTCAAGGCCCAGTTCCTCTGTCCTCGGCTGGCTTTCCAGAAACTGCGTGGCTGTGTCGCCCTGCAGAATGCCAACTCCCCACTTCTTCCTAACGTGACTTTTCTGTGCTGACTGTTCTGTTTGTAAATCTGGGAACTGAAGCTGCCCTGTAAAACCGTGCCTTTTCTACCTCACACAATAGAGCCTATTCATCTGCTGAGCTCTCCACACACCCGGCTATTTGATTACTTGGCAACCAGTTACTAAATGCCGGCTCAGTAATCGCACTGCATGTTTCCAAGGCCAGCATAGAAGGTGAGCACGGAGTGCTCCGGGGGCAGCGTGTAGGAAGCGCCCAGTACGTGTGCTCTGAATTGTATATATTGAGTGGATGATAATTCTGTTCTCTTGGGCATTCTGGTGAAATAGGAGAACAGCATGCAAATGGAAACTTAAATTCTTTAATGGTAAAGGAATCGATTAGTATAACACAGCATATAAAGGACCTAATCTACTAGAAGGTAAGGATGGTTTGAGACAGGAGGTAATGTTTAAGCTTAAAGAGTAAATATACATTCTCTAGATAAGAAACGTAAGTTTTTTGTAGGTTCCAAAACTACCTCCCCGTCCCATGCCTCTCTCTCTCTCTCTCTCTCTCTCTCTCTCTCTCTCTCTCTCTCTCCCTCTCCCTCTCCCTCTCCCTCTCCCTCTCCTTCTCCCTCTCCCTTCCTTCCTCCCTCCCTCCCTCCCTCTTTCTCCCTCCTCCAGACAGGATCTTACTGTGTATGACAGGCTGGCCCGGGCAGCTGATCTTCCTGCCTCTGCATCCCTGGAGCTGGCGTCAGAAGGGGGAACACCCAAGCCCGGCTCTGCAGGCCTTTGTTACTGTGTTTCAGGCATGGCTGCAGTTAGTTAGAGCGAAGATTCTGGCAACCTTAACAAGCTGGATTTAACTATCTGGTCTTGAGATATATATTAAAGTGTAATATATTTATTAAAGTGTAATAAATATTAAAGTGTAATATATATATAACTTAAAATTTTCATTTCCTATTACTAATGATGGTTTTTAAACACTTTAACCGTCCTTGTAACCCACCACCCACCAGAGGTAGTGGAAAAGAAAGAGTACAGGGGAAGTGGACCTGTTTGAGCAACTCCAATCTGTGTTGTCTGTTCAGTTCACAGAACGACAGCAAACAGCAGCTCAATCCACTCCTAAACATCTCATAAAGCATCTCATGAATAAACCAGCCGTCCAGCTTGGTGGAGTTGGGTTAGCAACAGCAGGGATGGCCAGGCCTCAGCTTCTGCTCCAGTCAGCAGGAGGGACCCTGAGGGACACCAGGAGACGTTCTTGGCTGCGCCTCTATCAGGGAAGTGAAGATTAGTGGGGACACGAGACCCACAGCTGTACCAGCAAAGCCAAGGTCTGTCTCCTTCACTCCGTGGTGACCTATTTACACCCTCCACACATCACGTGTCCTCCACAGGCCATGCCCCAGCACAGGCCTTGCCTCATCACATGCATCCAATCAGCCCGAGTCCTTGGAAGTGGCAACTAACTGCAGCACACATACCACCAGAAGCTTTTTGTTGCGTTTCTCTCTATGGAGTCCAGACAAATGCAGCTCAACTACACAGTGTAAAGCAGACCAACACATGCATGTTGCTGGCAAAGAATCCTTCATCACATGTCCTTTCACGTGCTTGCTTTAGCAGGATATCCTCTCTCCTGTGTCTGCTTCAGCAAAATGTTCCTTCACTAGTCTGCCTTAGCCTTTTACACGAGTCCACTTTAGTGAAACATTTTCATGTGTGCCCCAGCAAAACACCATCCAACTGACTTTCCAAAGAAGCCATAAGTTACTACTTCAGCAGAGAAAGGTGACTCAATGTAGCCAGAGACTTTCGGTTGCAGGTTGACGGACTCTAGGATTGCGGAGAAGACCAGCCCCTGGGCATGCCCGTGAGATGCTCTGAAAAGCCTTCTGAGTAGGTCTGTGAAAGTCTAGCCAGACCAGGTTAACTGAGGTGGGAAGACCACACTGACTGGCACAGGTCAAAAGGAAGAGAGGGAGTTGACAACCGCATCCGTTGTTCTCTGTTGTTGTTCTCTGCTTCCTGACCTCAGATGCATTGTGACCTCCAGCTCCTACCAGCATGGCTCCCCACTGTGACCCAGTGTACCCTCCAACTGTGAGAGAAAATAAAAATTTTGTCAGGGACAAAGGCGTATGTTATTACAGAAGATAATAATGCACCCAAATCCATCTCTGGGGTCCCGATGTGAAGTTTAAGTGAAATACTGGCAGAGGTACGTCTGTAGACTTGTGCAGCCCTGGTCAAGGTGTGGTCCCACCCATCACTGTTTTCACTCCATGTCTTCCCTGGAAGGTGTTCTGACAGGTTGTCAGAACCAGGCTCCCCTTCTGGCTGACCCCAGGCTTTCCAGTCTCCTAGCATGGCTTTGCAGGAGACACTCCAAATCTGTTGGAACCGTTGTTCCAGCCCCTGCTAGCGTGGCAGGATACAGTTCCCTTCTTTCGACATTGTCTTTCCTGCCGGGGCAGTCACAGCAACAGTCTCTTCAGCTTGCTTTTATGGCACTTGTCAATATTTTGTTGGATTTTAAGTCTTTGAATTTATCTGTGTTGTAACAGGTTAGTGAAAGTAGATGCAAAACAACTCTACTAAAGAGATTACTTTCATAGAACTGATGAAATTGGAGAAAAATATTTTCTGATTTTCTTCTTCTGTTGTTATCTTAAAACTAGGTGAAGGAGAGTCTTCCTTAATAATAACAGTCTCTTCAGAGCTGGGGATGTGGCTCAGTCAGTGGTAACTCACCTGCTGCCAGGAAGTCCCTGGGTTCCACGCTCAGTGTCATTATTTTCTTTTTTAAAGTGTCTTTACTACCTTTAAACTTTTTACCCTACTCTTAGTTGAGAAACTGCATCCTGCACGCTGGTCCACACCAAACCAATGCTTGACCATCAGACACCACACACACTAATCCAAAATGGCAGAAGGACTTGGGACAGCAAAGAGCAATAATCTAATTTGTCGCTATCAATTCACTAGTGATTAAGTATGCTGAGAAAATTCTTAACTGCTTGACAGCACAGAAAATTACCTTACACAAGGGGCCAAGCTTGCTAAGTCAGTAGGCTGGGGTGATTGGAATTCAGAAGGAACTCTTATTTGAAGCAAGCCGGGAGGATCAATATTGACACTCGCCGAAATGTTTTAATGAAGGAGCCCTAGTGTGTCTCAAGAGCCAAGCAGTCTGGCAAGACCTGCCCGTGTTGTCCATGTTAATTAGGTGTGTCCTACCTATGCTAATTAGGTGTGTCCTACCTATGCTAATTAGGTGTGTCCCATTCTAATTAGGGCTGTCCCATGAGTTGTCTAACTTAACTCTATTCCTCTTGTAAATGATTTGAAAATCATAAAAGAAATACAAAGGAAGAAAGAAAAAAAAAGGGGGACCCCCAAAAGCCCAGGTGCACCCAGCTCAGTCCTTGCTCTTAGCCTGGTGATCAGATTATTTTTGCCTGGGTGCAACTGTTATTATGTCAAGCAGAAGTTGGTGAGCATTTTTACACATAGTGCTTCAGTCTCAAACCAACCACAGGCACGCAACCAGCAAACCCATCAACATTTCTGATTCAGCCTTGTACTAAAATGTCCCCCACCATGGGCAGAGCCAGGACAAACCAAATAGGGCAGAGATTTGTTAACTCTTCCCTTTCCACCTGACACACTGCTACAGGTTATCAAGTTTTTGGATAATTTGGGATTATAGTGAGTGATTATTCATGATCCAAATACTTACCCTGAATGAATGAATCTAGGCAGGTGTGCCTCCCACAAAAGCATTTTCTACCCTGGTGGTAACTGGTTTCTCATATCTGAGTGGTTCTGGAACGAGGAGGTTTGAAGCCCTTGGGACTAAATGGACTTCACAGGCCCCTCATGGTGCACAGTCACATGTCTGCACACGGCCATGAACAACACCAATCTCTGGAGGCCTGTAGCCAGCCCTCTGTGTCTATGGCTTCCCCATTTTCAATTTCAGCCAACCATAAATCAAACACATTGGAAATGACTAATTTTTTTCCCCAACAATGCCTGCCAAGAACTTTCATCGTTGGGGTGAGGCTTCTAGAACCATCCATTTCAAAATGAAGAGCCTCTCATTTGCTGAGTGCAGTATACACAGGAATAGTGACCTGTCTATGAATCATCTTTTAAATCCCCCACCCCACTTGAAATCAAAGCCTATTGATGTTCAAGTTTCCACAGCGTTCTCCCCTGAGTCATAAATACTGAAGACGTTCCTGTTGTTTGACTTTATTGAGATGAAATTTACATGGCATGCTATTAACCATTTTAAAATACACAGCTCTGTCAGTTAACACACCCACACCATTCAGATATCATTGTTTTCCAGTTCCTGAACATTTTTAAAGTCCACACTCACTAAGTAGCTAATGGAATCCCTCCTTCTCCTAGTCTTTGGCAATTCCTAATCTGCTTTCTGCTTCCAAAGGTTTCCCCACCAGGATAGTTCATACTTGGAATTGTCTACTAAATGACTTTCTGCTCCTTTTACGTAACAATGCATTCATCAACACTGTAGCACTTATAAGCACTCTGTTTCCCTTTCTGGCCAATACTATTCCTATATGCTTTATTCACCTCTCATTGCTGTGAATGGGGCTGCTACAAAGATTTGTGTTCACATATGTTATTTTCAGTCTGTTTAGAGACATACCTGAGATTTGAAATAGCTAAATCACAGGAAGGTTTTGCTTCTACCACTGTGAAGAATAGCAAAGCAAGTAAAACATCTGCATGTTTTTTGTTTTATTTTTAAGACAAGGTCTCCATATGTAGCTCAGCAGATCAAGTTGGCTGGAAGTTGTTGTTACATAGTCCATAGTCTTCTAGCCTTTGATTCTCAAAGGCTAGAATTACCTAGGCCCAGCCTGAGTGCTCGAGGATAATGCATTTGAGCCAGTTTCTTCTCAACATGTAGAACTCACCTGGTTCTCCCATCAATCACTGCTAATTTTGTGAGCCATTTATCCTGCTACTGAGCTATCCAATATAGTGTCTGTGGACCTCTGCACTAGCAAGATGTTAACATGCAAAAAGCAGAGCCACCTTTTGGTAGCTTTATGATCACAAGGTGTGTTCAGGTGAAGGCAGAAAATAATGCAGCAAAAAAAAATTTTTTTAAGTGATGGCCAACAACACTGGGTCAGCTAAATTATAAAGTTAAAAATCTTCAAAGGTTGTTGTTTTTGGTTTTTAAATAGTCAACTTGAGTGCATATGTCTCTGAGAGTAGTTAATTATTAATTAAAGGTTGTTAGATAGACTGACAGCATGAACTCCAAGCACATTAATTAAGCAGAGAACTCAAGCATAGTTTTTAATTTCAAAAACAAAGAAATCAAAACATTACCTAAACCAGACCTCATTCCAAAATTCCTTTAATGGAGACATTACCTGAACTCTAGGTTCTTAGCTAATTATTATACATGATGTTAACAACTGACTGAGTTTCAACTCCATTCAAGAAAACTGAGGTCAATACTCAAGGAAAAAAATATGGGATCTCCACTGAAGTTAAGTCTGCTTTGAGCTGCAATTGTCAGCAACAGATAACAACTTTTCCTTTATACTTTGATTTCAACTGACTTCCTGTTAACTTTTGAAGTTATCAAATAGTGCAATTGGTCTCATTGTGGGCAACTAAAGTTAAAGTGTTGCAAATACCATAAGCATAGAGCTAAGAAGTGGATATTGGTGTTGTGTTCCCAGAGACCTTGCCATAACAGTCATCACTCCTGGTACATCTGTCTCAGTCTGAAAATATTGTCCTAGTTTGTTTTGAATTCTTTCTATAAACAACATGACCAACAACAACTTAGGAGAAAGGGTTTATTTAGCTTACATAGCCTAGTCTAAGTTGATCACAGAGGAAAGTCAGTCATGGTAGAAACTCAAGGCAGGAAGCTGAAGGCAGGGACTGATAGGGAAGTTGTGGAGAGACACTGCTGAGTAGCTTGCTCAGGTGGTTTTCTATATACCCCAGTACCACAGTGGGCCCTCCCACACCAGTCATAACTTAGGAAAATACCTCATACATTTGCCCACAGGCCAATCTGATAAGAGCAATTCTCAATTGAGGCTCTCTCTTCCGAGATGACTCTAGCATGTGTCAAGATGACAAAAAGCTAGCCAGCACACATGCTCCAGGAAATGTCATACAGAACGCTAAGTGATTCTTTCAGAACCTTCTGGAAGTAACTACCATGGTTGGCAGCAGGATCTAGAACAAATATATTGTGGTCCTCTCCTAAAGCAGCCTGGAAAAGTCTGGCTCTCGTAGTCACAGCGACAGCAGCGTCTCCAGATGAAGTCTCAGAATTCTGTAGAGCAAGACTGACTGGATCCAGCCTGATTATCTGATTGACGTGTTTCGTGACCAACCCCTTGGGAATGTGTTTGCTGGGTGGGTTTCTCTCAGCACTTTTTTCAGTCATCACCCTCCTTTTATCTACTTGATGTCAGAGCTCTAAACAGACACAACATTCTATAAAATGTTATTTATTATAAATGTGATACCTGTATTTTTTAAAGATGTATTTGTTTTTATTTTATATGCATTGGTGTTTTTTTTCTGCACGGATGTCTATGTGAGGGCATCAGATCCCCTGGAACTAGAGTCACAGACAGTTGTGAGCTGCCATGTGGGTGCTGGGAATTGAACCCAGGTCCTCTGGAAGAGCAACCAGTGCTCTTAACTGCTAACCCATCTCTCCAGCCCTGAATACCTATATTTTAATAGATTTTATTTTTTTAGTGTCTGAAGATAGAACCTAGTACTTTGTTTAATTACTCTATTACTGGGCTATATTCCTTTCCCTTCTGTGTGTGTGTGTGTATGTGTAATAAAAGCTGACAAAAATCTTCAAAAGTACCCAAACTACAAAGAATACACGTTAAAAACAAAAAAAAATTGAACACCTAGTTGGTCCTGGTGACGTGGGCCACAGGCTCAGGCACTTGGTAGGCTGAGGCATTAGGATCCCAGCTTCCAGCTGCATGAACTGCAGAGTGAGTTTAAGGCCGGCCTGGATATCATGAGAACCTAACTTGGAATAAAGTGAAAACAGAGGGTGTGGGCTCAGCCTAGCAGGGAGTGCTTGCCTAGCACCCAGCAGGCCCCATACTCAATCTGCAGTGTGGAGGAAACCTGCTTCTGTTCCACCATCTTTCCCCTCCCTCCCCCCCCCCCATTCCAGTTCCATTCTCCTTCAGCAGGGAAGCTTAGCTACAGCCTGGCCCAGCCTTCCTGAAGGACATAGTTACAGAGACACCCGAGGAGCTGTTTATTGTTGTTGTTGTTGTTTACTAAGTACATATTACAAGTACCCATCAGAGTCACTCTTAAAACAGGAATACAGGTTACCTATCACGCACCCTGGGAGATTGCTGCATGCTAGAATTTTAATAATGAAATCTTTATTTTATAGCCTGTCTGTCTTTCTGTCTCTCTCTCTCTCACACACACACACATATACACACAAAGGGAAGGGAGAGGGAAGGGGAGGGGGAGGGGAGGGAGGGGCAGAGAGAGATGCATGCGTGTGGTAGAGCCCCAAAGACAATCCTCAGAGTCTGCTCTCTCTGAGTTCTGGCCATCAGCCTTAAGCAGCGAATGTTTATACACCTCCCCCAACCCCATGCTGGCAGCCCCTGTACTCTTTCACTTCCTGCCATGGGCCAAACCACAAGCTAGGAAATGCAGCACCAACACCACCATGTTGACAAGGTTTGTTTAGAATATGCAAAAGTATTAGTATAAAGCTTTAAATCTTAGCTTGTAAGACTTGCAGTGTTTTTCAACCTGTGGGTCACGACCCCTTTGACAAACCCCTATCTCCACATTATGATTCATAACAGTAGCAAAATTATAGTAACGAAGTAGCAGTGATAATAATGTTATGGTTGGGGTGGGGCCACCACAACATGAGGCGCTGTACTAAAGGGACGCGGCGTTAGGAAGGTTGAGAACCACTGGCTTACAGCTAAAGGGAAATTGCTTCTCCATCAACCCAGGGAACCGGAAAACCCCAGAAAGACACCGAATTTGGGAGCTAGAGCAAGTTCTTTTCACTCTGGGTCAGCAACTACTTGGTAGTCATCTGTGCTGTGGTAAGGGCTGAAGGCCTTCAGGGTGTGGTCGCTGACTCTAAAGAGTTTACCATCTGCTGGGAAATCAGTTTGGTAGATGGAATAGAAGCAGATAATGATGGGCTTGCACAAGAGCCCGAGTTTGGTAGTGTAATAAAAACCAAAGATGCTTCCACAGGGTTTGACAGAACAGTGGGATATGATAAAATCAATCTTGAGTAACACATCTTCAATCTGTTTCATCCCATTTTATAACCAGTGCTCAGGCTCGGGCTTGCCTGGCCTTGGCTCTTGTATCCAGCCAAGAACCTGTATCCAGCACTCAGCCATCTCCCCAGCCTATCCTCTCCTGGGCCATTTTGAACATATAGCGTCAAGAATGAGTTCCCAAAGGCATATAGAGGACACTACTTCCAAAGAAGCAACGACTCTCCTGGGATCCCCAAAAACCCTTTTTAGTTCCTAGTATAAAATTCAGGGTCCTCCCAAAAACAATGCTAATATCTAGGGCTGCCTCTCCTTCCCTAGTAGGACTCTGGTGATTTGTAGAAATGGACTGTTCACTGTTTCCCAAGTCCACGTTCATATTCCCTCCCATGTACAATTCCTATCCCCACCCCCCATCCTCGGCCATTTTCCTTGCCACAGCAAGCAAAATCAGAAAGGAAGCAGCAGGGAAGTTGTTGTTGGCAGGGAGAGGCTGGCTTGAGTGTCCCACAGAGAGGCCGGAGGAGCAGAGCAGGACACTCGGCTGCTTAGGTTGGGAGGGAGAAGCAGACTTAGAGGGAACTCATTCTGGCTTTTAGGCAGCAAATGGAATTCTCTCCCCATACTCCTTACACCACATCCTTGCAGTGACCAGAAGTCCATGCGCATTTCATATTGCATACGATGGGACCTTAGAAAACTGCTGAGAAGTCTTCTAGTCTTTGTATTACTAAATATGTGTTTACACTGAATTTTGTACATGGGGTGGGGAGGAGGCAAAGATGTGTGTCTGTGTGTGTGAAAGTGCTTGTGTGTGTGTGCGTGTAGAGGACAGAAGTCATCATGGTGGTTGTTCTCCAGGAGCTGTGCACCCTGTTTTCTGACAGGGTCACTCACTAAGACCAGGGGCTTCCTGGTTGGTCAGCCAGCCCCAGGGATCTACCTTTGTGGGCCTCCCTAGGAGAGCTGGGGTTTATAGTGCAGGCCTCGTAGACATGAGAATACGCTACATGCATTTGGGTGTCCAAGGAGGCCAGGAGAGGGGGTCAGATCACTGGGAGCTGAAGTTACAGGGAGTTGTATTAATTAATTAGTTGGGAGCCAATTTAAATGTGTGCTGGGAATTGAATTTCTCTGGAAGAGCAATACGTGCTCTGAACCGCTGAGCCATCTCTCCAGCCCTCTTTTGTGTGTTTGTAGGTTGTTTTTGCTTGTTTGTTTGGTTTTTGTCTTTAGAGACAACAGGATTTCTCTGTGTAACTTTGGCTGCCCTGAAATTCTCTCTCCCTATAGACCAGGCTTGTCAAGCTGATCTAGTGGATGGCGGTGAACTTAGATCTGCCTGCTTCTGCCTTCCGGGTCCTGAGATTAAAGGTGTGTGCCACCACTACCTGGCACAGCACTCTGATTTTTATTGTTATTTGAGCCTGGGTCTCACAGTGTAGCCCAGGCTGTTCTTGAAATCACAATCCTTTTGCTGCAATCTCCCAGTGCTGAGATTACAGGTGTCTGACATGTATAATTATTTTAAATAATACAGGCCCAGCAGTGCACTTTACTGTGGGAGGTAGAGGTCTTTAGGGCACACCCTAAATTACTGCTGTGAGATTAGATGTATTACTTTTCCAAACCACTTACATTTAATAAGAGCTGCCTGGTGTAGTTGTCCACATCTGTTAACTCCAGCATCTCGGAAGCTGAGGCAGGAGGACTGCAAATTCAAGGCCAGCCTGGCTTCCATAGCAGCAAGTTTAAGGCTAAATTATATAGCAAGACCTTGTCTCATATAGTAATAAATCTATGACTGATTTTCATTAACAGTGTGGTTTGTGGGTAAGGCTTCCGGGGGTATCTGAGAATTAGAGTGGGGAACCCGCCTGGCTTTGGCAATAGCTGGGGTGACATAGCAATGAGCCCATGACAGTTTCTCTATCTGCCTTCTCTGGTTTGGTAGCTATCTTCTCTCCAACTCTCTGTTGCAGGGTCATCTTTATCTCCTCATCCACGAGTCTCCTCCACCAATTCCAAGTCGAGGCTGAATCACAGACTCAGGTTCAGGTGACTAGAAGGAAATCAGATCCCTTTGATCGTCACTTCCTTCCCCAGAAGAAAAACTGAGAAAGAGAGTGGACCAAGCATGGAGTCCCAGCGGTCGTCCAGCAGCTCAGGTACAGCCCTTTGCAGCCTCACCCCCTCTACCCTAGTCCACGGCACCCTGCACGTAGTCAAAGCTGGACCATGGGTGCGGGTTGGTGATAGAGCACTTTCCTAGCATGTGTGAGGCCCTGAATTCAACCTGAGCATCACAAAAGTGAAGACAAAGCTCTCTAACGTCTGTAATAGCTGCTGTGCCTCTAAGTTATTGACCATCCCATCAGTATCCAGAATCACTCAGATGAAACTGTTTGTTTGTTCAGTTATTTTGGGTTTGGTTTTTGTTTTTTTGTTTTTGTTTTGTTTTGTTTTGTTTTTTGGTTTTTGGTTTTTGGTTTTTGGATTTGGTTTTTTCAAGACAGGGTTTCTTTGTTCAGCCCTGACTGTCCTGGAACTCACTCTATAGACCAGGCTGGCCTCGAACTTAGAAATCTGCCTGCCTCTGCCTCTCAAAGTGCTGAGATTACAGGCATGCGCCACCACTGCCCGGCCTGTTTGGTTATTTTTAAAGACAGTGTGTTGAGGCTGGAGAGATGGCTCAAGAGTTAAGAGCACTTATTTCTCTTGCAGAGGAGCCCAGGTGAGCTCCTAACTCCTGCTCACAACCACCTGGAACTCTAGCTCCAGGGGATCTGATGCCTTCTTTTGGCCTCCAAAGATACCCACATCCACATCTACACACACACACACACACACACATACACACACAAACATACACACACACACATACACACACACACACACACAGATGTTCACACACACATATAAACAATAAATCTCTGAGTTCAAGACCAGCTTGGTCTATAGATTGAGTTCCAGGACAGCCAGGACTACAGAGAAAAATCTGTCCTGAAAAACCAAAACCAACCAACCAAAACCCCAAACAACAAGAACAACAACAACAACAAAACCAAAATAAAACAAAAAAAAAAAAAACCCCAAAACCTGATCATAGTAATAGTATGCAAAGTGAATGAGTAAGCCAGCCGTATTGACGTATGAAAATGAGTAAAAGTCAAATTTTACTTATTAAAATAGCAGAAAGAACCTGGCCCGTGGTGTCCCATGTCTTTAATCCCTAGCACTTGGGAATGTCTATGATTTTGAGGCCAGTCTGGTCTTCAGAGCAAGTTCCAGGGCAGCCAGAGCTACACCTTGTCTTGAAAAAACAAAACCAAAATAAAATATAGAACAGAAAGATTCTTGCTTCTCCATAGTTTTGTCTTTGTTGTCATTAGTAAAGAAATTTATATACTTTATTTTGCTCCACTGCAACTATATAACTACTGTAACTGTAAGTCAGTCAGCTGGTCTCCCCTGCAGAGGCAGTGAGGTAGCCCAAGGGAAGGGGTACTCTCGGGGAGTCTGACAGGGCTGTTGGCCCTCATTCATTCACCTGCTCTCTCTGGGCACTTAAGTCATTTGCCCAGGCTGGGTTAAATGTGTTCCTGGCAGCGGATAGCTCTCCGTAGGCAGGAAAAGAAAAGGGGCCCATGGTTAAACTACAAACCAGCCAGCTAAATATTGAGAACAAAGAACAGCAAGACTCCTGCCAAGGTCAGAGACCAGCCACACCGCTAAGGCTGGCATCAGGGCATCAGGAGCAGGTGCGCCAAGGTCACCAGCCAACCAACAGATTAAAGTCGGACAGAGCGAGCGGGCCTTTAATGTGTGATTCCCCACTGGGTAAGCAGCGGGAGGGCACCTTTCCAGTTGGGACAAAAGGCCCCGCCCAAAGTGCGTGGGTGCCACACCGGCCTGGCCCACTATACGGCCCTGCCCACGATACAGCCCGAATTAGTTGATCTCAATAGAAACCCCCTCAGACTTTGTCCAGTGTCTGCCATGAGTCCCATGCGTCAGTACATCCATTTTCACCGCCCTCGGGTCCCCTTCCACTCAGGAGTTGTCAGTGTTTCTTAATAAGCTGATTTTGCTCTGCTTGCTTCTCCTTTGTCGAGTCTTTATTCCTCACTGGCCGGAGACAGAACTCCAGAGCACCTTCCTGTCTCAGGTTGGCTCTTAGCACCACGAAGCTCATCTGGGCCGACAGAGGCCCTGAGAGGAGCACCGAATTTACATAGAATCAGCTCATCCTCACAGAATGGAAACACGATTTAAAAGATTTCTTACAAAGAACTGCATCAGAACTCTTACTAAAAGTTAAGTACCAAAGGGGCGGGGGGAAGACACTTCTTAGGTTTCTAGGGCAAGCTCCTGTAGTTTACTTTGATATGAAGCTAATGGTGACCTAGTGAGATATGACAAGGACAGCTAAACATAGTGCTTTTTCATGGGGACTCCAGACAATGTGCGTCTCTACTCTCTAGTGTGTATATTTACCCTTGAGCTACAGTGCCTTGAAACTGGGCAATGTGTAACTATCACAGTTTACATGATAGTTACAACAGTTTGTTTACTTTCAAATGTGTAATTTGTGGTTATTGCATAAGAATTTTATTTATTGATGTACTAATAAATTAACATGTAATATTACCCTTATAATGTAACATAATGCTAGGTATGTCTTACTCTATAGTGGCATAGGTTAATAGATATAATTGTATTTGTGCATGCTCAAAACATTTTAATGACACAATCCGAAAACCTGAAGGACAACTGCTTTGAAAGATGCGCTTGGAAGACATCTGGCCTTGCTATTGTCATCACCAAGTGACCGAAGGCTAACACCGGTTTTGTGTAATATCTTCGATTGTATCTGGAGGTGGTTATTACTAACTCTTCTATCTAGGGCGTTGCGGGGTGGGCAGTCCGGGAGGCTGCACTGAGGCAGTGA
Organism: Apodemus sylvaticus; assembly: GCF_947179515.1. Lineage (NCBI taxonomy): Eukaryota > Metazoa > Chordata > Mammalia > Rodentia > Muridae > Apodemus > Apodemus sylvaticus. The sequence goes on along the minus strand of NC_067473.1, from coordinate 80,027,032 downwards.
CTCAGAGGAAGGGCCCCATGCAGGAATCTGCTTCAGTCCTCTGTACTGTAGCCTGCGTGCCCACACGAGGACAAGGTAATACAATCTTCTGCTCAGGTTTTTCAGGGATAAATGAGTTAGTAAAGGAAAGAATTCAGGCCATGACCTCACAGTTAACAAGGGTTCAGGGAGTGTTAACTAGTATTAACTTGGGTTTGGTTAAACTTGACAAAACAAATACAAACCCCACAACTACCCTTGCTACCTACTGCCCCTTACTGGCCAACACTGCTTTGAGCACCACATTCTCCAAGGGATAGCTGAATAAATATTTGGAAAAAGCAAGACTTTCAGAGTTTAAGGAAACTTTAAACTTCACTTTAGAATTTTTTTTTTTTCACAAAAACAGTGTGCAGAATAATTAACTTCCATGAGACGGTTAGGCCTCGGAAAGATGCATGGGAAGAGAGATAACTTTTAAGATAACTAAGTTGCTGCCTGTGTTGGGACTGGACTGTAATCCCAGCATTTAGGATATTGAGGCAGGATAGGAAGGGAGTTCAAGGTCAGTCTAGACAGCACTGCAAAACTCTGTCTCAAAAAAGAAAAAAAAATACCCCCAACCGTAAATAATCCATCTTATAACAAAACCCTAAACAACCCACTTTTCAGAATTACAAGCAGCTTTAAAACAGCCTTTGGCGTCCTCTGAAGCAGAGGCCTGAAGGGATCGGGTTAACAGAGAGAACATGTTCTGATGAGTTCATGTTCTGAGCGGACCAGGTATGCGTGCATCCCGCCTTGTGGCTGGGGCGAGAGGAGAGCAGTCCCTACTGCAGACTACACAGCAAGCGCCCGCTGAGGCACACCGGCTGAGGCACACCGGCACCAGAGACTTTCCCTCTATCTTCTCTTTCTGTCTTTTCCCCTCTTAAGATAAATATGTTCAAATATAAAGAAAAGTCTAGAACAGTATGGTGAACATCCACACACATCACTCCCATTAGCATTTATCTTTTTCTGAATTCTTTTAAAATATAGTTAACAAGTGTGTCAACCTAAATGTGTCAGTGTGCGTGCTAAATAAACCCATTTTCCTGCACAAGCCAAAACAATTATCCATTTAATAGTGATTGTCTAATATCAGCAAATACTGCAATCCAAATTCAAGTTCAGTTGTCCCTAAAATATATTTCTATTGAGTTACCATATCAGAGTCAATCAGGGACAAGCCTCACAAACTAGAACAGCCCTCCCTCGGTCTTGTCTTCTACAAACACCTTTTACCACCTTTGCATGCTTACTTACCTTGTGTGTGTATACGCGGGTGCACATGGAGGTCAGAGGTGACCTGCAGGAGCACGGTCTTTCCTACCATGTGGGCGCTGGAGATGTAGCTGTCTCAGGCTTGGGAGCAAGTGCTTCACCTCCTGATCTGTCTAGCTGGACCCAGCCTTGCCTTTTATTTTTAACCACAAAGATGGAAGAGATATGTCTTTGAGAGAGGTGTTCATTGTTTTCTTCTATTGCCATTTGTTCTTATATGTGAATGGTTTCTGGAACAGTGTGATATAAAAGGCTTATTTTTGAGGCTAAAGACCTTTGTAAATTGTAGTTCACAGATGTGCGGGTTTCATCTTGCTTCATATTGTTGTTGTTGTTATTGTTGTTGTTATTGTTGCTTTTCAAAACAGGGTTTCTCTGTATAACAGCCCTGGCTGTCCTGGAACTCACTCTGTAGGCTAGGCTGGCCTTGAACTCACAGATCTGCCTGCCTCTGCCTCCTGAGTGCTGGTATTAAAGGTGCAGTCCACCATGCTGCACCTCCATGTTTCTTCCTATCAGAAGACTGTGTCAGGCTAGTCTTCTTTTATTGGTGACCAGATTGACTGGCCATCAGGTGAGAGAGGTCAGGTTTCCCAAATAGTCTTGGTCTCCTGTCCAATGACTAGCAGTGAGCCTTGGGGGATAACTGACACCCTATAAGCATCCCTGTGGCCTGATGCTCCTGACAGGAAGTTTTGTTGCATCAGAGACGAATGTTCTAATCCCAGCGCCCCGTTTCCTGCATTTAACCAGTACACATTTTTTTTTTAACAATGAATTGCTTCCTCAGCAGCTAATGTTATTTGGTTTTTAAAAAATACAGCTGGTACTAGAAAGGCAGAATACTCATTTTCTTAATCACATTTTAAAAGTGATAAAGTGTTCACCACTGATGGCGAGGCAATATGGTTCTCTTTTCTGTTTTAATTTAGTGATCATTTTATAGTTTCCAGTTGTTCTGCTCCTCAAGTTGTTCTCACTTTGTCTAGTAGTGGTCTTTTAGGAAGGGCCTTGTTCATCCTGGCATTCTCCTTTTCTGGATCATTGTTCATCCAAGAGGTGTTTTTCATTCCCAGCTTTAACCGAGATTCAGCCATTTCTCCAGGAATCCTGGCACCTGTCAGTGTGGAGTTGTATTTACATTAATATCTGAGGGCCAACGGCAGTCACTGATCTAGACCTTTAGTTTGTACTCCTATCTTCAAGAGTAACAACACGGATTTTGTGTTGTTCTATTTTAAAGAGGAAACAGATCGCAATAATGAACAGAGTCAACTGGTTAGCAGATGTCACGCCGAGAGATTTGAACGTGGAGGAAAGGCTACCCTGGCATCCAGAGAGGCGACTTCAGGGAGTGATCCTAAGAACACGTGTGTAGCATCAGCCTTCCCATTCCAGGAAGGCAGGAGGACTGTTGCAAGTTCCGGGCTAGGCCGGCAGCAGTATGAGGTCTTGCCTGACCTGTACCAGGCGCGGAGCCTACTGCACCACTGGCTGACCATGGCCATCGCCGCCAGGCGGGGAAAACACAGTCGCAGGTAGCCAACACAGTCGCCAGTAGCCGCTCTCAGGCTGTCCGTTAGACCCGCCAATCAGCGGCACCTCAGGCAGGGGGCTGGACATCCGAGAGATGTATCCAATAGAAAAGCGACTCCAGTGGGCGGGAGGAGGCGTAGACGGGCCAATCCTAGTCGTTGGCCCACGCCGGCAAGCCGGCAGCCAATCCTCAGCGCGCTCTCTCTGTAGTGCCGCCCGCCGCTCGACTCTCCCGCGTGGGTGACGGCGCGCTGCTCTTTTTAGCAGCGCCAGTCCGGCTTTTCTGTGCTTGACGCTGCTGGCGTGGACAAGTGGACATGGCGAGCTCCGACTGTGAGGGCCATGCGGGCCAGGAGGGGGACACGTTCCTGTACTTCGCCTATGGCAGCAATCTGCTGACCGAGAGGATCCACCTGCGAAACCCCTCCGCCGTGTTCTGCTGCGTGGCGCGCCTGCAGGTCAGTGCCGTTGTGCCCGCGACCAGGAGAGCGGGCAACCTAGGATTCCTGACGGGAACCTCTGGCTACCATCGGAGTTCGCAGCCCTCCACTGGGCTGCCCTGGGAGATGTCTTTAATAGGTGCTTCTGAGTCGAGAACTAGCTGCTTTCTGTCCTGTGCATACCTTATCTATGAAATTCTGCCTATCTGTCTTTTCCTTGGGATCTGAGCAGACCTGGCCTTGAGACTTGGATCAGGACTTGGAACCGTGTCTTCAGTAGTGACAGCAGTGTTCGCTCAGTACAGTAGCCCAATGAACTTTAACTGTGGTAAAGTGTTGCTCCTGACCATAGTTCATTTCCTCTTCAATACTTATTCTTCGGGCACTCAAGTGCTGGGGTTACAAGGATGACTTGCACAGCCTAGCTACCTGCAGGACCTTTTGGTGTACAATCTGACTGTGTGCAGGGCCCTTGATAACTTTAGCTGACTTTGCTAACCTTGTCAATTCTTGATTTCAGGCAACAGAAACCAGCTGATTTAAGAAAGGAGATTGGGGAGGGGGCGGATGTTGGAAGGCTGATAGAGCTCATGGATTCACCTGAAAGAAAGTCTGGAGCACAGAACTTGAGTAAACCGGCAGGCCGTGTGTGTGTTTGTGTGTGTGCAACTACCATTACAGGAGAGGACGTGTGTGTGTGTGTGTGTGTGTGTGTGTGTGTGTGTGTGTAACTAGCATTACAGGAGAGGACCAGCCCTGGAAACTGGCTGCACCTTTCCTCCACTAGTAAACACAATATGGACCTGGCTCTTGTCTGCTGCTTTGCCACAGCTCTGCAATTCCTGAAGCCCAGCGTTGAGTCCCTAGTGATCTTAAACACCAGCTCCAATTGAGAGCCCCTGCAGGTACCCTGATGGCTACATCTCATCATGTATCCATGACCTTACTTAGCAAGCAAGATGAGCTGATAACCAGCTCCTGGCCTTTCAAGTTTCAAAAGTGGGAGTCATGCTCTGCATTCTATCTAAAACACATAGGAGTGTAGGAAGTTCAGTACTTGGAGTACAGGAAAGAAATACCACATAAATGATAAATTATAGCTGTGGTTAGCTTTAAAAGAGGACATGCAAGGTGCAACAGAAAGTATGACCAGAGGACCCGACCTAGGTGCTCAGGAAAGCCCTTCTGGATCTCACTTTTAATCTGAGACCTGAGTGGAGATGGGGAGAGCAGAAACCCCTGGGGGAGGATGGCTTGTTCAAAGGATCGGAGATAAAGGAAGTGGATGGAGTCTACAGGGAGATGTGGCGTGAGGGCTGGAAAGACAGTGTCACATCCTAACGTGACCGCAGAGAACTTGGGGCGGGCTCTTGCAGGCTGTGAGTGGAGCATCTTACAGATGATGAGATTTGTGTATTTGAAAGCTCATTCTCGTTACTATGCAAAATTTGCTAGGCCCTTACTGTTCTAGTCTCAGATGGGGCAAGTGTGGCTATTGGAAGCTCAGTTAAGGTTTTGCCACATTCACGTCAGAGATAATGCCACCATGATCTAATAGGGTGGTGCCAGGGAAGGTAAAGTAATACCCAGAAGATAACATCAGTAAGACTTGAAGAGTGTGTGTGTGTGTGTGTGTGTGTGTGTGTGTGTGTGTGTGAAGGGAAGATACATCAAATATGACTCAAGGTTTTGAACAGCCAAGTAGGTGATGGTGATAATGTTCACAGAGGAGAATCAGGTTTGGAGGTAAAAATTATAAACTAACTTTGTACAAAATCAAGTTTAAGATGCCTTTGAGACAACCACATGAACAGGAAATATTTGTGAACATTTGCTAGGCCCTTACTGTTCTAGTCTCAGATCTACGTGCTTTTGAGCCTCAGACTAGAGATGAGGGATGATTTTGAAGGCGACTGAAGCATTTGAGGGTATCAGAAGCTGCTGGAGGTCGTGGGGCCGTCCTGGGCACATGGCTAAATTCAAAAAAGGGCTAAGCGGAATCCCAAGAAACCCTGACATTTCAAGATGAGGAGTAGAGGGGGAATTGGCAAAGAGGTGAGATCAGATCAGCCCTCAATCTGAAGAAGGCTGATGCAGAGAGGTAGCTCCCCGTGTCACACAGAGGCACTGAGCGGTGGAAGCAGACACGGAATGGCACCGCCTGCTGTCTTCAGCAGGAGGCTACCAGTCTCTGGTGTGGATTGTAGCTCTGATCAAATCTCCTGATGCTGGAATATCCAGTTTGCTGCATGAAGGGCCTTGTCATGTGGACCAGTGTTTTCCCTGAAGTATCAACCAAGGTTTCTGGGCAAACATTGCTGACAGGGATGATATCAACCAGAAAGGGACTGACGACACTGCCATCTAGCCCGTCCTTTTGTCTTTTGCTGCTAAGGAAACTAAGCCTGGAGAGATGGGAGGACATCTTCCTAGACCACACAATGCAAGTTCCCTCAGACCTGATTGCCCATCACTAGTGGCAGAAGCTAAATTAGAAGGTGTCTCTGTTGCTTGGTAGTTATGAGATCTTAGGGAAGGAGAGGCTTAATCTTTCTAACCTGTAGATTTTCTGTTGTAAATTGAGCAAAACATCGGACTATGTAAAGTCATAGCTAGTGTGTATAGCACACAATAAATATTCAGTACTAGCTGCTCTTAGATTCCTGGAAATAAATTGGTACAGTTCATGAAGATTAATGCTCACACACATGCCAGCTCCCTTAGGGCACATGCAGTGATTTGCAGGTAAGGTGATCTACAGACATAAAAGTGTATCATAACCCCTGTGTAACCATCATCCAGCAAGTCTGAGTAAAAATACACATGCATTTCAGTAGACTGAGACACAATTTGAAAAAAAGAAAGAAAGAAAGAAAGCTAAAGTTATTGTGTGGTATATTTGGATTTAAGGATCTTTGGTTTTAAGGTTTTGTTTTAATGTTTAGATACCTATATGTGTAGAATGTGCTTCATTTTAAAAGGAAAGTAAGGAAGAATCTATATGCTTTTAGATTTGGGTCTTGATCTTTTTATCTGTATTTTCCACAGCTTTGTACACATAGAAACAAAAGTTGGTTGAATATTTTACTTGAGTGGAGGCCAATGCAAATCCTTTGTATTTTGAAGGAGAGTCATGCCCACACAGATACTGATCATACCGCTTTGGTTTCCTTTGCAGGACTTTAAGCTCGACTTCGGCAATTTCCAAGGCAAAATGAGTGAGAGGTGGCACGGAGGTATAGCTACCATTTTTCAAAGTCCTGGCGATGAAGTGTGGGGAGTAGTATGGAAAATGAACAAAAGCAATTTAAGTTCTCTGGATGAGTAGGTGGCTTCTAATTATCAGTTACGATAATAAGTAATACAAAGCTTGCTGTCTGGATGTGCCCTTGTGGATACCTTGTAGATACACACTTTATTCTTCAGAGTCAGTACAATAGTTAGAAACCGGGAGTTTACTAACTAGTCTAGAAGGGGAGTGTCACACTTACTGATTGGATGGGGGCGGTGCTTGTCTCTTTTAGGTAAAAAGTGAAAGTCCTTATTTTTTAGTTCTGTTTGTCTCTTACTAAAAATTATCTTTCTGGCTTCATATTGCAAAAGGTTATGAAACTTAAAATTGTCAAAAAATGATTTTGAAAGTGAGTTGGTTAAAATTCTTTGAGGTTGCAGTTGAATAAGTAGTGATAAAGGCATTGAACAGCACAGTAGAATGAAACTTCTCGGTTGTGCAGTGCAGACGGCCAAGGAAGAGCTGACTGGCATTCTCTTGCTGTCAGACCATAGACTCTTGTTCAGTCTTCTAGGGAGTGCTGCTTCAGGGGCACCACAGTAAAAATGAGCCCACTGAAGCAGGTTTTCAGACAGTTAAAATAGACGGAGGTCAGCTGGAAGTGTACCAAATGGAATTCCTCTGTGTTCAGAGTATCACTTTAACCCCACCAGAATCTACAGATGTTAAGTCCCCTTTGTAGTTTGACCTGATGCTCGCCTGTGGCCTACCTAGCCTGACCTGTAGTGTTCTTATTGTTTCTTAGTTACTTCACTACCTAATACAGTATCTCTGTATTTTACTGTAACAGCTTTCCTTTGAAGGGAATAATGAACAGTAAAAATAATCTGTGTGTATTTAGTTCAGAGCTAAGAAAATAATTTTCAGTCCAAAGTAGGTTGAATATGTGGATCCAGAAACCAGCTGTAATATTAAAATGCTAAGTATGCTAGAAATGGTGCACCCCAAAACAAGGCAGGGCATACCTTTAATCTCAGGAGACAGAAGCGGGTAGATTTGCGTGTTGAAGCCCAACCTGCTTATATAGTGAGTTCCAGGCCAGACAGGGCTACATAGTGAAACCCTATTTTAAAAAAAAGTTTTAAAACATGGTAAGTGTACTCTTGACATGGCGACACACATACATTCTGCATTCCCTCGCACACAGTGAGCAAACGTGTATGTAGGGAAATGATTCATCTTACACTTCAGCTTGAGTAAAACATCTTACGTCAGAATCATTCTCATAGGTCCCATGTAGCTGAAATATGGTTTGTTTGGTTTCAGGCAAGAAGGAGTAAAAAGTGGAGTATATGTTGTAATAGAAATTAAAGTTTCAACTCAAGAAGGGAAGGAAATAACCTGCCGGAGTTACCTGATGACGAATTATGAGCAAGCGCCTCCATCACCGCAGTATAAGAAGGTGAGCTGTGGTGCTGAATCACTGAGCTAAATTAGAACATACAGTCTTAGAAAGCATTTAAGAATTTAAAACTCCACATGAACATTTTAATCAAAATGTTTTAAATAAGAAAAGTGCATTTTAATAGATTTATGATAATCTATTATATATAGTAGTCTGTACACACACTTTTGTAGTTTTTTCTTCAACAGTATCTAATAGAGCATTTATTTTGGCTGGGGAGGGGAATATAGTTTCTGCTCCTGAAGTAATTTTTTCCCTAAATGGAAAGCTCACTAGGCCCTTTGTAGTCAGGGAATCCATTCTCCAACACACAAGACCCAAGAGGGATGCTAGAGGGATGCGAGGCCCGACGCTCCCTGGTGCCTTGTGAGGCCTGTGGGGGTGCTAAGCGTCTGACCGTTAGGGTCTTGGGAGTCAGCAGATCAGTTGTCCCTCTTCCTGTGTCTTCCAAGCAGAAATAAACAGTGCCACTGGCAGCTGCTTCCTGTAAGCTTTGTCTTGTTTTAAACTGAATTTAATTTCATTTTTAAGAGTGTGTTTTTTCTCAAAATATTATGTGGGTTTCATACCATAACAATGCATTTTGTCTTAATATTAAAACATCTTAAATCGTGCTGTTGAGTAGAACTGATAATCTGGTAATGCTCCAGGTTCCTTAGAAAATCCCTCTGGAGCCACACTCAGAATGAGGAACACTGGCTTTGCCTGGGTCTTGTTTTAAAATGGATCAATTCTTTAGTCATCTAAAGCCAGGATCATGGATCTTGACAGTACAGGCAAAGCTATGGTGCTACACTAAATCACACTCCTAACTAAACCTATTTTAACCATTTCTAGGTTATCTGCATGGGTGCGAAGGAAAATGGTTTGCCACAGGAATATCAAGAAAAGTTAAACGCAATAGAACCAAATGACTATAAAGGAAAGATCTCAGATGAAATGGAAGACATCATCAAAAAGGGAGAGTCAAAACTGTCCTAGCAGACTCTGAAGATATGTGTGCTAGTATGAAGTGTTTTCAGTGTTTGTGAGCAGGAGTCTGGACCTTCTTGTTTTTGACCTATTGGTTTCCGACAGTGCTGTGAGGGGCTTCTCACTTGGGTGGTTCTTTATTTTCAGTTGTAACAAAGAACTGAAATGGGGATAAGGGTTAGACCATTAAAAGGGACCAGGGGACCCTGGCATGTGCAAGTAAGTGGTGATGGCTGTGAGTTCTCCTGTGGACACCGCTATAGCCCCCCTGTGTGGACGACCTTGGCAGTGGGTACGTCTGCAGCCCGGGGCGCACTGCTGTGCGTGGTCTGCTTTCTGCTGGTAGCCAATCTCCTTGTAAGAAGTAAGCAAAATATAGAGAGTAGGTGGTAAGGCTTTGAGGAGTACAAAGATGATCCGCTGTCCTTTGAGGGTCAACTGCTTTCATGGCTCTGAGGGGTTTCCCAGCAAGAGCTCTGCCTCACTGTGCTCAGCTCATCACACAGAGCAGCCTCAGCTCAGAGTCTGGGTTAGGTGGTATTGTGGACTCTGGAGCCAAGCTGGCCTTGAACCTGTGACCATCTTACCTCAGCTCCTGTAGCTGGGATTATAGTCTGTGCTACTGGGCCTAGCTGAGCTCCCAGTTGTGGAATTTGAGCATCTCTGATTCACTGGACCTTAGTTGCTTCACCTGTATAAATAGGGAAAATCAAAAACATGAATTTGAAGATTTCATGAGTAAACATGGTAAGCTTAGGATAGTGTTAGCAGTCGTTATCAAGTAGTGGACTTTTGGGGGGTCTTTGTCTTTTAAGACTTAAGCCTGTTCTGAAGTCCAGGGTGGCCTCGCATTCAGGATTGTCTTGCCTCCCAGCCTTCCTACATCTAGTTACAGATGTGTGTCATCATATGAGACAGGGGGATGCCTTTTTGTTTAATCAGTGATTTGGGCCCTTTAACAAAAAATACAACTCTTGAAAAACAAATAATTATAATTAGGTCCTAGATTGCAGGAAAAAATATCAGAAATCAACAAAGTATGCCATCCCCTGTCCCAGAAAAAAAAAGCAGTGGATTATGAGCCAAGACCAAGGCTGGGAAGAAATAACCTCAATGTCCTGGGTGCAAATGCAGCATTTGTGTTCAGAGTAGGACAAGAAACCAGAACCCTTAGGTAGGACTAGCGTGGCTCCTACTTGCTGGCCCAGTTCCCACAAGTGAAAGCAGCGAAAACAGAAGCTTGGAACTGGGTAGGTAGCTCGACTGGTAAAGTGCCTAATACACAAGCCTGAGGAGCCAAGGTCCGTCCTTAGAACCCTTGTCCAAAACCCTGGTGTTATAAGCTTACAGTCCTACTACTGGAAGAACAGAGACAGCTGGATCTCTAGGGCTCGCTGGCTGGCCAGCTTTGCCTGCTCGGAGAGTTCCCAGACTGCTGAGGAGAGACCTCATCTCAAGGAAGGGTAGATGGCTCCCAAGGAATGCCACCGAGGCTGGCCTCTGCACACCCTCTCCCACGCAAGCAATGGTGTTACTAGGCTCGGAACGGTGTGCTTGTCCTGGCACTCGAGCCGAGGGCAGGATTGCCTGAGCCCCACCTGGTCTGTATGGTAAAGCCTCGTCTCAACGACAAACCGAAACCCCACAATTTAAAATAGGGGTTTGTGGAGACTGGCTCCTGGGATGATGGAGTAGATGTACTTTCCCCCATTTCTCCAGTCAAGTACTACTACAACTCTCTGCATGTTGTTTATTCAACAAACTGGGGGCAAGACTGAAAGTTTGGGGAGATGGCAGAGCCTTCCGAGGGGCCTTAAGACCCAAAGACGGAGTGCAAAATTCCCTGAGTTTTCTTTTGCCTCACACAGCTCAGGGGTATAACTAAAATAGCCAAGCCCTGGAAACAGCAGAGTGTGTGCTTGAATGCTTGCACACAGTACACACAGCCTGCTCTACTGAAGGGACCGGGAAAGAACAGCTCAAAAACATACATCAAACACTTGACGCAGGCCATAGAGACGCACTGTAGACTTGTTTCCACCATGCCAACAGAGGCTGGAAGAGAGTCTCTTTACATATACACATACATGACTAGAAGTCCTGTAACCATTTTGCCACCGTATATGTGTCAAAAAGCTTGGGAAGGACCTGGCAGCACCACTCAGTGAGTCATGGGAACTCCCATCCGTCACTGCTGGTTCCCCTGACCTCCACGCTAGAACAGCTTCAGAGTGAACCAGCAGAAACAGGACTTAAAGAGATCCTTTAAAATCCCAGTATATCCTGATTTCAATTGATGATCATATTCCAAGAACAAGGAAGCTCCCAGACTAGATGGTAAGTAGTAACCAGCTGTCAGGGTGAGGTGACGTGTTGGGATTATCCGTTAAAGGTTTTCAACAGCCGTTGGCGGTGGTGAGCTAGTTCAGTGGGTTAGTGTGCAGTGCTCACAAGGGCCTGGTTGTGGGTTCGACACTGCCACAGGTTGGGGTTAATATAGACCACTGGAGTTGTGACTGTTTCTAACACCCAACGATAGAGTGCAGCTCGCCAAGCCAAAGTGCCTTATTTATGAGAGCGCCATCACTTTCCACAGTCACTGAGTAAGTGGCCGCCTTTGAAGTGCCACAGCAAGCAATGGTATCCTGCTGGGCACCAGAGATGACTCAGTAAGCAGAGGAGAGAGAGACCGAATGATGATGTTAGTATCAAAAACCATGGCTGAAATCTAAAAGTTCAGTGCATGGGGGTCAGCAGCGGACAGTGGGGACCACAGGAAGAAGAAGTGAACTGGGTGATGGAGCACGAGCTGCCTGGGCGAGAGGAGACCAGCAGGTCGGAGGCCAAACCAAGAGGCTAAGAAACTCTGGAGCCCGTTTGACTAAGAGAAGAGCTGACCTGTTGGAAGAGGCCAGGCTGCAGAGATGCCAAAACATCCTGAGGTTTGCAGAAGACAAAGTAGCTGAGTGGGTCCTGTGCAAGCCCAAAGAAACTCCATAATGAGGATTAGCACTTAGAGAGAAAAAGCAGGGATACGATGATGATGATGTTTCCTGTCAGAAGTGGTGGAGCCCAGTGGAAAGTGGCACACGTCCTGGAGAGCTGGGAAGCCCCCAGAACCGCTAACAATGAGGGCAAAGTAAGACAGAAAGACTTTTTTAAAAAATATTACCAGCTATCCTGCCCAAAACAATGAAGAAAATAAACAGGAAAGGAGGAATTTATTAAATAATAAAAGGAGGAAGCTTTGCACATCAGAGTTCATGGTGAGAAAAATTAGGGCAAGTGCACTAGGAATCCCTTCTTAGTCTCCTGATTCACACCCGACAATGGTGCACAAGTTGTAATCCTAACTGCCAAGGTCCAAAAATCCAGAGCATGGTTAGAAGAGGAAAGCCAAGAAGATGAGCCCCTGTATTTGAATGTGTAACACCCCAGTAGGCAACCAATAAAACAAATACAGAAGGGATTTACTCAAAACAAAAACTTAAAAAATCTCACTATTAGAAGACAAGAAGAAAGCCAGTGTGTGTGTGTGTGTGTGTGTGTGTGTGTGCCTATAATCCCAGTACTTGAAAGGCTGAGGCAGGAGGATCATAAATATGACAAGCGTCAACTAAAAAGCAAAAACAAGGTGTCAGAGTTATAGTTCAGCATGCCAATTATCATATTAAGTATACGTGTCTAAGTGTATGATTGGAGCTGCCGAAAAGGCTCTGGTTAAGAGCACTCACTACTCTTGCAGAAGATGTGGATTTGGTTCCCAGCACCCACAGGATAGCTAACAGTCACCTATACCTCCAGTTCCAGAGGCTTCACCACCCCGTCCTGGCCTCAGGCACCAAGCATGTAGGTGGTACGCATATGAACATGTGGGCCAACACTTATGCATGTAAAAAAATCCCTAAATATGATAATTAAAATATAGAAATCGGTAAAGTGGATTTAAAACACAACCCAGCCTTGCGCTGTCTACAGGAAACTATGACAGGCAGTTTGAAAGGGAGAGGTGGACAAAGATCTTGGATGCTGACCTGAGCCAAAGCAAACTCATTCCTGTGTTAATTTCAGATAGGGAAGGATTCAGAGCAAAGGAAACAGAACAATTGCTAACCTTACCTGTTTCAGTTTATGAAGTTAGTATTAGATCGGTGCCCAAACTGACAATACAAAGAAAACTAAGCCCACAGATGAGTATTCTTAATGCTTGTGGGTTAAAAAAAAAAAAAATGCTTAAGGAAAAAGGAATTAATAGGATTCAGCCATACCTGAGAGTTAGGAGCCATGACAAAGGCAGTTTATTCCACAGATGTTATAGTGGTGTGGCATTTACAAATCTGTCAAGCCGCTTCAGGATGGAAAGAAAAGGAAAAAACAGCCACACGCCCATTCACAATTAAAGCACATAGAAAAGGGGACTAACGGTTTGACAGTTTATAAAAACCATAGTGGTGACATTACTACCAAATGCTTTACCCCTAAACAAAAAGGATCCATGCTCTCCCGTCAACACAGCGAGATGGCACAGCCTGTGCGCTAAAGTGGAAGAGAAAAGGAGTGCAGAGTAAACTGGGCGTGGAGAAGACTGCAGCTAAAGCACTCGCTGCCGAGCCTGGGGACCTGAGACCCAGACTCACTCACATGGGAGGAGGGCACTGACCCCTTCTGGCTGTCCTCTGGCTTCTCGCCAACAACCGCCCCCCCCTCTCTCTCTCTCTCTCTCTCTCTCTCTCTCTCTCTCAATGTAATAGTTAAAAAAAAACCAGTAAGTGGTACTATCCCCATTTATACATGGTTGACAGAATTGTCCTCATAGAGAATAACAAGAGAGATTTTAAGAAATCTCTATAATCAAGTCCAATAGGATACACATTAAGTCGCGGGATACAAGGTAATATATGAAAAGCCCACTGTGTTTCTGCACACTTGAGATGAATACACAGGCAATGAATGTAAAGATACAATACCGCCTGGAGCTGGAGCTCAGAAGGACACAGCCTGTGTGTGGTCCTGCATTTTAGTGCCAATACAGCAAAAGTTAAAATAAAATTTAAAAAAGTTACAGAAGGAGAGTTCGAGTGGTTAAGAGCCCTGGCTGCTCTTCCAGGGGACTTGGGGTCTGTTCCTAGACCCACGGAGGCTCAGGAGGTTCTCTACTGGCCTGCATAGGTACCAGATATGCAGGCAGTACACATACATACATGCAGACAAAGCACTCATACACATAAACTAAAAACAGCAGCAACTGAGAATACCACTTCCAGGTTTGTAGCTATATTTTTATGAAATAGCCATTGTAAGTGGACAGTTGGCATCTTTTACAGCTATAACCATCTCAGTTCCAAAACATTTATGTCACACCAAGTGAAAGCAGATACAAAAGCCTTGCCCATTCTCCCACCTTTGTGAAACTCCAGTCTGTTCTCTGTGTATAAGGATTTGGTTGTCATGTATATTTCATGGAAGTGGGATCATACAGGTGCCGTTTATACCGTCCCTCCAGTGCAGTGTCCAGTGCGGTGTCCTGGAGTTTCCGCCTCCATGTAGTAGGCACCTGAGCTTCACATCTGTTTTGTGAATAGCATGAGTCATGTGCACACGCCACACCTGTTTAGCCTTCCTCCCATCATGGGCACCTGGACTGTTCATTTCCAACTACTACTGATAATTCTCCCAAGAACATTTATGTACATATATTTTTGAGTTCTACTTTTCAATTATTTTGGACTTATACCTAGGAGCAGAATAATTGATCATATGGTAATTCTATATATTTAACTTAAGAAATCACCACAATTTTCTACTTGGGCTGGAACATTGTAATTCTGACTGATCATGTACACAATTACACAATTGGTTTCAAAAAAAAAGGAAAAAGAATACTAGCTATGCACAGTGGTGTGTGCCTGTATTCACTGCACTTGGGAAGTGGAAGATGAAGATTGTGTATTCAAGGTCTCCATGGACCACACAATGAGACTCTGTCTCAAAATGATAGCAAAAAAGAAACAAATAACCATGGAAATGCTTAAGTGTACACCTTAGAAAGCTATGAGCAGAATGTAGTGAAAAAACAAAATTCTGGTGAAAGAAACCAAGATGGGCATAAGAGGATGAAAGGTGAATGGTAACAGTCAAGTGCTGAAAGATTCATGAGGAAGACCCGTGGTAAATTCTCTGCTCTCCCCAAACCCAGAACAAACTTAACAAATCTGTTGTCAAATAGTAACATGATTAATTTTTCTAAAACTGTCAAAGTGGACTAGGTAAGGGGATATTTAAAAAATGACAATAAAATGAGCACTTGATATAATTGCTGGTAAAGGGATAAGTACATAGAGTGATGGAGGAGGGTGGGTACATAGAGTGATGGAGCAGGGTGAGTACATAGAGTGATGGAGGAGGGTGAGTACATAGAGTGATGGAGGAGGGTGAGTACATAGAGTGATGGAGGAGGGTGGGTACATAGAGTGATGGAGCAGGGTGAGTACATAGAGTGATGGAGGAGGGTGGGTACATAGAGTGATGGAGGAGGGTGGGTACATAGAGTGATGGAGCAGGGTGAGTACATAGAGTGATGGAGGAGGGTGGGTACATAGAGTGATGGAGGAGGATGGGTACATAGAGTGATGGAGGAGGGTGAGTATATAGAGTGATGGAGGAGGGTGAGTACATAGAGTGATGGAGGAGGGTGAGTACATAGAGTGATGGAGGAGGGTGGGTACATAGAGTGATGGAGGAGGATGGGTACATAGAGTGATGGAGGAGGGTGAGTATATAGAGTGATGGAGGAGGGTGAGTACATAGAGTGATGGAGGAGGGTGAGTACATAGAATGATGTAGCAGCGTGAGTACATAGAGTAATGGAGGAGGGTGAGTACATAGAGTGATGGAGGAGGGTGAGTATATAGAGTGATGGAGGAGGGTGAGTACATAGAGTGATGGAGGAGGGTGAGTACATAGAGTGATGGAGGAGGGTGGGTACATAGAGTGATGGAGGAGGATGGGTACATAGAGTGATGGAGGAGGGTGAGTATATAGAGTGATGGAGGAGGGTGAGTACATAGAGTGATGGAGGAGGGTGAGTACATAGAATGATGTAGCAGCGTGAGTACATAGAGTGATGGAGGAGGGTGAGTACATAGAGTGATGGAGGAGGGTGAGTATATAGAGTGATGGAGGAGGGTGAGTACATAGAGTGATGGAGGAGGGTGAGTACATAGAGTGATGTAGCAGCGTGAGTACATAGAGTGATGGAGGAGGGTGAGTATATAGAGTGATGGAGGAGGGTGAGTACATAGAGTGATGGAGGAGGGTGAGTACATAGAGTGATGTAGCAGCGTGAGTACATAGAGTGATGGAGGAGGGTGAGTACATAGAGTGATGGAGCAGGGTGAGTACATAGAGTGATGGAGGAGGGTGGGTACATAGAGCAATGGAGAACAAGGAACCCGGGGAAGGACCCACAAGAATGCACCAAACTCACTTCTGCCCGCGGTAACTTAATGGGAGAACCTTCGCAGCCAACAATCCTGAATCAGCAGCGGAACAGTCTATGAGGAGAGGGAGGATTTTAGATTCTTAGAGTAACTGTCAGCCACAGTGGCATAGACTATAACCCCAGAACCTGGGGAGGACCACAGGTGTGAGGCTAGCCTGGGCTATGTAACAAGACCCTGTTCAGGAAAACAAACAATGGAATCCCAAATCGGTAAAACTATTAGAAAAAAAGATGTAACTGCCAGCTTTTATACGTTTTCTTGTTTCTTTGTGAATTTCACACCATGCACCCCAATCCCACTTATCTCCCCCTCTCCTAGAACCTGTCCTCCACCCTCGCAACCTCCCCCCAAGAGAAGAAAAAAATCTCATTGTGGAAGCTTAGTGTGTCGCAGCGTGTCATACAGTGAACCCCTTTGTCCATAGGTTTTATTTGTTTTTGTTTTTGTTTTTTTGCTTTCAAATGGGTTCATCGTGATGAATCCTTAGTCTGGTCCAAGGCCTCTGGCTTCTGCTACACCATCAATACTGGCACCTCACAGGACTCCTCTTGGCTATCTTGTGGCCCTGTGTCGTGGAGATCCTGTGGACTTGGATCTGTGGGCCCAGCCCCTTCATGGACCCCATAGTTCTGCGATGGGGTAGATGTTAGGGCCAAGTCAAAGCCCTGCATCTGGGCCTGAGAGGAATCTGAGCGGGTCAGCCCTCCGGGTCTCCTGTACCCACACCACCCGAATGAGCTCTTCCGCCTGGCCTTGGATGGGCCACCGGATGCTGTCACCAGCAAGGGGCCGAGCCAGCTCTCCTGCTCTCGTGCCCTCTTGGCTGGCTTGTCCACACCCACACCGTCAGGGCCGGCTCCACTGTGCTGCCAGGCAAAGCCCGGGCCCGTTTTCCCAAGTGCTGCAGCAGGGGAGGAATGGGGTCAATTCTCAGGCTGTCATAGGTGGCAAGGGCAAGGGTGGGGGAATGCATTTCTCCCTGGTCCTTGTCACTTTGTAGAAGACAAGTTACAGACCAGCTCTCCCACATTTGCTCCCTCTGAGCCTGCTCACCGGCCCACAATTCCCTACTCCAGGGCCTACTCTACTGTGCTTCTTGCTACTGTGCTTCTTGCTACTGTGCTTCTTGGGCGATGCGCAGGGTGGTGGTGGGTGGGCGACGACGAAGCTCTTCTAAGTACTACAGCTGGCTAGGGGAGGTCAACTCTCCTAATCTCACCCCCACCCCAAGCCCCGCACCCTCAGGGCCAGCTCTCCTATCATTCTCAGGTGAGGGGTGGTAACAGACCCCTGCTGCTGCAGAGCCATGCACCCAGATGTGGCCTCCCGTGGCAGCACAGGCCAGGACCACACTACGGTCCCAGGTCCCAGGTCCGGCTGTGGCTACTCACATCCGGCTGTTCCTCATACCCTCGAGCCTGCCGTTCTGCCTCTCTTCATTGTGCATACAGCCTTCTGCTTCTCTCTCTCTCTTTTGTTTCTCTACCACTACTTCCTTTTCTTGGTGGTGCCCAGGGTCTCTGAGTGCCAGGCCTCATCTGAGGAGTGGTCTCAGGAGTGCTATGTTCTGCCTGTGCACTATGGCAGCAGGCAGAGGCCATCTCAGGCATGGCCTGCCCCCCAGGCCTGCTTTTAACAGACCTGTGGTCATCTCAGGCTAGCTCCCTGTCCAGGCCTGCCCATATGGAGGTTGTCTATCTGGGGCTCACTTCCACCTGGGGCCCCCAGTTCCAGGGTCCCACGCAGAGTTCATCCAGTCTTTGGTTCACTCCTCAGTGAATCAAAGCCCATCTGGGAGCCCATCTGGGCCTTTGCGACACCAGATTGGTGGTCATCTCAGGCTCACGGGTTTGGCTAGTAATCATTCAGTTCATCAATCAGAGTGTAGACATAGCCTCTCTCTTCTCTGCCACCTACTGACGCCCATGTGACACAGCAGCCACGCCAGCAACCTCTAGGGGCAGGGTTTAAAATCAAGGAATTAGCAGAGTTCAGACTTGACTCCAAATGTACGACCCATTGAAAGGAAAACAAGTAAGCTGGACTTCATAACATGAAAGGGCAGGCAGGGGGCTCAGGCATAGAGCTCCGCGGCTAACAGCCCTTGCCTGGCATGCCCTGGGTTTGCTCCATGGTATCTGCCCATGTTTTCATATCCTATGTTTTCATGTTTTCAATCCTAGCTCTTGGAAGGAGAAGCTCAAGGTCATTTTTGGCAATATAGTGAGTTTCAGGACAGCTGAAACTCTCTGTGTGTGTGTGTGTGTGTGTGTGTGTGTGTGTGTGTGTGTGTGGCAGAATGAGAGGGAAAGAGAGAGACAGAGAGAGAGAAAGGGAGGAGAAAGGCAAAGATTGGAGAAAATATTTACAAGTCACACATAGACACTCTCAACACACAATATTTAGGAAAAGAACAAGAGACACAGAGACATGTTTTCCTCAAGAGAAGAGACAGATGGCATGTAGGCACAGGCAAGAAGTCCACGTCAGCAGCAAGTTAAAACCACAGCAGTGTCTCACCAGGACAATACAACTCTCCACATCATCAAGATGAAACGGGACAGCACCAGAGACAGGTGACAGGCCAGGAAGCAGTCACTTAGCTGGTCGATAGTGCAAATGCTAAATGTTTTAGCTATTTCAGAAGATAGCTCAGCAGGCTTTGGAGAAATTGGTGCCAAAAGCTGAAAATAGCCCCAAAAGGCAAGCAGTATTTCAAAGAGCTACAGAAACACATGCTTCAGAATGCTGCCCAATGACAACAATTAAAGGGAAATCACTATTGATACAGGCAATGGTCTAGGCGAGTCCTCTTAGGATTATACTGAATCAAAACAGACAATAGCAAAATACTAGAGCCGGTGAGACTGCTCAGTGGGGAAAGGTGCCTGCTACTGAGTTGGAGTTCAATCATGTTCCAAAGCCACATTGTGGACAGAGAAAACCAAGTCCTGCCGCTGTTCTGTGACCCCCACATGTACATCATGACATGTATGTACTCATATACTTTTTGTTGTTGTTGTTGTTGTTGTTTTTTGAGACAGGATTTCTCTGTATAGCCCTAGAACTCACTCTGTAGACCAGGCTGGCCTCGAACTCAGAAATCCACCTGCCTCTGCCTCCCAACTGCTGGGATTAAAGGCATGTGCCACTACCACAACTGGGCATTCTCATACACTTACATATACACACACACACACACACACAGAGAGAGAGAGAGAGAGAGAGAGAGAGAGAGAGAGAGAGAGAGAGAGAGAGAATACAGAATTTAAAAATGTTATCCCAAAGTGCAACCCAATTCCATCTATTTAAAAATCTTGATACATTTCTAGAAATGGGAGCAAGTTTGTGGTTGCCAGAGTTTGAGCACAGGCTGGGACAGTGTGAAAGGATGCTGTGGTGGTCCTGTTCTGTATCTTGACTCTATTAATAGTCTGTTTTCTGCTTACAGTAGGTTTTTGTGCCGTAGTTCCCCAAGACTAGGGCAAATTGTGTTATGGTTACATGAATCTGTGCCTTATCCTCCCAGTTCTTTATTAATTTACAATTATCTCCCCCTCAGAAAAAAAGTTCAAAATAACAAGTAAGGAAAAGCTGTCTCAAAAAATGTAAAAAAAAAGGAAAAACCAGAAGGCTAAGGATGAGTGGGGTGCACAGTACGATTGGCCCTGGCTCCGGCTCAAGCCCTTGCAAACAGATCAGACTCTTAGAATAAAAGTTTTCCCTTCAGTCACTTAGCCACATCACTGCAGCACACTGCAGGAGAGAGGCCTTCACCCACGCACGTACACCCTTACACACTGGCCCAAGGGTCTTGCAAAGTTTCGGTTTTGCTTTTCTCAGAGGGTCACCTTCATGCGAGTTTTCCTAGCCATGACTATTCGTGGCCACAAATCTGAAAGCACTTTTGTTTAACTGTCAAAAAGTTTAAAAATATTTATTCGGAAGGTTTATTAACGTGTTAATTCCTTCACCTAATTCCTCACAGCAAATGAAAAGGCTCTAGATTATTCGTGGTCAAGAGAAGACTTAACAACAGACCAGGAGAACACCTAGGTCTCTGAAGGTAGATCACACTGAATTTTACTGAGTTTAACAATCCTTTCTGCCCGGTTCCCGGCATTGGTTGTGGTTACCGGCACTGGGTGGCACTCAGGGGGCGGGCCTTGGCTCTCGGCGGAGGCAGAGCTGGCACGACGAGTTCCCAGGGTGTTACCCCTGGGCGAACTCCGAGGCCTGCCCACCTCCCTGCGCAGTGGCCGCTCGTCCGGCTAACATGCGCTGATGGCTCCCGCCCGGGAAATGTGACAAGGGACAGCGCTTCGGCCGGTCCCCTCCTCCTCCGCCCGCTCCGCCCCGTTCCCTCCCCGGAGCCCACCCGAGCCCGGGGCGTAGTCCCAGCCAGCTCCTGATCCCCCGACCTCGAGCCGCAGCAGCCTCCCTCCTGCCAGCTGCTGTCCCGCCCGATCCGCGACCCTAGTCCCCGGATCCCCGTGCCGAGAGCCACCATACTCCAGGGTCACCTGAGCCAAAGTTCTGCCAACTTGGTAAGTCATGGGGGTTGGCGCCCGCAGGTTCTGTAACCCGCTGAGGAAATGCAAGGCTGTTGTGGAAGAGCTCTGGCTGAAACCCGAGGGGAGAGACCCCATCTCCCACCCCTCACCCAGAGTTTCAGAGGCAGGCCTAATTAGGGACCCGCGGAATCTACGATCCCAGTGTGATCTAAGGCCCGCGTTTTCAGCCTGCCTGCTAGCAATTTAGAATCAAGTGTGGATTTAGCAAATCTAGACTCCCAGATTATTCGACAGATTAATTCTCTAAACTACTGGTCCAGAGCTCCCTAGGTGATTCCAATGTGCACGTAGGCTTAGGAGCCTGAGACCAGTGGGTGGGCAGCCTCCTAGGGAAAGCGCCTGCTGACCTGGACCTGCCTGAGTGCATGCTGCAGACAGGCTGGCTGCTTCCAGGAACCTCCTATGGTCCTGAGGTCAAGGGAGGACTTCCCTTGGATTTCGTGGGATACAAAAGAAGGAAGGAAGACAATGTTTGCTTGGCAGAGTCGCCCAAATAGGTCCTCGAGTGTGCAGCATTTTCACAGATTGCAAAAAGCATATAAGTGGCTAGACTGCGAAGCACCTTTGGTTCTGTATTGCCTATGTTACTGGTGTTCGAAATTGCCTTGGGAGGCCAGAAAACACTTGTCAATGGCTCCATCCTTTAAGGGTCCAGTCAAAGGTATAGAATGGAGTCTGATTGCCTACTTAAAAGCAGCCTTCCTGCTTTGGATGTTAAGAATACCTGGCGTATGGCTAACTTTCAGGATGTCTGTTGGAGAGGAGAGGTTTCTCTGCTGAGAGCAGAGACCAGTGTGGTAGTTGTGATCTGGGAGCCGCTGGTTTACAGACAGGTATCCTCATGTATGCTGCTCAGGGGAGAGGCAGACTTAAAACCAGGGGCAGAGAGGAAGAAGAGGAAGGGCCCTTTCCAAGACCACAAGAGGTTTGTTTTTATAGAACATAGACCCAGTAATCCTGGTTCCTATCTTTGATTCTCTCACTTGAGTGATGTGATTGGCTACAAGTTAAAAATGGTCTATGTGAGCCTCTCTTTTCTTGCTGGTAAAGTCTAGACAAAGTGAAGCTTAATACAGGGTAAGGTAACATCCACCCCATGGACATTATGGTCCATGGCAAGGGCTCTGTTACTAGAAGACAATTATCTTTTGGGTATAGCCACTATGTCGGAGTGCATCCAGAAACTGTCTTCCTTAAAGCTCTGCTCTCCTGTTCCTCTATACCAAACATATCTTTAAGAAAGCTGGGCTGTCAGCAGGACTCACAGTTGATACTGCGCACATGGCTCTGGTGCTGGCAATAGCCTGAGATACTACGCCCAGCGTTGCTGTTCTGGTTTTAACTCCTGGCCAGGGACTCTTTCATCAAAGACAGTCAGGAATCTGTAGCATTCCAAGTCCTGCTGTACCAACGCCTGCCTCCTAACTGAAACTGCTACCCAGCTGCCCATTCTGTTGGGGTCATCACTTCCAGAGCAACGGTGGTAGTATTGCTTAGATAAGACATTTAAAATATAAACTGTAAAGCCACAGAGGCAGGAGGTCAAGTGTCTGTATGTGTGGTCACCGATATTTGCTTCAACAACAACAACAACAACAAAATACCAAGGCTGTGTCTTTTATCCAAAGCAAAGGTTCACTACTGAAATGGTAGGCATTTGATTCCTAGGATCTGAATAACAGTTTCTTCTACCCCTTTCCTTTGGAAGGTTTTAGGCAAGATGAAGTTAGGAAACCAAATATGTACTTGTTATGAATTGTTGCCACAGTGAGCTATAAGCATTTCACAAATTTCCAGAGTCTTGTTGTCTCTGTTGTTCGGCGGAAAGCTAGTTGCATGCCCTGTAGCAGTCTGCTCCCAGCCACCTCCAGGTTGTGGCTGCATGTGTGAGGCTCAGAGAGAGCAGGTGCTTCATCTAAACTTGACTCTGTAGTAAGAGGGGAGTAGTGCTGTCCTTTTAATTAACTACTGGATTTCAGCCAGTGCTGGAATACTGGCTAGCACAAGACTTCCTGGCTTGGTTGCTTACTTAAACTTAAATTTCATCTGGAATTAGCAGGCACCAAACTGGGCAGAGAGTCCTCTGTAGAGTCAGCCACAGCAGGCTTGCTACCACCCTCCCTCTTTGCCCTACTGCAAACCGATGGTGTGCGGCTTCAAACTGATGGGGCCCTAACGTGGCCTTTGATGGAACAGAGTCCCTAAAGGAGATTCGCTTCCTTATTGCCAACAAGGGAATGAAGTGCCATCCTTCCGTAAAACCAACAGGGTACTCGGGGAAACTCACTTTAGGGTTTGTTTTGCTGTCAAGTGATTTCCCTCTAAACAACAGAAAGCTGTATTTTAAAGGAGTGATACACAGTCGAAGACAAATGCCCAGGGAAATGACCAGTTAGCGAGCGCAAGGTCTTGATACATTGTTACTACAGGATGGAGACTGTGTTGGAGACTGAACCTCAGACTTTATAGATGCTAGGCAAGAGCTCCGCCATGGGGCCTGCCCTCTTCTTACTTTTAAAATCTTGAGTCAGGGTCTCACTAAATTACACAGGTTTTAGGTCCCAGTTCTTTAACCTCCTGAGTAGCTGGAATATATCTGTGTCTATACTGATGTGTTTATGTCTATATGTGTATGTCTAGCTATTTATATAGAGAGATCACTCTCTAGATGTAGATATATATCCTTATGTGTCTCTATATAAAGATATAGTAGACACATCAACATATTTAACAGCTAGCTAAGACAGTCACCTATTACTGAGGAAACGTCACTGGTGTTAGAAGCTGTGAGAAGGTGAAATTTTACTTGGGAGATTATGTGTGTTATTCCAATTCCCAGAAGATAAAAAAAAAATGCAGAGGCCAAGAACCTCTGTGCTGTGCTTCATCTTAATACAATCTTATTTTTTTCCATGACCCATGGAGCAAACTTTCTGGAAATAGATAGGAAGCTAGGCTTTCCCCTGGGGATAGGTAGTCTGTGTATCCTAATAGATCTCTCCTTGAGAGGGCATTCATGGACCCATTTAACAATACAGCTTTATGGTACAACCACTCCGGAAATCAGTCTGGCGGTTCCTCAGAAAACTGGGCACATCACTTCCAGAGGATCTTGCTATACCACTCCTAAGCATATACCCAGAGGATTCCCCAGCATGTAATAAGGATATGTGTTCCACTATGTTCGTAGCAGCCCTATTTATAATAGCCAGAAGCTGGAAAGAACCCAGGTATCCCTCAACGGAGGAACGGATACAAAAATGTGGTATATATACACAATGGAGTACTATTCAGCCATTAGAAAAAAGAATTCATGAAATTCTTAGACAAATGGATGGAGCTGGAGAACATCATACTAAGAGGTAGCCCAGTCTCAAAAGATCAATCATGGTATGCACTCACTAATAAGTGGATATTGGATATTCCTAGAAAATTGGAATACCCAAAACATAATCCACATATCAAATGAGGTACAAGAAGAATGGAGGAGAAGACTGAAGTCTTATGGAAAGGCTCAGTGCGGCAGTGTAGGGCAATACCAGAACAGGGAAGTGGGAAGGGGTTGATGGGGGAACAGGGGGAGGAAGAGGGCTTATGGGACTTTCGGGGAGTGGGGGGCCAGAAAAGGGGAAATCATTTGAAATGTAAATAAAAAATATATCGAGTTAAAAAAATACAGCTTTAAATTTAATTTTATTGTTATTGTATTTTTGAGACAGGGTCTCACTAGTAGCCTTGACTGGTCTAGAACTTGATATATAGACCAGGCTGGCCTCCAACTCAGATTGATCCCCTTGGCTCTGCCTCCAGAGTGCTGGGATTGAAAGCAGCACCTGGTAAAATGGAGATTTTAGACACACACCATCAGGCTTGCTTTCTGCGGCTTCCCCGAGCTGGCCATGCCGGCTCCTGATCTCTGCAAAGCAGAAAGCAGATGATGTGGAGGACACCTCAGGCTTTGCACTCAGAGTGGGGGTCACACCCTCGGACTTCCTTCCTTAACTAAAGGTGGTGTCTCCATTCATAAAACAGGTCAGCCTTTCCAAACGGGTTGTTTTGAGTCAGTGCTGAGCTAAGTCCCCTCCCCTCATCTAGCGTCCAGTAAGTAGTGATTACTGTGGTGACAGTAATAACCGTGGGTACACTGTGGCCCCAGGGCTGGTTTTGCCATCTCCTCGTGTAGCCTTGGACCGGCATTTGTAAAATAGGGGTCAAAGCTCATCATGATGCTAAGTTTGGTGAAACGAAGAGACGAAAATGTGGAGACCGCAGATAACAAAGATGGACGCCTCCACAGGCTGAGGAATTGATGATGAGTTGTCTTTTGGTTTGTCCCGCACACACTCAGTTTTCCCAACAGCCCAGTAACCCTTAGTTGTGTCTCCCATCTTCCAGGTGGGACAACTGAAGCCCCATGAGGTTAATGAACTAACCCCACGTCCACAGTGCTTGGCTCAGGACTTGAAGCCAGTCCAGTAAACCTGTTCAGTAAGCAATGTGCAGTCGGGCCACGCCCTCCTCTGTTGGCCCGACCCACCTCTCCAGCCTCCTAGCTGTAATTAAGGGCAGGTGTGCGCACGTTTCCTGCAGAATGGTGTTCCCGCCTGCTTAAGGAGCGGACAACGTGGGAGCTTCCTCTCGTGCCCCTCAGACGACTGAACCCTGACTAACCCCAGCCACCGCTTAGACTGTAACTGGACAGAAAAAACGAGATGAAACAAAACAGGGAAACTCAAAATCCTTGTTACCAGTAATCTTGTTAGGGTGGATTATAATGTTTGTTTTGTAAAAAAAAAAATGTCCCCTGGATGCAGTAAAGTATCCCTTTATGGTGGGCAGGTGTGTGGGTGGGTGGGGAGCACAGAAACCCTACCTGTGTGAGACTAGGTAAACAGCGACAGAGTTTAAGTCGTTCTAAGCACACCGGGCTTTTGTATTTTTACTCATCTCACCCTCTCCTCTGCATCTCAAGGGTTTGTTCCTCTTCTTGCGATCTCACATCCTTCCTCGAGGTCTGTGTGGGGTAGGGTGGGGGTGGAAGAGTAAATGCCAAGAGTAAGAGGTGGGTGCTTGAGCATATCTAATATGAAGTGGGCATTTCCAGGGATGCGAAGCACTTTGTTGGCTATTCAGCCTGAGAGGAAGACTGGTATAAAAACTGAGCTCCCTGGTTCTTCCTTGTTCTGTGGAGTTTCCGTTCTTTAACACGTTAATCCAACATTTATTATCAGAAGGTCTCACTGGGAGCAGGGATGTATTAATACTTGGGAGCTGGGGGTGTGGGGGTGGAGGTAATAACACAGTCATAGAATGTGTGTCCAGCATTCGCAAGGTCCTGGGTTCAAGACCCAGTGTCACAAAACCAAAACTGAAAAGATAAGGGCCAGACATTGTTTTAGCTGGGTCTGTAAGTGGTTGCTTGTAATGCCAGTCAGCACCCTGGGGCTAGACCTGGAAGACAGCAGCTTTGAGACCAGTCCGGGCTATATAAAGTGTGTGGGCTAACGAAGTGTACAAGCTAGGATGGTCACCTGTATGGAAAACTATCTTAGACTGTGTGTTCTAAACAACAGCTACTTGTTTCTTTTAGCCCTGGAGGCAAGGAGTATGAGATTGGGCCTCCAGCATGGTCAATCATAGTGGGAGTTCTCTACCTGATTTACAGATGGGCACCTGTGTCCTTGTGGGACAGAGAAAACAAGAGAGCATTCTCTGTCCCTTCTTATAAGTCCAGCACCCCGGGGCTGAAGCCCTCCCTCATGGTATCATTTCACTGCAAACATTACTCAGGGTCCTCTCCAAGGCTGCTGTGCTGGGGTTAGATTCACACATGGACACGTGGGCATTCGGTACCTAGATAGTCAGGATGTGAACACAAGAAAATACACAATTATAAAATGTACTTTTTCAAGGGGAAGTGACAGCTCTTCCTGAGAGAGAACATTCCTAGGATCAGAGGCCTGGAGGTTTCTCTCTAGGGAGTCTTTCAGCAAAGGGTTGGGGATGTGCACAGGAGGGGAAGATCATTTGCCAGTGGGGAACAGCACCATGCCTGCAGCTCTGCGGTGGGAAGGAACTGGGTTTATGAGGAGTGAATGGCCCTCTTGGTGAGGCCTGCGGCAGAAGAGAGAGGATGAGAGGAACTAGAGAAGGAGCTGTCTCACGCTGAGCAGACTCCTGGGCTGACAAAGGTCAGAGGATGTTATTCTCTCAGAGGAGGGTAGAGGGCTGCGCAAGAATCTCCCCTGTGGCTGTTCCCTATTGTTAGTCTGTAAGCAAAAGATTACAGGAGAGAACAGAGAGGCCTCACATGAGAAGGCCAAAACTTGCTTCTACAACAGACCCCTCTCAGCATAACCAGTCCCGCTCCCTTGAGAACCCCTGTTGTGACAGTCAGTTTTCATCACTGTGACAAATAGGGAGATAACTTGAAAGGAAACATGGTTTTGTTTCGGCTCTGGCTTTAGCCATGATTTTTTGGTCCTGTTGTCCTTGTGATGAGGCAAACATCATAACGAGGTGTTAGAGTCATGGTGGCTGGATTAAGAGAGAGAAGGGACCACTGAGGTCCTACTAGTCCTCTCAGTGACTTGATATTGTGATGAAACTCTTCCACCTACTACAGGTTCCACCATTTCCCAGTTGGATAAGATGGTGACTCTCAACCTTAGTATGTGGGCGTCTTGGGCCCACATTCTAAGTTAGTTGAGGTCTGGGATGGGATTCCCATGACGCAGTTTCCTTCAAAGGTCCATCCCTCCACACACCACTAACTGTGACTTTGAGGATCAGTTTCCAAGACAAACATTTTAGGGATCGATTGGTTAAACTATATCATCTGTTGTACACTGAAATTAGAAACCTCACTCGACTCCATCCTCTATGCTAAAGAAAAGCAGATGGGAGTGAGAGTGGGTGGTGTTAGCCTGGGTCAGAGAGTGGGACGGTTCTGAAAGGGGTGGAGGGAGCAAACCTTCATTGGAGAATGAAAGGGCAGTGTTTTCAACTTAGGGAAAAAGACTCTTAAACTCAGAATACAGTGAAGGGGGGCTGGGAGCCAGGTGTGCCCTGCCCATAGAGTTTCTGAGACAGATAAATATGCACAGGTGGAACTCCTCTAGGCCAGGAACAGCCTTCATGGGGAGCCCCAGCCGGTGGGTGTGAGAGATTCTAGTCCATCTTAGCATCTGGGAGCAAGGACAAAGACTCCCCAAAGTAGAGTGAGTGAGGTTCGCACTAGGTGGGGTAGAGACTGCAAGCGCAAATTATTACTAGGTCCTCCTTGGCTCTAAGACAGCATTTCAAGCCTCTGCTCTGCCATCTCTGGTTGAAAGAGGTGCTTCCCCCACCCCTATTATCTTTGAAAATTCAAATTCATCTTCTAGGGGATTTGCATACTGTTGGGAGGCACCTGGTTGGCTTTGTTTTGCCTTTTTGTTTTTAGTGCTGGGGGTGAACCCAGGACTTCCTAGGTGCTAAGTGTGTGCTACACTCCTGAGCCACACACCCAGAAGTCAGGGTTTGCAAAGAAAAACAATTTTTCTTTTTTGGCTTGGCCCTTTTATGTCAGAAAGATATGCTCCACTGAAGGGGAAAGCCCCACCCTGGCTGCTGTCCTGTAGCTAGGTGGCTGCACCACCCTCTCCCTCTTCCCTCTCCCTGTCCCTGTCCCTGTCGCTGTCCCTCTCCCTCTCCCTCTCCCTCTCCCTCTCCCTCTCCCTCTCCCTCTCCCTCTGCCTCTCCCTCTGCCTCCCCCTCTCCCTCTGCCTCCCCCTCCCCCTCTCCCTCCCCCTCCCCTCCCCCTCCCCCTCCCCCTCCCCCTCTCCCTCTCCCTCTCCCTCTCCCTCTCCCTCTCCCTCTCCCTCGCATGTGCTGTGGCTGGTTCAACAGGTCTCCCTGTGATAGGAGCTCACTGAGCAAGGCCTGCAGGCCGTGCGGGCTCTGAAGAGGACAGTGGCTCTGTCATCTCTGTCATCTCATTGTCTCATTGACACCCCCAGGGTCCACGCACTCTGGCCCTCTCTATCTGAAAGCCATGGCAGATTTGTGGCCCTGATTCTGCTGACTGTGCACATATGTTCAGGTGGGGCGAGACAGATTGCATGGAACCCTTGGCTGGCAGTCAGCAGTGTGTTTATTTGTTCACAGCCAAGTTCCACCTTAGGCTTCTGTGGTGAGTAACACACGCTGTTCTTAAGAAACGCCTTTCATCTGAGAAGCCTCAGACACTTTCTGCATAGATCCTAAATGTTACCCTTCAGGTCTCTTCTGGGTTGCAGATCTGCCCTGTGCATAGATAGCATATCTCTCTCTCTCTCTCTCTCTCTCTCTCTCTCTCTCTCTCTCTCTCTCTCTCTTCTCTCCCCAAATTAAAATTACAAGTATTTATTTGAGAGGGGGAATTTGTAGAGAGCAGAATGTTAGGGTCCAAGAATTGTTGAAGGAAGACTCCAGACTCAAATATCATGCAAAGGCAAAGAGTGTTTATTCTGCAGAAGTTGCCAGCATGCAGGGGTCAACCACTCATCCAAATAGTGGCGACTTGAGGGGCTCACAGCCCCCTTTTATGTATTTCCAGGGAATTTTCCAGAAGGGTTAGGTAACCTCTGATATGATTGGTAGGAGCAAAGCAGTGACATTAGTACAACTTTGATTGGCTGCTTATGCTAGTTCTGTTATATTTGGTGAAACCTTGAAGTGTTTCAGAAACCAGCTCAGTTCTGGTTTTATTATCTCCTGCAGCTAGGTGTCCCAGGGGCTGACTCAGTTCCAGACTCACCTCCCTAAGTCAAGGCTGCCATTGACTAAGGGCCCATTGTCAGTGGGGCCTTCTGAGGAGCCCAGTACGCTTCCCTGGGAAATGAAGTTTTTATTCCCAAGGTTTTTGGACCTCTCAGGAGGACACTTTGTGAGAATCAATTCTCTCCTTCTCCCACACACGACCCAGGGATCGACCTCAGGCCATCCATTTGGCATCTTCTTTTCTCAACACGTCATGGGGACATAGGAGACACTTCTTTATTCCCCATGAGGAATTCCAGGAATGGGTAAAGCCAACGGTTTGCTTTCCTCTCTTGGCTCTTCTTATTAGGATGGTTTACTCACTGGCCCTTCAGTGACGAGCTCCAGGCATGGTCTTTTTCAAAGCCTGGATTTAAACAGAAACAGTATCTTATCAGTTGAGCATCATTCTGAAGGGACAGGGCATGGTCACTGTCTTAGTTGGGCTTTCATTGCTGTGAGGAGACACCATGACCAAGGCTGCCCTTATAAAGGACAACATTTACTTGGGGCTGACTTACAGGTTCAGAGGTTCCGTCCATTGTTATCAAGGCGGAAGAGTGGCAGCATCCAGGCAGATGCAGGAGGAGCTGAGAGTTCTACATCTTATTCCGAAGGCAGCTAGGAGGAGACTGGCATCCTCAGGCAGCTCAGAGGAAGTTCTCAAAGATCACCCTCACAGTGACATACTTCTTCCAACAAGGCCACACTTCCTAATAGTGCCACTCCCTGGGCCAAGCTTATTCAAACCACCACAGTCACTAAAGCTGCAGTTTCTAGCCATTGCACTTAAAATGCTTTGAAAAATTGAGATCTTGACTCTAGTTATGTCCCTGCCTGCTTCTTCCTACCTTCTGTCTTACTTTCCCTCATTGTATAGCTCAGGGTGGCAATCTTCCTGTCTTAAAAACAATAGGTTTACAGGTCTGTGCCACCATTTCTGGCTCTCAATCTTTTTAAAGGTGGTATATGAGGGACTTAGGGCAATAGGAAGTTTCCAGAAGCAAACCTTCACTGTCTGCTGATAAACGTGGTAGGTGTGTCTTCTGAAGTGACTATGCAGATGCATTGATGTCTCTCGTTGCCAGTATCTCTTGGCCATCAAGAGGATTAGTAAAGTACAAAAGAATGACTTCCCATGAAAGCAGTAAGGATAAAGTACCATGGGAATTCCCAATGGGGAGAGATGGGCTTAGGGGAGGAACAGATTGAGAAAGGATCTGGCCCTTCTCTCTTTCAGTCCCTACTGAAAACTGGGGAAAGCCATTGGTTAGGGGATTACTCTAGCCAGAAGTAAGCAGAGATAGTATTGCCCAAGGCAGGAACCCTTGGTTCCAGTTTTTGTGGGTCCATAAAAGTCTTTACCCAGCTAAGGGTCTCACTTCCCATGATTCATGGGTGTGTGGGATGGTATTCTCTAGAAGCCCATGATCCCAGCAGAGTGGTTGGCTCTTGGGCACGCTCTGTGGAAAGAGACTTGGCTCTGAAGATGTGGAGGCTTTCCAGAATCTGAGCAGTTGTGGAAGGATGTGCGTCAGCGCTGAGTTCTAAGGAATTCTTGTCTCAGAGGTGTCTGCATTCCTTTATTTGTGGGCAGGATGGCAGTGCCTGTGTGCCTGGGATTCAAGTTATATGGAGAAAGAGAGAGAAAGAGCAAGAAGCTTTGGATAGGGGCTAATTTCTCTCTCTGCTTTGAAATGCTGAGGGATTAAATGCTTTTAGATGCTTAAAAGTAAACGAGAGCTAATATAGCTTGGAAACATTCAGTAACCATGGCAACTTCATCCACCTACCAAGAGTGCTCCAGATATGTGGCCTGCCAATCATTTCCTGATGTGGCAGAAACAATATCAAAGTGGGCTGTTTTCCCAGGTTAAGTTCATTAAGAGATGGACACCAAAACAGGAAATAGAGAGAAGAACGTGGGTTTTGGTGGACCGTGTGGCAGAGATGTTGGGACCCACCTGAGTGGCTGAACATGTGTGCTGTATGTTGTTGTATGAGCACTGCACAAGGACAGACTTGGCATTGGTATCTATTAGCCAGATCCTGGGATGGGTCAGCCCACCCAGTCACTGCCTGGCAGCAGGACGAGAGGAGAGCCACGAGGCTCAACTTCTCATCACTTTAATTCTGAGAATCCGTCCAAGTTGCGCATGTGTGAATACAGTGTAATAATCATCACCAGGAACTCCTCAGCAAAGGAGGCTATGGGTTAAAGTTCCCAGAATGACTCTTGCATAAAACAGAAGCCGTTCCATAAAGTAGAGTGAAGATCTGACCCTCGGCCTTCATGGATGTATCAAGGGATGCCTGGGGGTTTGGTCACACTGCTGTCTGGACCCGAAAAGTTCTGAATGACATTTTCCACCAAGGTAATTCAAGTCTGGGGGTTACTTAAAGTAGGCAGGAACTGTGGTTTTAACTTATTTCAATTCAATACATAAATAAATTACACTCCTGTTTCTAGTGCCCAAGACTCTATGACACTATCTTTGCCCATATTGTGCACAGCAAATTCTGACCTCGCTGCAGACTTTATTTGTTGCTTCCATTTGTGTGTGTGTGTGTGTGTGTGTGTGTGTCTTACTACATAATCAAGGCTACCTTAGAATTCATGATCCTCCTGCCTGAGCCTCCCAAGTGCTAGGATTTCAGGCACCCCACTCTAAGATGTGCCTTTATCAAAAAGGGTGCAAGAATCTGAAAGGTTTCATTGGTAACAATTAGAGTGGGAACAGTTAATGGGTGGTAATAAGAGAGAGGCCTCAACATCAGCCATCTGCTTCAGAGAAATCAAACTAAAGTATTTCTGGGATAGGTTTTAGGGGCTCAAAGCAGCCACATCACAGATCTCTCCTTCCCTGCACCATGGCTTCCCTAGCTGGGAGGGAGGAAAGAAACTTGATTGGACGCTCGGGGGAGGGGATAATGACGGGCCCCCTAGTTTCTTCTGTGAGGTCAATAAGCTCGTGCTTAAAGGTCATTTACAATAAGTCCAAGATAAAGCTCACTTTCAGGTCACCACAGTTGCCCATATGAAGACAGTAATGGACAGTGTTCTACAACATACTTGCAAAGAAGGGGAAGATGAGAGCGGGGTGGGGGGCAGGCCGGGGAGGTAGATCATTCTGGAAAGTGCTTGCTGTGTAACTGCAAAGGCCAGAAACCATGTTATTAAAAAGCTAGGCATGTGGTGTGCACTGGTAATCCATCCCCATACTGGGGGGAGACAAGCAGATCCCTTGAACTCACTGACTATCAGCTGGCCCAGTCTAATGGGA
Organism: Apodemus sylvaticus; assembly: GCF_947179515.1. Classification (NCBI taxonomy): domain Eukaryota; kingdom Metazoa; phylum Chordata; class Mammalia; order Rodentia; family Muridae; genus Apodemus; species Apodemus sylvaticus. The sequence continues at coordinate 79,993,941 of NC_067473.1, read as the reverse complement.
AATGCTCTCAGGAAAGGAAAGGAATCCAAGGTGCACAACACAAGAGTTTGATCCCTGTGGCACATGCTCATCCATACAAACACACCCCAACCCCCAACCCCCACCCTCCAACCCCCAATCCCCAACTCCCCACACACAAAGGAAATAAGAGCTTTTGCCAAGAAAGCTATTTTTGTGGGGAGTTTCTTCCCTTTTTTTTTTAGGTTCCAGCTAGGCTATCAATTGATAGTCCCTGCTCAACTGAAGATGAAGTAAATCTGTTCCACCCAAAACCTATCTATCCTGTCTACTGAGATATGTAAACCACAAAGCATTCTCACTCTTCTCAGGTGCACAGGTGGGTCTTCAAGCCACCTGAGTCAGAGGCTTTAATGGGCAGCGTTTCCTTGGATAGACACTGTCTCCTAGATGGACACTCCTCCTTAGGCAGCTCTTTCTAGGAGATGGTATGGTTAAGATGAAGTCCAAGCTCCTAGAGATAGTTGACTTTTAGTCAGGGTTCTCTAGAGTCACAGAACGTATGGATGCCTTTCTATATGGAGGGAATTTATTATGTAGTCTGTAGTCCAAGTCCCCAACAGTGGCCAGCTGTGAATTGGAAGTCCAAGAATCTTGTAGTTGCTCAGTCCCACAAGGGTAGTTATTTCAGATGGTCTTCTGTAGAAGTAGATTCTACAGATTCAAGTAATGCAAGTGTTGAAGAACGAATTTTCCTTCTTCCAATGTCCTTATGTAGGTCTCCAGCAGAAGGTGTGGCCCAGATTATAGGTATGTACCACCACACCTGGATGTTGGACTTGCCTTGTCTCAGGCTGGCCTTTAACTCAGAGATCTCCTTGCCTCAGTCTCCAGGGATTAAAGGCATGTACTACCTTGCCTGGGTCTAAGCTTTTCATGGCCGTTGTGCCTCAAGGTCTCCATGCCAAGATCCAGGTCAGAAACTTGTGTCTTCAGCCTCAAGATCTGGATCACAGGTGAGCCCTCTGATTCTGGACTGTAGTTCATTCCAGATAGAGTCAAGTTGACAGCCAGGAGTAATCATTACATTGACTGAGCAGTGCATTCTTTACCTGGCTTCTCTCCTATAGAAATTGTGGTCTTGTGGGGGAAGAGGTGTGAGCTTCCTGAGCAGATATATTAGATACCTCCATGCTGCTCTGACAACCAATCTTAATCCAGCTTCCTCGTGGGCCCACTGCCTATTCTTGTCGAAAATTATTGTATCTGTCAAATGATTGGGAAGGGTTTGCCATATTAATGGATAATTAAGAAGTCAAACAAATCAAACAGCTGTATCTCATTTCTTGATTGCATGCCAAGGTCCTTTGCAAGTTGGCAAGATGCTCCACTCAGGCTGGAGAGCAATTCAGAGCCTTTGCTGCCCCCCAGCACCCACACAGGGAAGCTGACGCTCTCCTGGCCTCCTCAGCCTTAGGCATAGGCAAGGTGCATGTAAAACATAAAATAAAGGGGCTCACGCACACACGTTGCCTTACTCAGGGTCTCTATTCCTGCACAAACATCATGACCAAGAAGCAAGTTGGGGAGGGAAGGGTTTATTCGGCTTACACTGTGGAAACATTACTGTTGATCACCAAAAGAAGTCAGGACTGGAACTCAAGCAGGTCAGGAAGCAGGAGCTGAGGCAGAGGCCATGGAGGGATGCTGCTTACTAGCTTGCTTCTCCTGGCTTGCTCAGCCTGCTCTCTTATAGAACCCAAGACCACCAGCCCAGGGATAGCACCACCCACAATGGGCCCTCCTGACTTGATTGCCAACTGTGAAAATGCCCCACAGCTGGATCTCATGGAGGCACTTCACCAACTGAAGCTTCTTTCTCTGTGATAACTCCAGCCTGTGTCAAGTAGACACACAAAGCCAGCCAGTACACACATATAAATTAAAAAATTTTTAAGGCGGTGCATGCCTTTAATTCCAGCATAAGGGAGGCAGAGGCAGGTGGATCTCTGCATTCAAGGCCAGCCTGGTCTACAGAGCAAAACTTCCATGACAGCCAGGACTATATAGAGAAACCCTGCCTCAACAGCAACAAACACTACACACACACATACACACACACACAGAGTATATATATATGTGTGTGTGTGTGTACATATACATATATATGTACACATATATACAGTGATTAGAACATATATATGAATAATACATTGTAATATATATATATTTTTTTCATTCACTGTAGGGATTTGTGAGCCTAGGATGGGGGAGCTAATGCCTGGCAGGAGCTGTCACCTGCTTACAGGGAGGATGGTCATTGTTCCAGAAATGAAAGACTGAAATTGTGGCAGCCACATAGCCACCCTTTCTCTTATAAGCCCACAAAACTCTCCTCTGCTCTCAGGTCCTAAGTTATAGCAAGGGGCTGAGAGAGTGAACCAGGCTCCAGGGGGGACAGCAGACTTCTACCTGTGTCAGTCTTCAAGGAAGAAGGCGACGAGGCTGTATAAACTGCCACATGGACAGTAACGGCATTGCTTCACAAGCCAGGTCTTTCTGTGCCCTCTTTCTGTGACAGCCACAGTCCCTGAGTCACAGGCTCCTTGTGAACAATCATTCCAGGAAAGGAGCTTGAGGGGGAGGAATCAGGCCCAGGGAAGAAGTAGAGAGGGCGGCCAGATTCTAACACTGGACTTGCTTGTTTCTGTTTACATTAGTGTTTATGGCCAACCTCTATGCAGAAACGTTTGTATGATGGCCTGGCCACTTAACGACAACTTGGGGTGTAACTCTAATTAGCATCTGCTATGTTGTTACAGAATAGTTTTCTGGGAAAGGCTCATATCAATCTGGAATCTTCTCTCCTGGTATTGCAACAGCAACTTGGAGAAAGCTGGGCTATTTATTTGGAAATATACATAGTTTCAAAAGAATGAATGAAAGTCCCCAACAACAGGGTGTGTGGGGAAAGGGCAGGGTCATAAGGCCAGCGTGGCTGATGGGAAGTGATTTCTTTAAGCATTCTCTCCTTGATTCAATCCCTTCACTGGGATAGAATCTGGATTTTAGCTGTCCTTCCAAGGAGTCTACACTTATGATCACATTTTAGGTAGGCAGGGTAGCCTCTGTGGGATGGTGCCACCAGATAGTTTTGTACAGAGCAAAGCTTCTGCTGCCTGGGCAGCCTTTGTTAGTGTCTTTCTGCTGTAGGGAACTACATGGACGGCCTCTGGTCATGGACACGTAAGACAATGGTGACAGGTTGGGGTGTGTATGTGGAGCATGTTCCTTAAGTGCTCCAGGTCCCTCTGGGTATCTTAAGTTCAGATTCCCTAAGAGAGCGTGACTGCTTACATCTGCTTACATTCATCTCCCTGTAGCGCCCCCCTCCCCCGCCCCCACCAGAGGCACTCATGGGTCCTGCACCACTATGACTCTCGCAGTTTCAGTTTTATTACTCTGAAGAGACACCATGACCAAGGCAACTCTTACAAAGGCAAACATTGAATTGGGGCTGGCTTCTAGTTTCAGGGGTTCAGTCCATTATCATCATGGCAGGAAGCATGGCAGCGTGCAGGCAGACAAGGTGTGGGAGGAACTAGGAGTTCTACATCTTGATCTGAATGCAGACAGGAGGGGACTCTCAGCTAGAGAGTCTTTCACATGGGGTGGAGTCTGAGCATAGGAGATCTTCAAAGCCCACCTCCACAGTGACATACTTCCTCCCACAAGGCCACACCCACTCTAATAAGGCCACAGGTCCTAATAGTGCCACTCCCCGGGTCAAGCATATTTAAACCACTACAGTGACAAACCCAAGGATGCCCTTAGGAAAATGGCAGACTTACTGGAGCCTTCCCCTACACCCCTGAAAAAGTAATGGGTGACATCACAGTGTTTCATACGTGTGTGCCATTAAACCTCCCTGTGCCCCTTTTCCCTCTCTGTTCCCTACCTAGTAATCTTCTTCCTCTCAATGCAGAGGGAAGGAGAGAGAGAGAGAGAGAGAGAGAGAGAGAGAGAGAGAGAGAGAGAGAGAGATTTAAATCTAGGCTCTGTATGAGAGAAAATAGGGTTTTTGTCTCTGAGTCTGGCTTATTTCACTCTTCTGCCATCCCAAAGTATTGTTCATCATTCTATTTCAAAATTCTTAAATTCTAACTTAATCCTAATGTAGCTGTGTCAGCCACGGTACATCTTTTCTCCTTGACTGATGAAACTGCCATTTATTTAAGATCTACCTCTTTTAGTAGCATATAGTTTTTCTATCAAATCCGCCAGATTATGTCTTATAATTAGTGTATTTAGATTATTTAGATTATTGACACTTGATTTAATAATAGTATTTTGGGATATATATTTTGTTTCTTTACCTCTTTTTAAAATCATCATCATCATCATCATCATTGGCTTTTCAGACAGGGTTTCTCAGTGTAGTCCTGGCTGTCCTGCAACTCAGAGATCTGCCTGCCTCTGCCTTCTAAGTGGTGGCATCAAAAGCATGTGCCATCACAACCTGGCTTAAAGATTTATTTGTATTCTTGGTTCTCTATGTGTGTGAGGGGTATGTATACCTGAGCGTAGTGCCTGTGACGGTCAGCCATCTCTACAGCCGCATGCCTCACCTCTTTTATATTTTCCTGTTTATCTGTCTTTTAAAAAAAAAAGCATATTCGCCATCCGTTTCCTCTTTCAATTGTCTTGTGTTCCTTTGCGACTTTTAAATGGAAATCTACAAATTATTGCTATATAATATAAAGCAGTGCTTTTCAGCTAGGCATGGTAGCATATGCCTAGCTGAAACTGGCATATGGGAAACTGAGGCAGACGGATCTTGAGAGCTGGAGGCCACACTGGAGTACACAGTAGGACCCTCCCTCAAAATGAAACTAAAACACACATAATGCTCATATAACATTTCAGATTTAAAAAATATAGGTTGATGACACTTGGCAAACTGTGTGTGTGTGTGTGTGTGTGTGTATATATACATTTGTGAATTTCACATTCTTAGATTCAATCAACCATGGACCAAGAATATTCAGAAAAACATTGTACCTCATTAAACATGAATTTGTAGATGTTTTCATTGTCATTGCTTCTTAGATTGAATGCTATAATCACTTTTATAGCACTTGCAACGCATTAGGCATCATAATAACCTAAAGATGATTGGAATGTTCAGGAAGGTATGTGTAGGTATATAAAGATAATCACTCTGTCTTTTGTGAGGGATTTGAGCATGGGTGGATTTTTTTTTCCCTTGGAGTATCCTGACACTGACTGAACCCTGCAGATATGGAGGGAAGAGTGTATACATAAAACAACACACACACACATACACACATGCACGCACGCACACACACTTAGCACTCACTCAAGATACAGAGTGTTCCTATGTCCCCATAAGTTCGCATGGCTCTCCCTTTACAATCTGTGTCTACCCAGCTACCATCTCCCAGCTTCTGCACAGAGCCATACAGTATATTCTCTTTTACTGAGCCTGACTTTCCCCAGCCTTGTCTCTGACACACGTGGTATATTTTATTGCACTCATGTGTTGCTGCCTGGTGCATTATGTGGCTGTAGACACTGTGCTGACTCAGTCACTCAATTCCTCTGGGAACTGCCAACTCCTTTCTCACAGTCAACAGCAGAGGCCTTGTTGGAATGAAGCAAAACCAAAACCCTGTCAGAACTTCTGATTCTCCTCACAGGGAAGATTTCTTAGAAAAGGAAGTTGCTAAAGACACTTCTCAAGGTTGCTGATGCCTGGTGTTGAGAAAGTTTCAGCTCGCCACAAGAAAGGGGAGGAAAAAAGCAAATAAACCCTGGGCCCTTGGCCCAGTTTTGTCTGTGGACTCTTGGCAGACCAGGCCACGTGTCCAGCGTGTCTGAGAGCATCTCTCTACTCCATGAGCTAAAACTGGTACAGTTCAATATGGCCACACAAATGTCCTCTGATAGATCCCAAACCCCTCAAAGTTAGCTGTTAGTAAGATAAAACCTGGTCCTATAAAAGTCCTTGGAAAGCTCCAACACCATAGCACCTGCACTCAGGTGACTTAAAACCTACCAACAGTGGAGGTCACACAGCAGGAAACCATTCCTAGCTTCCCCCTAACTGTGGGTAACACCTCTCATGTGTGAATTCTGCCAGTAACATTGCCTAATTGCTTTTTACCATTGACTCTTAACTTGGAGTGCAAAGTCTAGAAAAAGGGGAACACTCTTTATAGCACACCTTAACAGCGCCTTGCATGCGTCTCTGGCAAGAATTTAGGAAGCCATCATATTGACAGTGACACCCAATGGTGGGATGTTATGGAACTAGCACTGTAGACATTGGACCAAGCCACGTGTTATATACAAGACCAGAAAGGCAACATTATTATTATTAGCTCAGGAGCAGAAGGAACTGATAGGGAACAAAGTTGCAGATCAGGCTATGTACTGACAAAGGGCAGTAGGTTTCTATTTCAAGAGTACAGAGTTGCAAAATTGCATCTACCACGTGGCCATTGAACACTTCCAGTATTGCTGGCCAGAGTCTACATGATCTCTGAGTGTGAGACTCGCCAAACTTCAAAGACTCAGTATGAAAAATAAGTACACAGACATTCCTTCATAAACATGTGCTGTGTGACACTATTCTGAGGAGACATGAACAAATGTTTACTTACCCCAAATAAAGAACCAGTGACAGACCAAAGTATAGATACCATCAAAGTCCAACTTGGTGAACAAATAAGTAGTTTTACTGGGGCTACTTAGAGGAATGTGGGTAAAGGATTATTTATAGGAGCAGAAATGACTCAGAGACCTTCATCACCAAAGCCCGTTCCAGTGTCAAAGCTGGAAGCCTGGAGCGGCTGCTCTGCCTGTGGCAGCCCAGCAGGTTGGTGAGCTCCCTTTCCAAGCGTCTCTGCTGGCCTCTGCTTCTTCCTGCCTCTTCTGGGCAGCCAGCTTGTCTGATAGCATCACTCAGCAGTCCTTACAGATTATATATGCTTGGGGAAAGAGGGGCCTAGTGTATCTTGTCAGTTTCAGGGACTTCCTGAAGCTTGAATTGTTTACCTGTTGAGCTTAATAAGCTTCCTTGAGTAATGGACCGGTTCACCTCCCCTTAGACTATCTACTTGTTTACCTTGTTCTAACGTCCTGTGTCTTAAAAAGCTTCCCTCCAAGATGGAAGGTTTTAATCTCAGAAGAAGCAGCATGTTTTACTGAGGACATATTAGAGTGATGCTTTGCATATATCTACTTAATTGAAATATCTCCTTAAGTCACCTGCTTATTTCACTTTCATTAATGTGACTACTAAAAAAAAAAAATTAGGTTACCAGGGTTAGTGAGATGGTTCAAGGGATAAAGGCGCTTGCCTGCAAGCCTGAAGACTGGATTTCAGTACCCAGACCTGTATGGTAACTGATTCTGGAACCTTGTCTTCTGCCCACCACACATGCACCTTGGTGCTTGTACACATGTGAGTGCACACACACACATACTGAATGAATAAATGTAAAAATCTATTAAAAAATAGTAAAATAGCTGGGCGGTGGTGGCACACGCCTGTAATCCCAGCACTCTGGGAGGCAGAGGCAGGTGGATTTCTGAGTTCGAGGCCAGCCTGGTCTACAGAGTGAGCGCCAGGACAGCCAGGGATATATAGAGAAACCCTGTCTCAAAAAAACCAAGTGCAAAAAAAAAAAAAAATAGTAAAATAGGGGCTGGAGAGATGCCTCAGTGGTTAAAGAGCACTTGGTCTTTTCCAGAGGACTTAGGTTCAATTCCCAGCATCCCTGAGGCAGCTCACAACTGTCTGTAACTCCAGTTCTAGGGGATCTGACACTCTCACACCAATGCACAAAAAATAAAACAAGATAAATCATTTTATAAATAGTAAAATAGAACTACAATGAGGTTTATATTTTATTTTCTGTAAGTAAGCTTCTTCTATCATCCTTTAGGACTATTTTCTTCAAGCACTGTCTTATTTGTGGGTACTCAGAGCCTTGAGTGAATCACTTTAACTCATAGGTTCAAGACCAGCCTAAGAAACATAGGAAGCCTTTAAAAAATGACCCTGTTCTGTAATCATTTTTCCTCTAACTTCCTTCCCCCAGCACCCACTGCATATCTAGTTCAGAAGTCTAAGTTGCAAGAGGGAATGTAGACATCAGTCTCTACAAGGACCAGGGATTCTCTAACCTGGAGACAGAAAGAGCCATGCATGGTGGCACAGGCCTGGAAGTTTCAGGACTCAGGAGGCTGAGGCAGGAGGATTGTCAGTTTAGGTCAGTCTAGGGTACATAGGAGTCCCAGGACAACCAAAGTAATACAGAAATATTCCTATCTTAAAAAAAAAATAAATAAAAACACCAGAAACATAGACACAGACACACACACACACACACACACACACACACACACACACTCAGGGGTTTCCTCTTACCAACATACTCTACCTGCCTCTGCTTACGACCTGCATATTTTATCCTAATTTTTCTACTTGGTGTTCTACTTTGCATTCTGCAGCCTGTGGACTTGTTTTCAGGCCACAAGCACAGCCTTGAATTGTTTCTTTGGTTGTTTCCTTGGACTGTCTGGACAGGATCTCCCTTCAACACCCATCCTCAAGGCTCCAGATCTAGAGCTGGGAGAACTTCCCCCCTACTGAGTGGCCTCCCTCTGTAGAACCTGTGCTGTTCAACCTTAGCCATTCCTCCTTGCTCTTCCCACCCCTGCTTCTCCCCCTCTCCCCACTTCTCCAGTCCTCCCGTTCCCTTACTTCTCTGCTGTCTCCCCTACTCTCCCCCCAGCCCCCTTGCCTTCCTCTTGCACCACAGGGCCCACCCTTTGTCAGGTAAGACATCAAGCGCCTTGTGAATTGGGAGCCGCTTGGCGCTTTGTTCCTGCTGGCACCTGCTCATGTTGGCCACTCTCTCTGAGGTGTCTCATGCAGCTTGCTCTGTCTCTGGCTTCGCTTTATTAGGCAGTATGTTTCTTTGTTTCTTCTTTGATGTCCATCCCTCCTCAACTTCCTGCCAAAGAAAACTTAACTGCCGTCTGAAAATGACAATAAAAGCAGCCTCTTTGCCAGCTAGGGGTCACGTGACCCGTGGCTTTGTTCCTGTGGTCACAAATCAGGAGAAAGCTTCCCCCTTTGCTGGTAAACTGTGAAGTGCCTGTGGTGGATATCACAGGAAAGTCCTGGGAAGCGGAGAGACGATTTCTGTGGGAATTGCAGGCCCTGGAAGGAGAAGCCGAGTTAACAGACCACTCCCAGTTGATAAGAGTTGGGTCAAGAGGATGGAGGAAATTGCTCAACCTTCTTTATTCCCCAGCCTTCCAAACCGTGCTGACTCACCCAGGGAGAACCGCGGCCTTTCCCTGTTCTCTCAGATTTGTGATAATTTTCAAGAGAAGGTTTCCACTCTGGGCTTGAGCTTCCACTTTTCTCACAGACGCCCAGAGACCCGCCTCATCCCTGGCAACCACACGCTGCTGCTGCTTCAGTTCTTGTCCCAGGCTCTTTGGCTATAATTTATTTATTGAGCTAGCCAGTTATGGTTATACATTTTTGATTTTTTGATGTCACAATGTACATTTTTAAAGCACTTTAGAAAGGTTTTGAGATTATAATTTAATTATGGTATTTCTCCATTTCTTTTTTCCCCATCCAAACCTTTCCATATACTCCTTCCCCACTCTCCTTCAAACTCATGGCTTCCTCCCCACCCCCACTAATTCCATGACACCATGGGTTAAAGGTAGTGAGAATTGGCCCTGGGCTGGCCAGTCTGAGTAAGAATAGCCTAGATAGAATATGATAACACACACACACACACACACACACACATTCCTACATATAACCCTTTCAGGCCATATACTGTTTCTTATATGCATGCTTTCAGGGCTGACCATTCCTGATCCCAGCTTTCGTCAGTTGTCTATAATTCCTGGTGTAGGGTTGAGGCCTCATGGGCTTTTCTCTGTCCAGTTTGGCATCTTCCTTGGTGTCACCCTTATTTGGGCCGTCATGTTGGTGAGACTTTATGGATGTAGCTTCTGATATCACTAGGAGATACAACCTCATAGATAACTTTCCAATCCCCTGGCTCTTACAGTATATCTGCCCTTCCAACATGCTTCCTGAGCTCTAGACATGGGACTGTTTTGTAGATGTGTCCATTGGGACTTGACTCCACAGCTTGGTGTTTCTATTAGCTGTGATTTTTCTACAGTGGTCTCCATCTGTTGCAAAGTTTTCCTGTTGAAGGGTGAAAATTACTCTGATCTGTGGGTATAAGGACAAATGTTTATAAATTGTTGGTTGAGATTATACCGGTTTAATACATTAGTAGGTGTAGATGATTCTCTCCTAATAACCATGATTTCACTAGTACCGAGTATCTAGGTTTCCAGCACCAGGCGCTGATCTCAATTTTGAGCAGCTCCTAAGTCCAACTAGAGAGCTGTTGGTTAACACCAAGGTGTGTGTGCCGCTACCGCACCCTCAGGTTTGTTGTGCTATGCTGGTCATTGATGTGGGTTGGAGGCACCATAGCTGGGTAAGATTATTGGTCACTTCCTTCGTTCCAGGCACATGCCTCCATCCTCTGTCTCTGGCACTGGGTGCTGAGAGAGCAAGCACGTTACCATCTGAGCTATCTTTGTAGCACCCTCAAGTACCATCCAAAAGCCAAAATAAGTCTGGGTATACCTTTAATCCCAGCAATCCGAGATATAAAGTGAGACCTGTCTTACAAACAAACCATAAGAACTAAATGCCAGCAATAAGCATGAGTTATGAAAGCGGTATAAAGTTATTATTTTTCTAATTTTTAAAAATATTTCTTTTATTTATTTTATGTATATGAGTACATTGTAACTGTTTTCAGACACACCAGAAGAGGGCATCAGATCCCACTACAGATGGTTGTGAGTCAACATGTGGTTGCTGGGAATTGAACTCAGGACCTCTGGAAGAGCAGTCAGTGTTCTTAGAGCAGTCTGAGCCATCTCTCTAGCCCTCTATTTTTCTAATTTTAACTCTGTCTTAGAATTTTTGTTTGGGGTAGTAGATAAGTATTGATTATGGAAGAACAAAACCCAATGTGAGCTCCATTGCCTCCTTTCCAAATGACTATTTTAACTGTTTAGAAGTTCATTAAGATGTGTAGTCTTTGGATCTTGTTAACTTCAGTGTGTGATTTTTTTTGCAACTTTTTATAACATTTAAATTTAAAAAGAGACCCTCCTTGTGTGGGAGAGTCCCTGTAGGCTTTATAGCTGTCTGGGAAATGATCCTCAAAAAGACAAGAATTAAACTTGGTTCAGTCAGGTTTTGGTACAGATGCGGGGCCAGGGCTTCTAGAGGCTGACACCAGATCATTTATTTTAGCCATATTTCAGCACAACACAATTTTGGGGAAAAGCTTTGTGATAACAATGAACTCAGCCCTGGGAGCATAGCAAAGCCAAGCTTTACACTGAAGCTCTTGGCAGAGGACACCTGGCTCCATTTGTAAGATCAGTTCTTGTTGACTTAGAGACAAAGCTCAAGATAATGGTCCAGAGAGAATGACCTATGAGGTCAACATAATGCATGGCCCTAAGGCATACACATCGCTTAGGCTGTTGTAAAATAGAAAGAGTATCATCTCTCACAAGGATGAGCTTTATGGCCTAAAGTAATACTCAAGGTTTTAGAGGGAAAGGGATAAGTACATCACAAATTCTGGGCAATATGGGCAGAGACAGCAGAGGATCGATCACCAGATTGTAAACTACAACCTCTCCCAGCACCCCAGAAGGAGGACAGGTTAAACATCTCTGTCCTTTGAAGGATACCTCTGAGTTTGACTTTTCTGGCTTCTCCTGTGCCTGTGTGTCCTCTACATCCGTGTTGGCTTTGCAGATTCCAGAAAGATGGTGGAAGTCTAAGAGAAGAAGGCCACCGTAGAACATTTTACCTTCCTTCAAAGGATGATGCCAGAGACTCAGTGTGTGACCAGCCATTTGAATTCGGTGTTAAAAGCTTGATGTCTTTTGGGCATCACTTACTGAAGAAGCCATGGGTCTTTAACTGGGTCCTAGTGACCACCTTCTTCCCCCTCTCCCACTCTCTCCTCCCTGATCTCCACACAGAGACAGAGCTGCTCCACTCTGCCATGCCTTCCCCATTGGAAGGACTGAAACAAGGAGGCAGAATAAATCTTTCTTCCCTGCCATTGGTCTCTTGCTGCAGTGACAGTAACACTGATGAACACATTTAGTGGTGCAGAAAACCACTGACAGCAATGAATTGTGTTGAGGTTTGGTCTGTTGCTCTACTGGCCCCCCAAGTCTGGTTGCCTCAGTGAGAAGGAAATCTTCAAGTACACCAAGAGTAACCTTGCTCCTTAATTTAAATCTATTGGTTGAATAAAGATGCCTACAGCCTATAGTTGGGCAGAAGAGACAGGTGGGGTTTTGGTTCCCAGGCTTGGGGTCTGAGGAGGACCAAGAGAAAGAGAGAAGGTAGAGGGAAGAGAATACGCCATGGGTGTTGAGAGGCAGTGAGAATTGGCTCCGAGAGCTGGCCAGTCTACATAAGTGTGGTCTAGATGGAATATGGCAAGTCATAGCTTGGGGTCGTTGGCAGAGAAGTAGCCATGATGGCACAGAGGGTAGAAACCTGCCCAGCCATGATGCCTATTAAAGTTTATTATAAATATAAAAGTTTCTGTGTGTTTTATCTGGAAACTGAATGATCAAAGGCAGGGTAGAAACCCCCGACTGAGGTTAAATAGACATTACAACAGAGTTATGATTGTTGTCGTTCATCTTCCCTGGTAAAAGTCTTAGGCATGGCTTCCTCCTGTCAGAGGCAGGAAAATGCAAGGAAAGATGGGAGAGGGAGGATCCCCCAGTGACTGGCTTTGCTGACAATGTCCTTTACCTCTTCAGGGCCAGCAATGAAAGGCAGGATCCCGGGCGGTGGCCCCGAGTCCTGAGTGCCTGTCTGCCAGCGAGGCACATGTGGCCAAGGATGAATTTGAGAAAAGTAGCTGCTGGCTGCTTGAACAATGGAGGAGCGCGGCCATCTTGAGATGGAAGGCATCGCCTCGGGTTGTCACTCCCACATTAAACTGTTGAAGATCAACAGGGAGCATCTGGTCACCAACATTCGGAACACTCAGTGTCTGGTGGACAACCTGCTGGAGAATGGCTACTTCTCAGCCGAAGATGCAGAGATTGTGTGTGCCTGTCCCACCAAGCCTGACAAGGTGCAGTGGGGGACACGGACGCTGACAGTCACTGACCTGCGTTTCTAGCAGCAGTTCCCCTTGCTGGTTCCTGTAAATGTGTTAGGGGATTTTGGTATATTGGGTTAAATTTCACAGTGGGGTCTTTGTTGTTGTTCTTGTTTTTAGTCCCATGCAACTTCTGTAGCATGGGGAGCATTGATGACATATATGGACTCATACCATGGTCTTTGGGTTATCATCATCCTTGTTTTTTGGATTTTTCAAGACAGGGTTTCTCTGTGTAGCCCTGGCTGTCCTGGAACTCACTCTGTAGACCAGGCTGGCCTCGAACTCAGAAATCCACCTGCCTCTGCCTCCCAGAGTGCTGGGATTAAAGGTGTGCGCCACCATGCCTGGCTTATCTTCATCCTTGAGCCTCAGCTTATACATTACAGAAGAGGCTGATGACATATGTCCGTTCACACCGGGGTCTTGGTAGAACCATAAATACCCCAATGTTTAGCTTCCTGCCCAGTCGAACAGTGCACTTCCGTAGGAGGCGGGAGCAAGCCCTTCCCTTGCAGCTCTCCCTGCGGTGGGTACTGATCCCCAGGTGACTTTATGAGTGTGCTCTGAATGAATAGGCGATACAGAGCACCACGCTCAGTGCCTCGACGCCCCAAGGGCACAGAGGCAAAGACTCAGGGTAGCCACCCACAAAGCCCAATTTGGAAGTGACTGCCTCCCAAGGTGGGGCCCCCATGGAGGACTTTCCCACACTATGAAGTAGGAAGTAGAGCAACTCTTAGTTCCCTAAGCTCGGGGTATCTTCTGAAAAATCTAACAGACGCCTGGAAGTCCCTGGATAGCACAATGAAGAGCTTATTTGAGAGGAGACAGGAAGGGACACCCACGAGGCTGCCAGGATGCTATGGGCTTCCCTTTTGATCCCCCCCCCTTCCTTTTTGCTTTTTGAGACAGGGTCCTCTCTGTATTCTAGGTTGATTTGAGACTATGATCCTCCTGTCTCATTCTCCCAAGTGCTAGGATTATAGGCGTGTGCCACTGTGTACAGCTTCTGATTGTTTTGCCTGTATTTTAAATAAATAGGCCGTTTTAAGCATGTGATTTGATGGGAGTGGTGCTACCCTCCTGCAGGGTAACCCAGCTATGCTGCTTCCTTACCTCCTTAGCATCCTTGTTCTGGGATGTCAGTGACACAAAATTAGCAGGGAAAGGCAGAAAAAAGACCACAGCTGGACAGCTCTACCTGTATCTGATCTGTTTTTAGACTCACAGATTCCTCCTGGCTTCTTATTGCCATGGGGATGAGGTCTTGCTAAAGAGGCCCATTTTGCAGATTCCATGTTGACTCTTATACTGGGTCTGGAGGTGGCCAGGCTACTGCTACTGTACTAGCAGCTGGGTGCACCGGGATCCTTTTGACAGGAAGATATCCTTCATACCAACTCATGCTGTTAATGTGTGTGTTGTCTGTAGGTCCGAAAGATTCTTGACCTGGTGCAGAGCAAAGGTGAGGAGGTGTCTGAGTTCTTCCTCTACGTGCTACGGCAGCTGGAGGATGCTTACGTGGACCTCAGGCTGTGGCTATCAGAGATCGGCTTCTCCCCTTCCCAACTCATTCAGACCAAAACTATCGTCAATACTGACCCAGGTAGGAGTCAGTACAGTGCGACTGCAAGGCTGGAGTATGGGGCAAGGCACTGGGGTCTGGAAATACTGTGGGCTACATGGGCATAAACATGAAGCCAGCCAGCAAGGCAGGCACCCTGGTAGCTTTATGCTCTACCTCACCCAGCAAGCCCCAGTTCCTTCCATTTTGGAAAGAAGAGATCATCCCTGACACCAGAGCGCAGACTAGGCAGTGTCAACTGATCCAAACATGTGGAGCGACACTGTTGTTTTAGGGATGAAACCCTGGGCCTTAGGTATGCTAGGCCTTACCACTAGTTTCCATCTCCAGCCCTCCTTTGTAGCTTATTTTGGGCCCCCATGAGTTACAGGAATGGCCTTTGTTCTGGGTATTTGATTACTGCCTTCTCTGACACAGAGATAGCAATTTTGACACTGTGGGTTTTGCTTATTTGTTTTTTAAGTTTGTTCCAGGGGGCTAAGATGCCACTCACTGGTAATGTATTTGCCTAGATGCCTAGTGGTAATGGTAGATGCATAGCTCTGAGCTCAACCTCCAATACACAAATAATAATAAAGAAAAATAACTTTCCAGAAATAAAATTGCCAGGTTTGATTCTAGGTAAAGTTCTTTGGTCACTCAGGAGTCAGTCCCAGTTTTCAAAGTGCTACAGATTTCATTCATTGCCCGCTTAGCCCCATAGTTTTTATGACACACCCAACACTCACTGAAGCACTGTGCTGGACACTGAGGATGCAGTAATGCCCAGGCCCAGAGTGTGCTGTCTTCTAGGAGTTCAGAGTCTATGGTAGGGTGACCAGAGCAGCAGCAGCAGCGGCAGCAGCAGCAGCAGCAGCGTAAGGTGTAACTGGCGGGGCAGAGTCCGCTCTGGGAGAGGGTGATCTGTTCTAGCTCTGCTTTGTAACAGCTATTGACATCTACCAGGAACCAGAAATAAGCCCCACCCCCTCCAATTTTAGACTCCAGTTTGACCTGGGGTTCTAGTCACTTTATAACACTGTGACAAAATGTCTAGAAAAGCAACTAAAAGAAGAAAAGCTTTGTTTTAGTGTCTCAATGCAAGGTTGCTTGGCTCCTTTGCCATGTGTCTAGGTGGGGCTGAAACATTATGGTGGAGGAACTTGGCAGAGAACTGCTGCTCCCAACCAACAGTGACAGGCAGCAAGGAACCAGGGACAAGTGACCTGCTGCTTCCCACTAGACCCCACCTCCTAGCTTCTGCCGCTTCCCTACAATTCCATCAGGTCATGAAACTGTCAGTGGATTCATCTTGGTGAGGTCACAGCCTTAAAGATCCATCACCTATCCAAAGCCCGATGACTGGGCCTGTTAGCGGCCTTCATGGGGCACATCAGATTCAAGATGCTACACTCAGAAACAAAAATAACCTTCCCAGAGAGTGAATGTTTACAGAGATAAAGCCAAGCAGCAGTGCCAAGGCTGAGTTTGCTCCTGTGGCCCAGGGTGCCAGCTGTCCTAGGGCAGCCTCTTGCTCAGACCGTTCTCTTCCTGCCTGCCTGCTTCATTTCCTTCCTGTGTATGTGTGTGTACATGTATGTGCACATGTGTGTGTGTGCGCGTGAGAGTGTGTGTGTGCACATGTGTGTGGGTGCATGTGTATGTGTGTGTGTGTGTTCATTTACTCCACTCAAGTGGCTCTCTCAAAGACTTCTCTTTCAGTTCCTTCAGCCATGACTAGCATGTAGAGAGTAATTTATTCTACATGATAGAATCATATTGCAAGATTTCACATCTGTGAATGGCCAGAAAAGCACACTTATAAAGAGAAGAAGTCCACTGGCAGTTGTCAGGGTCTGGAGTTGGGACAGAACAGAGGCTGGCTACAAATCAGCTCCAAAAATTTAGGAGGATGATAGACATTTCTAGACCGGACTATAGTAGTACTTATTAAACTCTATAAATTTACTAAAACTTAAATGACTAGTATATAATGGGATTAGTAAAATTTCTGCAATATAAATTATTATGAGCTAGACCCAAGTAAGCTAAAAATAATGTGCAATTAGCTTTAAACTTCTTATTTTTTTAAAAATGAGGATTTGTGTTCTGGAAGCAGGATCTACCAATATATAAGCCTATGCTGGCTTTGAACTCTCAATCTTCCTGCCTCAGCCTCCCAAGTACAGAGATTACAAAGGTGTGTGTGCTGTCATACCCGTCCCTCCTTACGGAGTTTGAACAATCAGTTGGACTAATTTCATGGGATGAATCCAGGAGTGTGCATATGAGTTTCTGATTTTTGTTAATCAGATCATTCAAAGTCAAGAACTATTTTAATGGAGTGTGTAGAACACTCTTTTGTTTGGCTTAGCCCCATTTTTCTATCATTCAGATTTGATGGGATCGTGGAAACCATGGAGCACACTATGGCTTCTCTGACTCTTGTGATAGGTTGGGGTTCCCCCCAAGGTGCTCACCCTGGGAGCCAGTGGTTGCACTGTGCTAGCTCTGCATATTTGATGTGATGTTTGAGGTTAGGCACAGCTCCTTTATAAGTCAGATTAATGCCAGCCTTGTATTTTTTTAAGATTTATTTATTTTATGTCTGTGAGTATATTGTTGCTTCATTTGGACCCACTAGAAGAGGGCATTGCATCCCATTACAGATGGTCGTGAGCCACCATGTGGTTGCTGGGATTTGAACTCAGAACCTCTGGAAGAGCAGTCAGTGCTCATAACTGAGCCATCTCTCCAGCCCCCAGCCTTGTATTTTCACAACCAAACGTTTTTGACGTACAGTTTTGTCAGACCCTTATTCAAGAACAGCATTAAAACAAAGAACGGCTGGGGTAATTTCCCCCCATACAAGACTCTCGGTGCAGACTCAGTATTTAAACAGGACTGTGGATGGGATGGGGCAGCAGAGCCTGGCCCTCAGGCATGAGTAGCTTCTGTCTCTAGAATTCAATGACAACATTGTGCAGAGAAACAAGGGAGGCCCTGTCCCTGATACTTGACCTGGAGGGGCCTGCCGCCCTCCAGCTGGCTAATCCTAAAGTCAAGCAGAGGGAGACAAGTCCTGACCCTCAAGTTCTGGGACACTGGCTCTTTGAGGCCCTGGGGGCTCCAGGGAGAGGAGTACAGGAATTGGCTCAGAGTCTGGGTGTTGGTGTGCTTGCCTCTGCTGCTCTGTTTAATGCATCTACTCCCTTCCCCTCCCCTGGTTGCTGGGAAACACTCCTCCCTGCTCCAGTAAGCAGGTATACCCAGCAGCTGCGACACCAACTGGGCCGCGACTCCAAGTTCATGCTGTGCTACGCCCAGAAGGAGGACCTGCTGCTGGAGGAGATCTATATGGACACCCTCATGGAACTGGTAGGCTTCAACAATGAAAACCTGGGCAGCCTGGGAGGCCTGGATTGCCTGCTGGACCACAGCACGGGCGTCCTCAACGAACATGGCGAGACTGTCTTCGTGTTCGGGGACGCGGGAGTAGGCAAGTCCATGCTGCTGCAGAGGTTGCAGAGCCTCTGGGCGTCTGGCAGGTTGGCCTCGACAGCTAAATTCTTCTTCCACTTCCGCTGCCGCATGTTCAGCTGCTTCAAGGAGAGCGACGCGCTGAGTCTGCAGGACCTGCTCTTCAAGCATTTCTGCTACCCGGAGCAGGACCCCGAGGAGGTGTTCTCCTTCTTGCTGCGCTTTCCCCACACAGCGCTCTTCACTTTCGATGGCCTGGATGAGCTGCACTCAGACTTCGACCTGAGCCGCGTGCCGGACAGCTGCTGCCCCTGGGAGCCGGCGCATCCTCTCGTCCTGCTAGCTAACCTCCTAAGCGGGAGGCTGCTCAAGGGTGCCGGCAAACTGCTCACTGCTCGCACAGGCGTGGAGGTCCCCCGCCAGTTCCTGCGCAAGAAGGTGCTGCTCCGGGGCTTCTCCCCGGGCCACCTGCGCGCCTATGCCCGCCGGATGTTCCCCGAGCGCACGGCGCAGGAGCACCTGCTGCAGCAGCTGGATGCCAACCCCAACCTCTGCAGCCTGTGCGGGGTGCCGCTCTTCTGCTGGATCATCTTCCGTTGTTTCCAGCACTTCCATACGGCCTTCGAGGGCTCCTCACAGTTGCCGGACTGTGCTGTGACCCTGACTGATGTCTTTCTGCTGGTCACTGAGGTGCATCTGAACAGGACGCAGCCCAGCAGCCTGGTGCAGCGCAACACGCGCAGCCCGGCGGAAACCCTCCGTGCAGGCTGGCGCACGCTGCACGCGCTGGGCGAGGTGGCTCACCGAGGCACCGACAGGAGCCTCTTTGTGTTTGACCAGGAGGAGGTGCAGGCGTCGAAGCTGCAGGAAGGAGATCTGCAGTTGGGCTTCCTGCGGGCTTTGCCCGACGTGGGCCCTGAGCAGGGCCAGCAGTCTTACGAATTTTTCCACCTTACGCTCCAGAGCTTCTTCACCGCCTTCTTCCTGGTAGCGGATGAAAAAGTGAGCACCCGGGAGCTGCTGAGGTTCTTTCGAGAATGGACGTCTCCCGGGGAGGCAACCAGCTTGTCTTGCTATCCTGCCTTCTTCTCCTTCCGGTGCCTGCGTGGCAGTAGCCGCTTGGGCCCCGATCCTTTCAGGAACAAAGATCACTTCCAGTTCACCAACCTCTTCCTGTGCGGGCTGCTGGCCAAAGCCCGACAGAAACTCCTTCAGCAGCTGGTGCCCAAGGCTATCCTAAGGAGGAAGCGCAAGGCCCTGTGGGCTCACCTGTTTGCCAGCTTGCGCTCTTACTTGAAGAGCCTACCCCGGGTCCGGTCTGGAGGCTTTAACCAGGTGCACGCCATGCCAACATTCCTGTGGATGCTGCGCTGCATCTATGAGACCCAGAGCCAGAAGGTGGGGCGCCTAGCCGCCAGGGGCATCAGTGCGGACTACCTCAAGCTGGCCTTCTGCAACGCTTGCTCTGCCGACTGCAGCGCCCTATCCTTTGTCCTGCATCATTTCCAAAGGCAGCTGGCTCTAGACCTGGACAACAACAACCTCAATGACTATGGAGTGCAGGAGCTGCAGCCTTGCTTCAGCCGCCTCACGGTTATCAGGTGAGGCTGAAGGGCTTGCCTCACATGACTAGTAACCTGGTTTAGGATTCTTGGTCTGTCCATTACACAGGGGGCTCGACCCTTCTGTCTGGGAATGGGTGGGGGAAGGCAAGGAGGAAAGCGAGTCATGTGACCAATTCGGAACCAGTTGGGCATCCTTTAACTAACCACAATCTCAGGAAACCTCAAGGAGAATTGCTATTGTCCTAGCATGGCCAACCCAACAGCCAGTGTATACAGGAAGGGGGTGAAATGCATTAGGGTTGTAACCAGCTTAATGCTCTTTCCCCTGCAGTGACAATTCTGGAATTGTCTGGAATTTGGTTTCTTTAAAAAACACAAAAATCTTATAAGATTGTGCTTTTGTTTTAATCCCAGGTGTAGAGATGTGGGGCTATGTTGGACTGTGTAGTAGCTGACTATGATTTGCCTTGTGCTCTAGCAGAGGCATGCTTTTCCCAGCTGCAGATATTTTTCTGTAATTGTATGACATTTGGAACTCTGGGAACTTTTCAGAGGGTATATATATGCTAAAGCCCCAAAAGGGTTAGTGGTTTCTGCTCATTCAGGTGGGGGTGGTTGGGGTCTGTTAGTCGTGCTCAAAGAAGAAAAAGAAATTAGATTCAGATCTCTCCCCCTCTCCCTCCCTCTTCCCCTCTCCCTCCCTCTCCTCCTCTCCCTCCTCCCCTTTTCCCTCCCTCTCCTCCTCTCCCTCCTCCCCCTCTCCCTCCCCCTCTTCTTCCCTCTCCCTCTCTCCCTCCCTCTCCCCCTTTCCCTCCCCCTCCTCCCTCTCCCTCCTCTCCTCCCCTCCTCCTCCCCTCTCCCTCCTCCCCTCCCCCTCTCTCATCCTTCTTTCCTCTCTAGTGATAGGAGATGAAACAGGGTAGGGATAAAGGGTGGGAAAAAGAAGAACTGACAAAATAGCAAAGACCAGCAACATCCCCTGTAAGCGGAGGGGTGGGGGGTGGGGGTGGGGGATGGGGGTGGGGATGGGGGATGGAGGGTGGGGTTTGCTATTGCCTTGGAACAGTACTGCCCATTTAGGCAGTAATCGGAAGCAGAGCCTTTGGAGAAGTTAAAGAATTGCTCCAGGCCCCAAGGCTGGGATGTGGTGGGGCCAGAGGGGGAAGAGCTGCCCTTGAAGACTAGCTTGAGGCTCAGAAAGAGCAGAGACTCTTGCCTTTGGCTCCTGGTTTCTGGTGTGGCTCCAGGGAAGGCAGACTATGAACTAGTAAGCCTTGCTTCCCGTGAGAAAGGCAGCTGCATACCTGGGGCCTTCTGGCGGGTTTCTTGCTTGATGGTAGAAATGAGAGGCCACTCTGCTTCTCCTGTCAGCGTTTCCCGCAGGAAACAAACCTGGTCAGTCTCTGCAGGGACTTGAGTCTGCCGCCTTGGCTCATGCAGCTCCGCAGGACAGTGGGGCTCTGGAGCTCATGCTTAGGCCTGGGAACTAGGTGAGAACTGTTGGGGACTCCAGGTGCACAAAGCTGGGGGCAGAAGGCAGCCTAGAACCAAAGCTGGCACCTGCCCTGTCCTCGGTGTGGTGGGTCAGCCGCTCTCCTGGGCAATCGCCACCTAGTGCCTATTCTGTAAGGAGCTCGGGAGCAGGGTGGGATCCTGCCCTGTCAGTCTCCACACCCACAGAGGAAAGAGCAGCTTATAGAAAAGCAGGGCTTATGGTCATCCTTACAGAAGCACTTCGAGTCCTTGGAGGACATCAGGTAAGGTTCATTGCAATAAAGAGCTTGAGAAAACATCCAATCTTGGTAGCTTACATCTTATTTCTCTCTGGAGCAAAGTCTAGGAATGTGTGACTAAAGGCTGATATGTCGCCTCTCTGACTGAACCCAGTTCTCTTTTGCCTTACTACCTGGCTTCTATATCCTGACCCAATACGCCTGCACAAGATGGTAGCTCCAGGCAACTACTTAGTATTATAGCCAGAAGGAATCACAAAAGGGGTATGTCTTATTTTTAATTTTTTTCTTCAGTATTGGGGTTTGAGCTGGAGGCACCACACATACCACACACGCACTTACCATTGAGCTCCACACTCCTAACGGTTTTTAAAACCTGTGGCCAATGAAACTGAAGGGACTGCGCGCATGCATCCAGCAGGCTTCCCTCTGCTTCCCTGTTCCTCCTGTTTTGCTAAAAACAAACAGACAAACAATAGATTAAATGGCATTGCTAAAGCTAGCCCTGAGTTCTGTTCCCTTATTTGAACACTTCCTCCCTCTGAGGCTGCCCACCAAAGTCCAAAGTCCAGCTATCTGAGTATTGAAGTTCTACAATCAAAATCCCCCCTTTTGGCTCACCCAATTAACAAGCTCAATTAAAATTAAACACCTCATCCTAACACAGGGTTTCCCCTTCTACCTTTATAAACTGCCATTTTCCTTTGTACTACATTTGTCTTCTGCTTATCCAGAGGCAGTCCTTTGTCCCCACCGGGACAAGGGACAAGTACTACCCCTTCCTCTCTCTCCTTTGCCCCTTCTCCTTCTCCCTCATCCTCTCCTGTCGTTGTTTTTTATTCCCTGTCCTCTGCCCCTCTGGAGCAAATAAATCGCGTTCTTGCTTGGAGGTCTTGGGGGTTTCTTACAGGTATGGTGGAGGAGAAGGTTTATTGTCAATATGAGGGAGAGCATAGCCAGAGGCAGGGACATCTGGGAGGGTCTGGGGCTAACAGGACCAGACTGAGCTGAGCCAGGAGACCAGGAGGCTAAAAAGGCAGAAAGAGTGAAAAAGAACCAGCATAGCCTTATCTGGATTATATAGGGAAGAACATCTAGGGGAAGGACAGCCCTAGACAGTCTGGACAGTCTCTGGACGGGACAGTTCAGGGTAGAGGGCAGGGTAGGTTGGCAAGGAGCAGGTATGGACTGAGGGATGCTGGGAGAACCTGGCGGCCAGGGTCTGCTCTGATGTGTTAGTGGGCATCCCAGCCCTTTGTTGGCAGTTTGAAACCTAAGGGGAAGGCTGTGCTGTGAGCAGCCTGTGCTTGCGCTGACACCATTACTGTGGCTTGATAAGAAAGCTTTTTCTGTTCACTATTTATTTGTCGTGGATGTCAGTTTGTGGTCCGACTCAGCCGTGGCTTGTGCTAGTAAGTAAAGGTTTATTGGAGCGTAGCCACGCCCTTTGTTTGCTTTTCCGGCAGTTTCGCCTGGAAGGGTTGAGCAGTTCTGGTTGGGCCAGCAAAGTCCTCAGCATTTGCCAGTTGGTTTTAGGGTAGCAAGTCTGCTGTGCCATCCTGTGCCCTCATAAGGGGTTGGGGGTGTGTGTGTGGTGGGGGTTCCTGCTCTCACCTCGTCTCTCAGCTGCTTTCCTTCTTCAGTGTCAGGGTAGCTTGTTACCTGGATTGCTTGGTGGGTGGGTGGGGGTGGGGAGAGAAAGAGAAATGGGAAAGGGGATGGAAAGGAAGGCCGTTGGAGCTCTGGGGTCTACTTGCCTAGCGTGCGCAAGCCCTGGGTTCTACTCCGACTGCCAATAAATACATACACTCGTGGACATTTTGGTCATGAGAAAGTGTTCTGCTGGCTCAGAGATTTTTTTTTTTTTTCTAGAGAAATTGCAGCCTGAAGTCCGCTATAGGGAAGCAGCCCCTCAGGCCCTGCTTTCCTGTTTGTCCTGTGGCCCGGCCCAGTCTGGCCAGCACAGGCAAAAGTTAGCTGGAGAAGGCTGCAGCCAAGGCCCGCCCTTTCCCAGAAAGCTACTGGTTTCTCTTGAGATTTCCCACCCAGAGCTGCTTCAAAGGAGCAATTTCCCTGGGCGGCAGGATGCTGGGCCTCCTCCTGCGTAGGAGCTGGGTCAGTTCTAGTGTCCTGTCCTGTCCTGTCCTGTCCTGTATTTTCCAAGTTATCTTACGTCCTGACCCCACTCCTAAAATACAAGGGTACCCTTAGTGGCAGTCATCTCAAAAGGTGGCCCCTCACGTTTCAGACTTCATGATCCCCACTGTGTGGAGAGGATGGAGAAACCACACTCAAAATGCAGGATGTTGGAGGTCGCTAGCTGCACGTGCCCTTCTGGTCTCTGTGACCCCTTCTGTTTCAGGGCTGGGCTACAGCCTTGCTGCTGGCCTGCCTATAGACATCCTTGGACTGAGCTGTCTTCACTGTTGTGTTTTAGACTCAGTGTCAACCAGATCACCGACACGGGGGTGAAGGTGCTATGTGAGGAACTGACCAAGTACAAGATCGTGACGTTCCTGGGGTGAGTCTCGCTTGAGGACCCTGGGCCTACTACCTGGTCACAGTTCTAAGCAGCAGAAAATTAGCAGCCACGTGGTCCACTGGAGACAGAAACCATGGGCCAGTGCAGGCATCCTCCAGCCTCAGCCTCCATGTGCTGGGCTTACAAGCGTGTTCCACCACAGGTGCTCTGGGTTCTGTTCTAGGCTGAACCAGTATCTAGGTAGGATCTGAGCTAATCGCAAACTCGTGTGGAGCCCCTGCTGCCTTACTTGAACAACTGAGTCCCAATCTGGGCAAGCTACTTTGGAGGATATGAAGAAAAAGCATATCAGGATAGGTCTTGTAAAGGTTAAAATCCCTGTTTATACATTAGATTTAACTACTTTGGGTCTATTCCTAGGTCAAAAGCAAGTGGCATATATGTTGAATATTAGTAATACAGCCAGAGGGGTCCGAACTAGGACCCTCTTCAAATACCTCAGAAAAGGGAGTGAATACTTAACCAAGTAGGGTTAAGTCAAGAGCACACACAGACTCACGTCAGGTGCTCTTCAGTTACAAAAGGCTTTGAGTTTTGGAGTTGAGGTGAGCAGGTGGGCCCATGGCTGCTGCTACTTCTGTCACTGTGCACCCCTGGACCTCAGTTGTGGGCTCTGGAGCGCGAGGACACATAGTCACTGGGGCCCATGCTCCTCTCTGCTACGTAAGATGAGAGACAGCAGAGGAGCCTGGCTGCTTTACTGCTCTTACATTTCAATCAGAATGGTTAGGGAAATGGTTTTTTGTTTGTTTGTTTTGTGTTTTAAAGACACAGGACTTACTTTTCAGAAAACCTAAATCCGTATCACCTGTGTTTACCAAATTGCGTGCCAGGGCTGGGCATGATGGCATATTCTTCCCGTGACCATGGGGCAGAGCGGTGTAAGGATTCAGCACAGAAGGGAAGTCTGACTTTGGAGCCAGACTGAAGCAGAGCCTAAACTCTGGGCTCTGTGAGTTCCCCTTTAAACCTAGGCAGTGGAAATCAGTAGGCAGCATGTACGCAATGTAGGAGAGGGTGTTCAAGTGACACTGAGACTTACAAAGGCCCCTGGCTCTGCTTTCTCTCCAAGTTTATACAACAACCAGATCACTGATATCGGAGCCAGGTATGTGGCCCAAATCCTGGATGAATGCAGAGGCCTCACGCACCTTAAGTAAGTAAGTGGGGAAGGGGCGGGGACTCTTTAGAAATTGCTTTTCTCTACAAATACCCTGACCACCTTTTCCATTACTGCATGAACCAGTGTCATCATAAAGAGGTTTCACCCTCTAGCGTCTGCCGGTCCCATGGCCATATTGGTTCAATTGACCAGATGTGCTCATTCTGTGTAGGAATTATGACCCAGTTTGGGGCCTGGATTGTAAAAGAGCCACCTGTTGGTGGGGAGTTAGCACTTTAATCTCCCTAACTATTGGCTAGGAAGAAGGGTTGTATCTATTGCCTTTTCTGGAATGCCATCAAAAGATCCTCCTCTCCCAGGGAGCTAGCTCCTTGGCTCTGTCACAGATAAGCCCTTTCAGGCTGTTGACCATCCAGTCCTTCTGATAACGGAAACACGCACTCTGGCTGTTGTCAATAAGTGTGTGCATTCTTCAGCCTTCTGAAGTGAGTGATGGTCTTGGGGTCACTTAAAGAATCCCAGGAAAGACTCCAGTGGTTGACCGCCAGCAGAGATCATGAGTATCTCCTCAGGTGGCTGGTCCTGGGCTGTGGGTCCCACCCTGAGAGGAGACCCCAGATATAGAATATATGCCTACCAGGAGGAAGATCGCACTGACAACCAGGCCTGGTGGGCTTAGTGCTGGGAAGAAGGATGACCTGGGTGGAGTTGCTATACAGAGACTAACGGTGCTTGCCTCTCTCTGCAGGCTGGGGAAAAACAGAATAACAGGTGAGGGCGGGAAGTGTGTGGCCCTGGCTGTGAAGAACAGCACCTCCATCATTGATGTTGGGTGAGTAGAAGGGACCTCCCACACACTCGGGGGCACACAGCCTGCCAGCTGTGCCGGCACCAGCTGCTCCTCTGGACATCAGTGATCTAGAAGGACCCGGGGGCCAGCAGCACAGACACCCTGGTGGCTTCTGCATGAAAAAATGGGTAGGAAGTCCCAGAGGCAGTGACACTCAGAACTATACAAACTTTTAATTACTCATTTGGAAGTCAGTGTCTTTGTGACTGGGACTGGAAGAAGCCATCAGAGCTCTATGTAGTCACTGCTGCCAGTGGCCGGTCTTGGTTTTAAGAATGTATTATCTTCTGGGTAGCTTTTTTTATATATTAAAAATTGTGGTAAAATGCACACGATACAAAGCCAACCACCTTCACCACGTTTAAGTTTAGTTCAGTGGTATTAATTCATACATGTAAGACAGCCATAAGACCATCCTCTCCAAAGTGCTTCTTGGCTCTGAAACTGGCATGCTAATCCATTTCTAGGCATCTAAATCTGAAGGGTGTAGAGTTAGTTAGATAGATAGATAGATAGATAGATAGATAGATAGTTAGCTCATTTATTTATTTGTTTTGTGGTGGCTTGTTTCACTTAATGTGACACCCCATGGGCCACTCTGCCTCCTAATGTGACACCCCATGGGCCACTCTGCCTCCAGGGTCATTCCTGTTATTGCATGTGGGAGTTCCTTTCCTTTCAGGCTGACTGTCCTCTGGATATTTGCTCACTGGTCTGCTTGTCACTAGACATGTGGGTTGTGAACACAGTTGACAGGCTTAGGAGCCAGGCCTCCCTGCTAGATCCTGCTTGCACTTTCTGGGGTTAACCAGCCCCCCTCCTTGGGTTACAGTAGAATGTTAATTCTATTTTTTGATTTCTTTTTTCCTTATACTTTTTAATTTACAATTTTATCTTATGTATACGGATCCTTTGCCTGCATGTATGTTTGTGTACCGTCTGGCGCCCCTGAGGCCAACGAGGGCATCTGAGAGCCTGGAACTAAAGTTCTAGATGATTGTAAGCTGTCATATGGGTGCTGGGAATCAAACCCAGGTCCCCTTATCCTTGGAGCCAGCTCTGTGCCCTCTGTCTGGATTCTTGGAGGCGCCCATATATTCCTCAGGGCAGCACCTCGGTTTACACTCCTACCTGCAGTGCACGTAGGCTCTGTTTCCTTCACCTCTTTGCCAGCACTTGTTTCTTCTGTCTTGACTGTAGCCATCTTACCAGCAGGAGTGGCATCTCCTTGACGGTAAGAAGCTCCTGTGACATAGTAATTTTTCCTAGATTGTAAAAGGAACATAGGTGGTTTTCTTGAGAAACTACAGGGCAGATGAATGATAATAAACTCATCTTCCCATCCCAGAGTTTGCTTCTAAGCTGGATATGGTTTTACATACCCAGAATCTCAGACTCTGGAGGATGAAGGCAAAAGGATTACAATTTAGTCCCAGCCTCAGCTACATATCAGGTTCAAGGCTAGCCTGGGAGAGAGGAGGGAGAGGGAGAGAGAGGGAGAGAGAGGGGGAGAGCTTTGTCACTGGTGTTTGAGACCATGTAAACTCTTCTGTCTCCCTCTTCTCCTTCTTTCACTCTCCTTACACAGCAGAAACCAACCACATAGACAGATTTCATCTTCAGTTTTTCGCTTAGTTTCAATATCATAAATACTCTGACACTTTACTAAAAAACAGATGCCACTCAATTGTATTGTGCATGCCTTTTTTTTTTTCCTCAGTAAAGCACTGAAAACCAGGCCCCCGTAGCCCACACCTGAAAGCAACCTGCTGGTCCTTGCTGTGAAGGGCAGGACCTGTTGTGAGTTTGCAGATGGGGCAGATTGTCTTGTTCCCTCGAGACAGAAACCCTCTTCCTGCTGGAAACAGCTAACCCTTCCAGGCCAGGCGCCATTCTAAGGGCTAACATCTGTGGAATCACAAAACCTCACTCACTGGTCTGCAAAGGCTGCCCTCATCACCCTATCTGACAGTGGATTTCAGAAACTGGGGCTGAAGACATTTTAATGTTTACCTAAGGTTGCACAGACAGTATAGGTGTCTGTCTTAGTTTACTTTTTTAATGCTGTGATAAACACTGTGGCCAGAATCAGCCAGGGGAGGGGACAGTTTGTTTGGCTTAACATTTTCCACATCACAGTCTATCACTAAGAAAAGTCAGGGCAGGAACTCAAGCAGGAACCTGGAGGCAGGAACTGAAGCAGAGACCACAGAGGAGTGCTGCTAACTGGCTTGCTCCTGGGGCTCACTCCAGCCTGCCTTCTTATACACCCTAGGAACAAGGTGTGCTCTGCTCAAGGATGGCTCTGCCCACAATGCACTGGGCTTTCCCACATCAATCATCAATCAAGAAAACTCCCTAGAGTTTCTATAGGTCCATCTGATGGAAGCAGCTTCTCCACTGAGATTCCTCTTCCCAGAGGCAGAGCTTGCTGTGAGACTTTCACTACTCAGATTGTTTATTTTGCCCTCTGAGAGGTCTTCCTGGGGAGGGAAGTCAACTTCAGTGTTCTAACTCTCCACCGACTGAAGTGGCACGCAGGGTCTGGTTGGCAACATCCTCGCCACATACAAAGAAGGTTGCTGGTGTGATTTCAGCCCAGTTTCAGGCCTTGGCTTCCTAGGAGGCCAAAATCATGCACAGTGGCCATACCATTGCTATCTCAGTTGATCCAGGGTGGGAATCTAACTCCTGTGCACAGCTCTTCAGAGTGGCCTGGGAATTTCCTTCCAGGGAAGTTGCCGGCTGAGTATCTCTGACTGGAGCCTTCTTGAAATTCAGACAGGCTGGTCTCTGAGCTGCACAGCCTGCTAATCTGCCTCCCTGGACTTTAGGCTGTTGCTACTTTCACAGCTCTGTGTAACTGGTAGCCCAAGGCAGGCCTCTTATGCAGCTGCAGGCTGAGGCTGAGGTAGGATGAACCCCTGTGGAGGATGAACCAAGGGGGCAGCTGTCATCGGATGGAGGTGTGGCCCTGTAACAGTCCTTTTCTTACCTCTACTTTCAGGATGTGGGGCAATCAGATTGGAGACGAAGGGGCAAAGGCCTTCGCAGAGGCATTGAGGGACCACCCCAGCCTGACCACTCTCAGGTAACATGCCTTCTGAGATGTGGGCTCCAGGAGCCCCGGAGGAGCTGTGAGGAGTGGGTGCCTGGCCTTTCTACTGGGGCAAGATTGATTGGCACTTGGTTTTTCTTGCTAAAGTTTTCCTCAGTGGGTGTTAGGCTTGCAGTCAAGTGCGTTCTTCTCACGTGCTCAGTGAACAACAGGATGGCATGGGACGCCTGCAGCCCCTCAGTTTCTCCATGTGCACTCTTTGTAGGGGCAGAGGCTGGGAGCAATGTTCGAGCCCAGATAAAACGGAAGGGACACTGGCCAGCAGCTTCCTGTCCTTCCTCTTTCTCAAATGACTCCAGGACAGAGAGGGACCCTCCCTGTGAACAGCCATCCATTAGCGTCTTGGCCTGACACCAGAACCTTGGAGTCTTAGAGTCTTGTGGGCTCTACCATGGAAAGGAGTCTAAGACTCTAGCAAAGAGACTTTCCCAGGTCTTTCATGGGTTTCTGAAACTGCCGGATGGTCTGAGTGGCCCCGTGAATACCCTCACACACACAAGCCTGGCACCGTCCACCTTCAGAGCACCAGGATTCCTTGGCCTTCAGCTCAAATGCAAACCCTGGAGCTCTGCCTTTGTTTCTTCCTGATCTTTTCAGACCTCTCCCTCTCAGGCACCCGCTGATGAGCCAAGCACCCTGCTTCCGGCCTGGTGCTGTCTAGACAGAAACTTCCCAGGTGGCTGAGAGTTGACAGCAAGGCCAACTCTGGACATGCCTGGAATAATCCATCCCCTGTGTTTTCCTTTCTAGTCTTGCGTTCAATGGCATCTCCCCGGAGGGAGGGAAGAGCCTTGCACAGGCCCTGATGCAGAACACCAGGCTGACAATAATCTGGTAACATTTTGAGTCATTTCCGAGGGTTGGGTCTGGTCACTGTTCCCAAGGTTGCACAGGTTATGAACTCTAAACTGAAAAGTGCTTCTTTATTTAAAAGGTGAATTAAATTTCTCCCACTATTTCCACAACCCGGGCCTACCACGAGGATGAAGCCAACTTTGTTGCTCACCCTCGCTTAGTTGAAGGTGCCAGAAGTCCCCTCAGGACAGTTTCACTCAGGGCCAGCTTTCACACACCTGACCCAAAGGCACCCCTGATGTTGGATCTGCTGGTCAGTCAGTACACATTTTAAACATTATTTCCCCTCCAAAAAGTTAGTATTTTTAAATAACATATGCTTTGTAGGGGGAAAAATTCTATTTCTGCTTTTCAGATGAAAGTCTGAAAAGCAGAAATAGAATTTCTCATGGTTTCCAGATTGTATTGTTCTCCTTGTGTCTTTCTGTGTATTCAAATGTATACCAGACAGAAGAACACCCAGCTATTGGCTATGTGCCGACATCGCTGTTCACTGTGCATTGCATATCTGACGCGTCCATTCTTGTCAGGATGTCTCACTTGCATATTGCTGTTTTGGCTGTTGCTTGGGGCTGGCCAGTACTGAAGGGTGTATAGAAGCCTCCGTAGGTGGCATCTACCTGTTAGGTGCCAGGAGCACCTCAAATTGTGATGGTCAAAAAGGTCTCCCTCTACGTAATGTCAAGTGTCCAAATCCACACTGGCTGGGGGCAGCTGCTCGACATGAACAAGAATGCAAGTTTCTTAATGCAAGCTGTGGGTCCTTCTGCACGTCCACACATGCAGACTCAAGCCACCTGTGATGGATGGCTTGCATATGCTCGGCCCAGGGAGTGGCACTATTAGAAGGTGTGACCCTGTTGGAGTAGGTGTGTCACTGTGGGTGTGAGCTTTACAACCCTCATGCTAGCTGCCTGAAGTCAGTCTTCCACTAGCAGCCTTCAGATGAAGATGTAGAACTCTCAGCTCCTCCTGCACCATGCCTACATAGATGCTGCCATGTTCCCACTTTGATGATAATGGGCTGAACCTCTGAACATGTAAGCCAGTCCTAATTAAATGTTGTCCTTATAAGAGTTGCTTTGGTCATGGTGTCTGCTCACAGCAGTCAACCCTAAGACACCACCCATTCTGGGTGTTGCTCTTCACACTTGCCCATGAGGATGCTAAGATCAGACACAGTAATCTGTTTGTCTGAGTTGCCTCTGCTAGTCAGCAGTATAAGGCCAGCAAGCTGGTGTCCAGAGCACTTTAACGCTGTCTCCTTCTTAATCTTTCTTACCGTCTCTAAGGCACAATACACCTTCGAATGGATGCCTGCTATTTTATCAGTCTTGTCTATTGGTACCTAAAAATTTTCACATTTTGCACCCTGAGCACAAAACCCCAGTGTGCGTTGCAAAGTCTAAATCTGTTACACGTCTTTTCCCTTTTCAGTACTGAGGGTCAAGCTCAGGCTTTGGCACACTGGGTAACAGCTCTGACAGTGTTCTCTATTCCCAGTTCTTACATATTTTTTTTTTAACTTGAAATATACTGAGGCTGGCCTCAAACTCAGGATGCTCCTACCTCTGGCTCTGAGTAGCTAGGGTTACAGAAATCACTTTTCTTAGCTACAATGAACATCTTATACACATCTGGGTGAATTTCTAGTCTGATGATTTTTATCTCAGAGTAAAGTACATTTAAGATTGGGATGGATGTGACCAAACCGCCCTGCAGAGAATGATCTTTTTTTTTTTTTAAAGATTTATTTATTTATTATATGTAAGTACACTGTAGCTGTCTTCAGACACCAGAAGAGGGCATCAGAGCTCTTTACGGATGGCTGTAAGCCACCATGTGGGTGCTGGGATTTGAACTCATGA
This sequence comes from Apodemus sylvaticus, assembly GCF_947179515.1. NCBI lineage: Eukaryota > Metazoa > Chordata > Mammalia > Rodentia > Muridae > Apodemus > Apodemus sylvaticus. The sequence continues at coordinate 79,961,978 of NC_067473.1, read as the reverse complement.
CCTTTGGAAGAGCAGTTGGTGCTCTTGCCCACTGAGCCATCTCTCCAGCCCCTAGAATGATCTTTTAAACAGTGCTAATTCCTGTAATCTTCTTATTCTTTCACCCATTGCAACAAGAGGCTCCTCCTCTGTTGACATCAGGGAGTTTCTGTGCACTTGTCCCATCAGCTGTGGCATTTAGAGCATCTGAGAGGCTCCCTGAGCTTTGTCACAGAGTCCTTGTCCTTCACAGTGACCTCAGAGCACAGCTGAGCATGGTTTACCATACAGGGCTTTTCCAGGTCTCCATCCTGACCTGGGTAGTGTGCTGCTGATAACATTCAGAAATCTGGGGCTGGAAACTGACCTGGAGGCTGATCAGCAGGCACTGGCCCCTTATATTACAGAAGCGGGGGTGGGGGGTTGGGGGAGATCAAAGTCTATAAAATCTAAGAGCTCTGTCTTGGTGGGGAACTCCACTGCAGGCAGGAGGACAGGAAATAAGATCTCTGTGAAGGATTGCCTGGAAGCTAGAGCCCTTGATCATGCTTATCTGCTGAGCTGCAGGGTTTCAGTGTAGACTGGGAGCCTGGTCCCAGCATGTGATGCCAGGCTGGAGGGAAGGCTTTAAATGTCCTCTGCGAACTCGCAAACAACATCTGCCCATCAGCACTTCTGACTCAACATTTCCTTTCTTCAAGGCTGACTAAAAATGAACTTAATGATGAGGCCGCAGAGTGCTTCGCTGAGATGCTGAGGGTCAACCAGACACTGAAGCACTTATGGTAACTCATGGGCCCAGGTCCCAGACTCTGCTTTCTGTACATAGACTTTGTGATAAATTCTACACAGCGCAGCATTCAGCCATGGAAGGGTTAGAGGGTATTAGTGTCACAAAGCTACACAGCTGTGACAGTCTAGGTCTAGACCATGTTTGCTGCCCTTCCCCCAAGCCCTGTCGTGCCATCTCTGCCCTGGTGACACAATTCTGATTTTTGCCTCTGTGGTGGGCATTTCATACAAATGGGCCATTCAACCTAGCCTTTTATCTGTGTTCATTATCACAGTTCCCAAGGGTAGCCCATGCATGGCAGGAATGCATTGGTACTACCTTGCCTTAAAGCCACGTGGACTTCAGGGCATAGAAATATGGTATTTTGTTCTTTATCAGTTGATTGATATTGGGCCATTTCCTCTTCCCATGCATTCTGACTAGTGCTTCCTTGAGCAGTCATGCACATGTTTTTGCATGAGCATATTTTCCTCTTCTTTGTGTATAAAGTTAAGCACAGAGTTGCTGGTAACACAGAGAGCCTGTTTAACTTTCTGAGGAAACTTTACACAGCTTTTCAAAGTGGAAGGGTGAGGGCCATGGTGAGGGCCAGTTCTCCTGATTCCCACCAAAAGCTGGTTTCCCATTTTGGAAATAAATCATTTATCCATTTTTTTGTTTTCTTTTCTTAAATATAATTTATTTTGCACTTCATAAGCATATAAAATGTTCTTTGAGCAAAGTCCCAATAATCTTCCCTTGTTTCTTCTCCCTCCCAACAAATCTCTTCTTCTCAAGTCTTCCTATTTCCATGTTGTGTGTGTGTGTGTGTGTGTGTACACCCGTGCATCTGTGTCCCATTACAATTAATCATTCTGACAAGAGCATGAACAGAGGGTTTATTTGAATTGTGTACCAGTGGCTGTGGCACTGAGGATGGCAGAAGCCTCATGTACCCGCAGCCTGGTGAAAAAGAGAGTCCTTGATACAATACAGACGCATCATCGCCTCTGTCTGAATTTATGTTGTGGTTGGCAAAAGCACCACTACAAAACCAGGTTCCAGGCTGCAGAACAGACTCCAGGCTGCAGGCCAGAGTCCAGGCTGTGTAGACCAGAGTTCCAAACTGCAGGCCAGTGTTCCAGGTATCAGGTTAGGGTTTCAGGCTCCAGGTTAGGGCATCAGGTTACAGGCTAGCACTCCAGGCTGCAGGCCAGGGCTCCAGACGGCAGGTTAGGGTTCCCGATTGCAGGCCAGGGCTCCAGGCAGTGTCTGCCTTCTCAGCCTCGTCTGCACGCTGCTTGGCTTGGTTCATGTCTTGTCTGTAGCACACGTCTTCTATGAAGGCCTCTTTACAGTGCTGCTTCACTGGTGTCACGAGTGACAGCAGCAGAACCCTTTCCCTGCCTGCTCTTCTAGATGCTGGGAGGACCTGGCACCATCTTACAGGACTACTTGGTAGTTACGTTAAATTCTGAATTCAAATTCCAAAAACCTTAAAGTCTGCCCTGCCTTTGCCTAACTACTTGGAAGGAGTGGCAGACAACCTGCTCTTGTTGGTTAGATTGATGGTCTCCAATTCTTTTGACCTAGGGATCCCTGCAATGAAGGGCAGGCACACACACACACAAACACACACACACACACACACACACAGAGGGTGCTATGCATGAGCCTGGATAGATCACACTCATTGTGTAAAAACATGGAGGATTTCCTGGGCTGTTCATTGTTCTTTTGTGTTGAGCCACTGTCAGTCAAGTGAGGAATAATTATGGGTATCCTGTTACCACCCAGTCCTGACCCCACAGATCTCAGGTTGGACCCAGCCTTCTGTGTTGACACAGGTGTACTCTTCTTTCAGGCTGATCCAGAATCATATCACAGCCAAGGGGACAGCCCAGCTGGCCAGGGCACTGCAGAAGAACACCACCATAACAGAGATTTGGTAAGGCCACGCTCTTGTCACAGCAACCAGCTCCATCGTTTCTGACCAGGTGCCACTAACCACCTCATGCTATTATGGAAGCCCATTCCACTTCCCTCTTGCCTGTGAGGACGCTGTGGTGAAGAGCAGCAGTTACAGGACAGGAGGGAGCCCAGTGGTCCTGAGTACTCACAAGTGCTCTGGAAATGTATCCTGGAACCCTGGCCTGGAGTGTCCCTGCCAGTGTGATGAATCTGTCACTCTTACAGTCACAGCAAAACATTTATGAAAAAGACTGTTATAGAAAATAGAGTCCTATTCCAACAAGAGACCACTGTCTGGTACCCAAAGGCCAAGCTTTCTGTAAGGAGGACCTGTCATTAAACTTGAGCTTATAGTGGCTGCTAGTGAGCCTGGTAGACCCAGTAAGCAGAGCATGGGTAGCTGGATATTAACTGGTAAGACTGGTATTCATATCAAAGCATAATTTGGATCATGTGTGGTCCTTTATTTCAGGGTTGTATGGTATGCACAGGGTGTGGGGCCACTTACTAGAAAATGATGGATAATAGTCCATAACATCTTATTTAAAATTTGCTTTTTCTCCTTTTCACCAGCCTCAATGGAAACTTAATTAAGCCGGAGGAAACTAAAGTCTTTGAAAATGAGAAGCGGCTCATCTGTTTCTGACGGACATTCCTGGGCTGGGGCTTTGTCCTCGGTTGCTCCTCAGGCACAGAGAGCACTGTGCAGTCAGCAGGGAAGCAGGATGCTGTGCAGGGCCCTCAGCCAGGTCCCTGTCAGGAGCCCACACCTCCACAGTGCAGACCGACTCTCCCTGCAGAGGTTTGGACTGGTGGCGCCCAAGCAGTGCCTGAGACTCCACAGAAACAGTGTCTTAGGAACCTCGTCACCATTCACAACCAGCAAGGCATTTTCTGTAACAAAGATCTCCCTGCATATCAATTAGTCTGAAGTTGAAGGGATGGAACAGCAGAGGAGGTCAACCTCCGTTCCCACCGATGCCTGGCTGACGGCTCCACGGGATCGATGACGTCACCTTTAAGGAAGAGCTGGGAACAGGAGCAGAGCTGATGGCAACTTCTCGGGGAAAGAAGGCCCTGGGTGACCACATGATTATCCTGAAGCCTCCTTCCTCTGCTTAGTAGCTCCCACTGTACAGGTCTGTTTCTTCCCCAAGCTATGGCTGCTGAAGTAGGTCCACTGTGGGGAGGGCTCATCTGAGGACTCACAGCGAGCTGGTTGTCAAAGGCTCGTCACAGACTGGTTCAGTTCTGGATTCTCGCTGGTGGCAACCGAGAGTCAGAGGGTGCCCTCTAAGTCAGTCTCAGAGGACTCTATGCTATGAGAGGGCTGAGGTCCCACCCAGAATGTTTACCCGTTTCTATCTACTGTGCCTGCCCCAGGAGGGAGAATCAGTCCCCAGCCTCCGCAGCAGCAGGTATGGCTTGCCTTGATGGTCCTGAGATCCCAACAAAACTCTCTCCCTTGCCTGTGAGCAGGAACTGTCTTCGTGTCCTCAGAAGTTGGAGGGTGACTGAACACAGCTAAGACTCAGAGAACCAGCTGACAGATAGCTCAGGCAGCAAAGCATGACAGATACCCACCACCACACCATGGTGGGCATCTGGGGATGCCCAGTGGGGTTGGATGTTGTAGATAAAATGTTCTTTTGTCACCTCATTTGTTAATAAAATATTAAAAATTCTCACTATTTCTAATGGCCAGGTCTGGGGTTTTCTGAAGGGACTCTACCTGGAAAGCCTGCTTGAGCTCAGCCTGGCAGTGGGGATTTTGAGGTGTCATCCTATACAGAGGGCAGATGAACAGAAGCTAGAGGTGTCACCATCTTGGTCCTTCACAGGTCCCACCAAGGAACAAAAAAGGTAGAGGTGGCATCCAAGGCCACTCTATCTGGTCTCTGAATCCAAATGGGCTGCTCCTGAGTGAGGACACATGGCTGTATTGGGGCAGAGAAGGCCCCATGTCACACTGTCACTAACGCACAGTAGGTTCTCCACACTGTCACTAACGCACAGTAGGTTCTCCACACTGTCACTAACACACAGTAGGTTCTCCATACTGTCACTAACACACAGTAGGTTCTTCAGGCCTGGTTTGCTGCTGGGCGGAAGCCGATGATGAGAGGCCCTGAGCCAATAGGGACGAAAGGAGATGGTTCAGGGAATCCCCCAACTGCATCCCCTAGATGTTCTAGATATCTAGGTCCTAGAGTTCAAGTGTGGTTTTGTGTGACATATGTGTGTGTGTGTGTGTACACATGTCACCATTGGGATTACAACTGCCTGCTACTATGCCTGGCTTTTTTTAAAAAATTTTCTTTTAATGTAAGTTCTGGGGATCAAACTTAGGTCCTCATGCCCAGCGGTAAGTTCTTCACTGACTGAGCTGTCTCCCACACACGCCTGTAAAATCTCTATGTACCTGAGACTAACTCCCCACTCTTCCACAGCCTGCCTGGTGGCTATGACTGCTAGAATCTTGATTTCTTCTTTGACAAATGAGAATCAAAGAGTTCTAACTCAGGAGGTTGTTGTGAGGAAGAAGTGAGCTGTCGTGTAGGGTATCAAGCAGTCCTGGCACAGAGTCCCCACCCTACAGGCTCCAGTTGCCACAAACCTGACATCCTTGTGCCCAGTCCAGTGGATTCTCCACTTGTTTCTTCTCCCTCAGGCAGAGAGCTCCTCCCAGCAAAGTCAAAGGGACTGTGAATGTTCTCCTCGCCTCTCCAGCATTAGTGGGCATCACGCTTCCTGTAAGGCTCTAGCTCTGTCAATGAAAGGCAGTGGTCAGTCCTGACCAGAGTTCCTGAAGGACACTGCAGTAGAAGTGTGGACTTGCTGAGCACAGCTGGAGGCCATGTCTCCGCTGTGCAAGACAGGGACCAGAACTGCGGTCGGTGCAGAGTTATGCCACGAGCTGTCCAATTTCCTTTCAGATTCTGCTATGGTTTCATCTTGAAATACACATTTAGAAATATTAATAAACACATACACACACACACACACACACACACTATTCTTTGACATAGTGAAGTCCCAAGCTGGTGCTTTGGGAAAGTGATTGTATTCAGTGTTCTGGCCTCATCAAAAGGTTAATCTATTGAGTTATCAGAAGAGGGTGTGAAGCTTAGTTGAGGTCAGTTATTTAGGTCAATGCAGGCATGCCCTTGTTCCCTAGCCCCAACTGGTCATTCACTGGCTTCCTTGTTCTTGCTACTTCCTGGCCACTCCGAATAGGGCAGCTGTCTTCCACTCCATCCTTCTGCCAGTGTTCTGCCTCACCCAGGCCCAGAGACAGGGTGAAGGGTCCATGAGATGAACCAAGTTAACCAAGCTAAACTTTTCTTCTTTTTTTTTTGTTTTTGTTTTTTTGTTTTTTTTATTCGATATAATTTATTTACATTTCAAATGATTTCCCCTTTTCTAGCCCCCCTAAACTTTTCTTCTTTAAGTTGCCTGCTCTCTGCTATTTTGTCACCGTGATGGAAAGGTGACACTACCAAACAAGGAATGGTGGCCTCATCACTATTTTCAGTTCACTTCCAGACATGGCACTTATCTGTTTCTGGTAGCTAACTACTTAGTTACAGAAGCAAGCACAGCCCTGCTGTGGGGCTGAGGTAAGACATCGGCCATTATCCAGCACTACCTCTCTAGAGGAGGATGAGACATGCTCACACACAGGTAAAGACATGTCCTGTAACAAAGCTGTGTGGGTGTCGGGGAGCACCCAACGCTGACCTCATCAACTGAGATGGAAGGAACCTCAGCCACAAGCAGCCTAAGGTTTCTAGAGGCATCAAGTGCTGAAAAGGCTCCCTGGGATGAGTTCCACGGCACAGAACGAGGCTGTGAGAAATGAGATGCTGAATAAGCTTGTGGTTTGGTCCCCCACCTCCCACCACCCCCACCACCCCCACCTCCCACCACCCCCACCTCCCACCACCCCCACCTCCCACCACCCCCACCTCCCACCACCCCCACCTCCCACCCCCATGCCCGACTTAATTACTTGGCTACTTGGAGTTGGTAAGTGTTTAATGCCTTGCAATGTCCCCTTATTCGAGCTCTTCCTCAAGCACATTTGTTTTTGTTGTTAAACAGACATTATGATGTCGGACATTGAAAAATACTGCATGTAAGCATGTTCCTTTTCCGTTGCTTTGACCAAACACCTGAGAAGTACAGTTTAAAGGAGAGCCGTGGGCTCCTGGTTCTGTGGTTTTGGGCCAAGGCTGATTGGATCGGTGATCGGTACCTTTAGGCTCCTGGTGGCAGGCATGTGTGGAAGAGAAGGCTGTTTATCTCCTAGCCACGGAGCAGAAAGACCCAGAAGTTTGGGAATGAGGCATTAGCATTCCCTTTGTAGGCTGGTTTCAGAGATCTACTTCCTTCAGTAGCCCATGTCCCCCAGTGTCTACCATTCCCATTTCAAGGCAGAACTCTTGCTATTCTGAGATTTTATTTCATTGTCACCCATGTTAGGGGTGTGAGAAATGGTTTAGATAGATAGAGAACCAGAGAAGAGTGTAATATCATGCCAAGGGCGTTTCCATGGAAGAGCAAAGCTCTGTGCCCATCCCCTTCAGCCTAGACACTGCCTAAACACTGCCTGTGTCAGGGGTTGGGAATGGCTGAAGACTGTTCGTTGGTGGTGGCAAGACCGACCACAAGAGGAGTTGGTGGCCCCAAGGAGGGGTTTCTGTTTTAAGGAGGCCTGCGGGAGACAGTAGGAAGTGTGCAGGGCTTGGATTCTTCCTTGACTGAAACATGTCCTATCTCTGGGTGGGTTCACTCGCCTGAACAAACCCAGTACAAGCCCATGCCTGCGGCATCTGCTTCCCTGCACAGCCTTGTGGAGTGGAAATGCTTCTGAACAGGGACAGTGAGAATCAGGGCTGCGATTGTGCATTGTCTTGTTAGCCAGGACAGACCTACGATGAAGCAAGCAAAGCCGACAGGATGGGACCCGGGCAGATGTGGAAGACACTTGTCCTGTTTGGAACTTGAGGCTCCGCGTGATCCAAACCCTCACTCCACCAGAGAAAAAAACTGGTATCAGGTGGCAAAAGTGACAAGGGAATGCCACACAGCCGATCACTGGGGGTGCTGGAGTGAGGACACAGCTCACAGTCTTCAGTTTAACTATCCAGCATCCCTATTAAACCCAGGTAGGCCAAGCAGAAAGGGACTTCCCCGAGGGCACGGCGAGTCTGCTCAGTATCCAGGATTTCTTCAGGAAGCCTTACTTTACTCCTTCAATTAAGGTACCTGCATCCCAGGACTCTGGAGTCAGGCTGCTGGGCATCACCGAGGGTTGTGCTAAGGGGGCACCGTGGAGTAGCATCATGGGCAGGAAGAGTGTGAGAACCAACAGCTGCATCCTCCACCCTCCAGCCAGGACACCGGACAGGCGGAAGTCAGCAGGTGTATACTAGAGCTTCAAACACATTGGGGGGGGGGGGGGGACTTTCATTACAGGGGGACCCAAAAGAGGCAGTTGAACAGGGTCCCTGGTGACCGGTGCACTATTGCACTCTGTCATTTCTTAAAATAAAATGTTAAATTGTTTATTTACTTGGTGCGTGCCCGCCCAAGCTCACTTTTGCACTTCCCGGGGTGAGCGGGGTATATGCGCACCATGGCTTGCACAGGGAGGTCAGGCTCCGGGTCTCCATCCACCTTGAGACGGGCTTTCTTTTGTTTCTGCTGCTGTGCTGCCCTCTTCAGGCCAGAGCGCTGACCGGCTTCTAGTTGGTTCACCAACATCTCACAGTAGGTACTACAGATGCTTCCAGCTGCATCTGGCTTTGGATGTAGATTCCAGGTGGCATCAAACTCGGGACATCACTTGCCAGCACTTTTACCTGCTTAGCCATGAAATTCAGACCAAAGCAAACTGCACTAAATAAAAGAAACCATCTTAATTCCATTTATCCATCAGGTCCAAGACAGCAACACACACAGAGGACTGGCTAATGATTCCTTAAAAGACTACTTGGTTAGTCACTCACGAGTACAGAGGATCTAGGTTCAAATCCCAGGGCTTCTTGCAGCTGTGTGGCCTTGTACAAGTGACTTAGCTTTTCTGTTGGTGAGTTTCCCATCTGTAAGCAGGCTGGTTAAACAGTGCTCCTGCTGTAGGGTTGGTTATTTGAGCAAGCAGGTTAAATAAATTAATGTCAAGCTCTTACCCAGCATCCATGCACAGTTAGGGCCCCAGAAACAGCGACTCCCATTACCTCATCAGTCCGTTTTCCTCTGGTGCTGCCTCAGTGGAACCATTAGTTGGGGTAGGCAGAAGCAGAGATGTGCTGGGCTACCCTTCCCAACCTTAAGTATACAGCCAAGACAGCAACACCCCTTCACACAGCACAGACACAAGAGGCCATGCGCAGTGCTAAATGCAGAGGGATGAACCAGCATCCACATCTGTAACTGTCTTCTTTACTTTGTAAAGGGGCCTTGCATCCAGGTGAGCAGGGCATGGATTGGACAGACAAGAGGCTTTCCATATCAGAATCCATGGCTGCAGTTAACTTCTGTCTATCAGCGAGTGGTTCTTTCTAGCACTTCTTGCTCCCACTCGATAACACTGCAGCTCTGGCTCCTGCCTATAACACAAAGATATGAGAACCGGGAGGAGGGAGGTGACACAGGAATGAGCAAAAGGAAGTGGCTGGGCTCACCCCTGGAAATTGACTCACATGTGAGGTCACCACCCAGCAGCCTGGCTACAGGAAAAGCAAGTTCACAAACTACTGAGCCCACAGGACAGACCAGATGCCTGCGGTGGCATTTAGACGTCCAGTCGGGTGTTTTACCAGGTGACTTGTAAGACTCTGATTCCTGCTACCGAGATGTGCTTGGTTATTTGGAAGGGTCTAAGGTCTCACTATACAGTGCAAGCAGGGGTCAACTTTATGATCCTCCTGCCTTAGCCTCCCAGGTTCTGGGAATGCAGGCATAGGCCAACACAACCAGCTAAGAGAATCCCTGTCTTTGATGAATTTCCCAGCAGGACTCATTAGTAGCCAACAAACTCTTGCGCCTGTCCCAAGTAGTCCAGTGATTCCTCTATCTTCATCATAAACTGACTTCCGGTACATCTTCTTTAATCTCCTCCCCTCAGCACATTTTAGCCACATGATATGCTGCATTTCTGTTTCATTTCCAAAGGATCACAGGTCAAGATCTATGCTTTCTACCACCCCAGCCTCTCACCTCACCTGTTTTTGTCTCCCTGGTGCTTGCTTGCCCTATTTGAGTGTGCTCTGTCTGCTCACACCTGCCAGTTATCTCCTTGCCATGTCCAGAACCCCTCTGTCTGTCTCACCATCATTCCTTCAGTACATGGTATAGTTTTCAGTTGACCAAGTCATGGTCACAGGTCTAACAGTGGATTCTTGTCATTCATCTGTCTCAGAGACCATCTTAACCCGTGCAATGACTTTTCCTTTGTTATTATTTTTTCAACATTCTATGAAAGGGGAAGAGGTCACCATAGGAGCAGCTTCCTTCTAAAGTGCATGCAGCAGTGGCCCTGTAGGACTTCCGTCATGGCCCGATTCCTAAAATCAACCCATGGGCAGAGTCAAGAAGCCAGGTTTGCTCACACGTGCTATTGTTGTACTTTCTCTTATTTCTTGGATTCCTACCATCCTGTCCTCCAAGAGACCAGGAGCCTCCTCTGTGGGTACCCAAGTTGGCCTCCTTACGACATTAGTGTCCTCACACACATCATGTGACCACACCACTAACCTGGGCCAAGGATCAGGAGGTTCAGAGCAGAATGCAAGTGTTGCACTCTGTCCCCATCTCCAGCAGACCAGCAGACCTTCCCCTACAGTCTCCTTCACCACCCCACCCCTTCTTCTCAGCTGCCAACTCCCACAGGCTCCCTGGGCACCTACCATCACCCTCCAGTCATACTGGCCAGAGAAGCAAGTGGGTGAGCTTCAGAACTTCACTCTCCCTCCCCCTTTCCAAATCTAATTCTACAGATTCAGGCCCAGCTGGGTAGCAAACCATCTGCTCTGGCCTCGCTTTTTTCTCTATCCCCATCCACAGAGGGTCTACAGACGTCCTCACCACCCCATCCTTTTGTCTCAGCTACCACTCCATGCAGACATTCTGGGGAAACTTGCCTGCCAGGGGAGTGGATAGGCAATCTTCAGATCGCCACTCTCTCTCCTTTCCTCCCCAGTGTCATCCTCAGCTCCTCGGAAGGCTGCTGGCGGTGGCCCCTCTTTGTGGCCCCTCTCACACACCCTATCCTAGTCAACCTCTATTATTTAGTGTCAGTTCCTGGTACCAAAAAACACCTTGTTTCTACCTAGAACACTCTGAGGCCACATCTGGAAGGATTCCAGAAGCATTCCCTGCCAGTCAGTCCACAGCCACTACACTCTTAGAACAAGAGAGGACAACAGAAACCATAGAACAAAACACCCACCCAATAAAGACCAGATATTAGAACCTAGAATTACAATCTTCCCAAACCTAGATGCCTAAATGCCAGCCCCAAAACGCAATCAGTAACAGCCAAAAGAATATGTCTCTGCTGGAGTCCAGCAACCCCACCACAGCAGGCCCTGAGAAATGCAACAGAGCACAAGACAAAGACACCAAAATAGTCTTTATGAATATATTAGAAGTCCCTAAAGAGTAGATGAAGGGATCCTTGGAAGAAATCTATGAAAACACAAACAAACAGCGAATGAAATGAAGAAAACAGTTCAAGATGTGCAAGTGGAAACATATGACAGAGAGAAAGCCAACACTGAGCAAAATCTGGAAAAGAAAAGTTTAGGAATCTTCAAGACAACAGAATATAAGAGGTAGAAGAGAGGATCTCAGTCATCGAAGACAAGTTAGAAGAAATGGATATTTGGTCAAAGAAAATGTTAATCAAAAAAAATTCAGGCCCCAAACATCCAGGGAATCTGGGACACCATGAAAAGACCATATCTATAAATAATAGGAATAGAGGAGGAAGGGAAGGAGAAGAAACTCAGGTCAAAGGCACAGAAAATATTATCAGAAAATAGTATCAACAACAACAACAACAAAGTCATAGAAGAAAATTCCCCAGCCTAAAGAAGGAAGGTACGAGAAGCATTCAGAACACCAAACAGTCTGGACCAGAAAAAAAATAAAATAAAATAAACCAACTCCATATGGCACATAATAATTAAACACTAAATGTACAAAAGAAAGAAAGACTATAAAAAGTTTCAAGGGAAAAAGGCCAAATAACATATAAAGGCAGACATATTAGAATAGCACATGGGTTTTCAATGGAGAGTTTAAAAGCCAGAAGGGCCTAGATAGATGTTCTACAACCTCTGAGAGGCCAGAGATGCCAGCCCAGACTAATATACCCAGCAAAACTTTCAATCATAATAGATGGGGGGAAAAATCCCAAGATAAAAAAAATTAAGCATTATCTATCTACAAAGCTAGCCCTATAGAAGGCACTAGAAGGAAAACTTCAACTTGAAGGTTAACAACACCCAACAAAACACAAGAAATAAATGATATCGGACCAACAAATTAAAAGGAGGGAAAAACACACACTACCACAACAAACTAACAGGAATCAACAAACACTGCTCATTGATAACTCTCAATCTCAGTAGTCTCAATTCATCAATAAAAAGACACAAACAGAATAGATTTGAATACAGGATCCATCCTTCTGCTGAATCCAAGAAACAAACCTTAACATTAAGGACAGACGCCATCTGGGGTAAGTGCATGAACGAAGATATTCCAAGCAAACAGAACTAAGTAAGCTGCTCTAACCATTTTAATATCTGACAAATAGACTTCAAACCAAAATTAGTCAGAGGAGACAGTTACTACATATTCATCAAAGGAAAAAAACTCTTCCAGGAAGGTATTATAATTCTTAACATCTATGCACCAAACACAAGGGCACCCTAATTCATAACAGAAACACAACTACATCTTAAATCACATATGGCTTTCACACACTGATAATGGGAGGCTTCTATACTCAACTGTCACTTAACCAATAGACTCACCCAAGCAAAACTAAACAGAAATGCTGAAACTAAATGCTGATGTTATAAACCAAATGCACCGAACAGGTATTTACAGAACATTTTACCCAAACACAAAACAATATAGCTTCTTCTCAGCAGTTCATGGAATTTTTCCCCAAATTGACCACATACTTGGACACAAAACAACTTTCAACAGATACAAGAAAACTAGAATGATACCCTGTATCCTATCTAACCACCACAGAGGAAAGCTGGATATAAGCACAACAGACACAACAGAAAACGTACAAATTCCTGGAAACTGATCAGCTCACAAATGAGTGAAAAATGGGTCAAGACAGAAATCAGGACAGAAATTACAAACATCCTAGAACTGAATGAAAATGAAGATCCAATATATACAAAACTTAAGGGACACAATAAAGGTGGTTCTAAGAGGCAAGTTCATAAAACTAAGCACCTACATAAAGAAACTGAAGAGATCTCATATTAGTCACTTAACAGTATACTTTAAACACCTTAGAACAAAAAGAAGAAATAACACCCCAAAGGAGCAGGTGGCTAGAAATAATCAAACTCAGAGCTGAAAGCAATAAAACAATGCAATGCACTACAATACAATGCAACACAACGCAACACAAAGAACAAGTGAAACAAAGAGTTGGTTCTTTGAGAAAATCAGTAAGATTGTCAAAGCCTCAGCCAAATTAGCAAAAAGGTGTCAAGAAAATACCCACATTAACAAAGTTTGAGATGAAAAATTGGAAACATTGAGGAAATCCAAAGAATTATGAAGACATACTTTAAAAGCCTCTACTCCATCAAACAGGAAAATCTAAAAGAAATGGATACTTTTCTCTACATATACTGACTACCAAAGCTACAGCATTAAACAAACCTATGAACCCTAGTGAGATAGAAGCAGTCATTAAGTCTCAAAAAAAAAAAAAAAAGAAGTCCAGAGCCAGATGGTTTTTGTACAATGCTACCAGACTTTCAAAGAGAGTTAATGCCAACATTCCTCAAATTATTTCATAAAATGGAAACATAAGGAACAGTGCCCTGTTTTTTAATGAGGCTACAGTTACTCAAATACCTAATCCACATAAAGACTCCAAAAGAAAGAGAATTACAGACCAATTTCCCTTATGAATATAGATGCAAAGATTTTCAATAAAATTCTTGCAAACAAAATCCAAGAACAAATTAAGAGATCATTATGATCAAGTAGGCCTCATCCCAGAAATTCAGCAATGGTTGAACACACCTAAACCAATAAGTGTAATCCACCATATAAGCAGACTGAAAGACAAAAACCACATGATCATCTCATTAGATGTGGTAAAGGCCTTTGCAAAATTCAACATCCCTTCATTATAAAAATCCTGGAGAGATTAGGGATACAAAGGACATACCTCAACATAATAAAGGCAATTTACAGCAAACCCATAGCCAACATTAACTTTAAAGGGGGAGAAACACAAAGCGTTTCCACTAACAAGGAACAACCTTTCCAAGAACAAGAAAAGGTCACCTACTCCCTCCATATCTATTCACTATAGTACTTGGAAGACTTAGCTAGAGCAATAAGACAACTGAAGGAGATCAAGGGGCTATAAATTGGAAGGAAAGAAGTAAAAGTATCTTTATGTGTAGATGATATGATAGAATATATAAATGACCCAAAAACTCCACAAGAAACTTCTAAAGCTGATAAACACTTTTAATAAAGTAGCAGAATGTAAAATTAACCCACAAAAATCAATGCCCTTCCTATATACAAATGACAAACAGATCAGGGAAACAACACTTTTCATGATAGCCTCATATATATGTATGTATGTATGTATGTATGTATAATATTCTAGGGGTAATTCTAGTCAAGCAGGTGAAAGACTTTTAATGATAAAACTTCAAGTCTTGGAAAAAAGAAATTGAAGACGGTATCAGAAGATGGAAAGGTCTCCCATAGTCATGGATCAGTAGAATTAACACAGTAAAAATGGAAATGGCCATCCTACCAAAAGCAATCTATTATACAGATTCTTTGCAATCACTACCAAAATTTCAGCACAATTCTTCAAAGAACTTTAAAGGACAATTTTCAACTTCGTATGAAAAAACACAAAACTCAGGGTAGCTGAAACACTCCTGAATCATAAAAGAACTGCTGAAAGTATCACCATCCATGATCTCAAATTTTACATCAGAACTATAGTAATAAAAATAGCATGGTACTAACACAAACACTGACACAATTATCAATGGAATAGAACTGAAGACAAGGGCTGGAGAGATGGCTCAGAGGTTAAGAGCACTCTTCCAAAGGTCCTGAGGTTGAATCCCAGCAACCACATGGTGGCTCACAACCATCCATAATGAGATCTGATGCCCTTTTCCCGTGTGTGTGTGTGTGTGTGTGTGTGTGTGTGTGTGTGTGTGTATGTGTGTGTGTGTGTGTGTGTGTGTGTGTGTATGTGTGTGTGTGTGTGTGTGTGTGTGAAGTCAGCTACAGTGTATTCACATATAACAAATAAATCTCTTAAAATAATAATAATAAAAGAATTGAAGACCAAAAAATAAGTCCATACATCTATGGACACCTGATTTTTTACTTCATCAAGTTTAACTATACAGTTTGACCATGCAGAAGAATGTAAATTGATCCATACTTATCACCCTGAATGAAACTCTATTCCAAAAGGATCTGAACCTCAACATAGGTCTAGATATATTGAATCTGATGGAAGAGAAAGTAGGAAAGTCCTTAACTCATCAGCATAGGAAAAGTCTTTCTGAACAGAACACCAATAGCACAGGCAGTAAGAACAACAATTAATAAAGGGGACCTCATGAAATTGAAAAGCTTCTGTATGGCAAAGGATAGCATCATTTGGACAAAGCAGCAGGCTATAGTACTGAAAAATATTTTTACACATTCAATAGAAGGCTAATATCCAACATATATAAAGAACTAAAAAACTGGACAAGGAAACAAATAATCCAACTTTAAAAGTGAGGTACAGCCGGGCGGTGGTGGCGCACGCCTGTAATCCCAGCACTCTGGGAGGCAGAGGCAGGTGGATTTCTGAGTTTGAGGCCAGCCTGGTCTACAAAGTGAGTTCCAGGACAGCCAGGGCTAAACAGAGAAACCCTGTCTCGGGGGAAAAAAAAACAAAATCCAAATAACAACAACAACAACAACAACAACAACAACAACAAAGTGAGGTACAGATCTAAATTTTCAAAAAATTCAAATGGCTCAGAAACACTTAAAGAAATGGTTAACATCCTCATTCATCAGGGAAATGTAAACCAAAACTTTGTAGAGATTGCATCTTACACCTGTCAGAATGGCCAAGATCAATAAAACAAACGTTAGTGGATGCTGGTGAGGGGACACTCATCTTTTGCCGGTGGGACTGCAAACTTGTACAGCTATGAAAAAAATCAGTATGTCAGATCCTCAGAAAGATGGGAATCCATTCCTTCAAGCTCCAGCCATACCTACCACTCTTGGGTGTGTACCCAAAGATTGCTTTGTCCTACTGCAGAGAGACTTGCTCAACCATGTTCCCTGCTGCTCTATTCATAATAGCCAGAGACTGGAAATAATCTAGATGCTTGTCAACAGATGAATGGATAAAGTGAATGTGGGATATTCATACAATGGAATTTTACTAGCCTATTAAAAAGAATGATATCATGAAGTTTGCAGGTACATGAGTGGAACTAGAAGAAGTCATTGTTTCAGACCCAGAAAGCCAAATGCGGTATGAATTCCCTTATGTGTTCATTGTTCTCTGTTAAGTCATTGACAAGCAAGCTACAATCCATATAATCACGGAGGTTAGGTAGTAAGAGACTGGAAAGAGAGATGGATCTCTCTCGGAAGGAGAAATAAAATAGGTGGTTATTAATGAAGGGTGCATTGAAATGGAAGGATCAAGTAGGGAGGAGAGTGAAGTGGTGGACGAGGGAGGGAACACAGGAAGGAACAGCTAAAACTAAGGGCTACTTGGGGCTCTATTGAAGCTGAATCCAGTAGAAGCTTCCTGTAATATAGACATATATGAAGGGGATCAAAGTGAAATCACCAAATAATGGGGAGACAGAGCCCTAGCTGGGCATCTTATCACCAAATAAGGCTTCCAGTGCTGGAAATAGGTTCCATCTAACAGAATGGTTGGCCAAAAGGATCTCCCAAACAACTCATGCTATTTCCAAGGCTACTGGTGGCTCCACAAACTGATGGTAAGACTATCGCTGACAACGACACCTACAGAACTCATTGACACAGCAAAGAAGTTGAGCTGGTGCCTCTCCTGTGCCTTCAACCCTGCAGACTGGTATTCAGAATGCTGGGGCAGGGGAGCTCTGCATGCTACTAAAGGAGAAAGGTAAACACCAACCCAGCTATAAACCCTTCACTCTACAAGAGTTGCTTGCCTGCGAGATGTGCTGGTACAGATACAATAGTGGCAGGCAGCTGCTAGAAGTAACTAATATGTGATTTGTGTCAAGGCCTGCTCCCTGAGGTGGAACCCATACTCAAAGCTGCTTGGGTGGCCGAGAACCTGAGCCAAGATAGGTCAGGAACCCAGGGGAAAACCAAATACTACTGTTCTGCTAAAGGAACATGGTAACAACAGGCTTCCGAATGGCACTGCTATAAGGTGCTTTGCCCACCACCATCAGAGAAGCTTCCTCGTCCAGCAGATGGAAAGCAATACAGAGCCCTACAACTGGACAATATGCAGGAAATGAGAGACCTCAGAGCACTCTGCCCTGAATGGGATGTCTCCATCAGATCCATCCCCTCAGGGCTCAGTGAACTCTGTGGAAGAAGAGTCAGAAAGAGTGTCGGCACCAGAAGGCTGGGGGACACAAAGGAGTCAAGGCCTTCTAGGCACCATGGGGCTGAAGCAACTGTGAACTCGAAGAGACTAAAGCAGCAGCATGCACAGGGCCTGCAGGGATCTGCACCAGATGGGGTCCTAGAGCAGACAGAAGCAGACATGTGTCTCCATCCCTAGCCCAGAGGCTATCTCCAGCTGATAGCCATGTGCAAATGAAAAGTTGGTTCTCTCCAAGGGAGTCTCCCTAGGGAAACAAACTACTCCTAACAGCAGGACGCATGCCCAGCAGTAGATACCAACAGAAAGCAAACTCAAGGAGATCTCTGGAGGTTCTTTGTCTCATGTCAAGTCAGGGCATTAATTTTTTACCCTATTTTACAGGTCCTTTGCATATTAGTTTCCTGTTTGAGTTTTTCAATGGGATTACTATATGTGCAAAATGTGTCTCTGCATCTATATTCATTTCTTGTTCTTTACCTTGGCCCATTCTCTTGTTTCATTGTTTTGCCTGTTTTCTAATGGGTGCAGCTCTGGATGGAAGGGGAAGTGGGAGAAACTGGGAGGAACAGGGGAGAGAACACCTTTCTTATACTATATTGCATGAAAACTATCTATTTTCAATAAAAGAAAAAAATGCAAGTGTCTCATGGCAATAACTCTTCTGGCTATTTTGTCATCTTGACACACAAACTAGAGTTATCTGAACAGAGGAAACCTTAACTGAGAAAATGCCTCTATAAGATCAGGCTGCACTCCTCTATGGCCTCTGCGTCAGCTCCTGCCTTCAGGTTCTTGACCTAATTGAATTCCTGTCCTGACTTTGTTTGATGATGAATATCAATATAGAAGTATAAGCCAGATAAATTCTTTCCTCCCCAACTTGCATTTTGGTTATGGTGTTTCATCACAGCAATAGAAGCCCTGACTAAGACAGTGCCCGTGTCAGATCATTCATATGTCAGAACAGGAGCTGTCTGTCTGAGAAAGCTCTCATTAGGTATATAGAGGCAGAGACTTAGGGCCAAATCAATTCCATGTCTTCTTGGTTAGCTTTCCACAGCTGTGACAAAGGACCAAATGTAGGAGGGAAGGTTTACTTTGGCTCACAGTTGCAATTCATGGCCCTGGAGCCTGTTTCTAGGCACATGGAGCAGAACATGAATAGGGGAGCAGGGGCTCACCCTATGGTGACAGGAGGGAAAAGGGTTGGGTACATGGTGTAGACAAGACCCGCCCTTTTCACCTACATTCTTCCTGCTAAGCTTCCATCCCTTCCAATAGCCAGGCTTCTTTCATTGCAAGGTTTTGCTTGTTTGTTTGAAATCTGCTCTCAGGAATCCAAGGCTGGCCTCAAGCTCCTTCTGTCGTTGAGAATGACCTCAAAGTCTAGACTTTCCTGCCTCCACTTCTGAATCTCAGACACGCACCTTCACACCCAGTTTTATAACCTCCTTTAGAGAAATAACTCAGGAATCCAATGAGACCAATCCCAATCCTTTCCAAGGGTGTGTCCCAGTGACCTATGTATCTCTTCATGGACCTCACCTCTTAAAGGGCCCACACTTCCTGACAGCTCCACCTTCTACCCATGAGCCCCTGGGAGAAAAGCCACAACCATGATAATTGGTAAATAGCTTAGTCTCATATCCAGACCTGAAAAGTAATAAAACAAAATTGGACTTTTATTATGCCCAACACTGAGTCAGTTGATTCCGAAGCCAGACACTGAGGTATACATCTACAATCCCATCTTCTCAGAGGCTAAAACAGGATCAAAATTTCAAAACCAGACTGGAGCTATACAGGGAGACTCCTGTACATGGCCTGTGTACGTACAAGACTGTGGTTATGACATAGTACTTACCTACTCCCGCCCTCCCTCTGAAATATTTTCAATTGATTCAGGAGGCTATAAAAACAGCCTTACAACTGGACTTTATGACAAAATATGCAATTAAGCTATTATGCAAATGTGAACCAAGTGCCTACTTTGTACACTTGTCACATACACAAGAGATTGTAGCAGGAAATGGCCTGACAAATCCTGTGTCCCTCTAGCCTGGGTGATGCGTCAGGGCTGTAGAGCAGTGGTGTGCACTAAGCCAGATCAGCTCTGAAAGTATTTGCAGAGCAGGGCTTGTTCTCTCTTGCTCCTGGGAGCACTATCACATGAACGAGCTCAGGCAAGCAAGCCGGAAGCACGTGGTCCAGTCAGCAGCCAGCACCTGCCAAGGAGCCACAAACCAGCTACAGACCAGCTAGACTGCATGGGATCCACCTGCTGGTTGTAACTGCACGAACAAGCATATGTGAGAGCCCGGGTTTCTGACCTACATAATCAGGAGCTAATTAAGACTGGTTGTGGTTTGAAGGCACTACAATTTCAGAGTACCCTGTTACCCCAGTAAAGGGTAAACGAAGTTGTCCAAACACATTAAGGATGAATAACCCTTGAAAGAAACAGACTCCTGAGGATGAAACAATTTACATATAGCAGAAGTTTCTCTTGGATTCACACATGTAGCCCCAGGAGTCTTCATGCTGGTGGCATAATCTGCAGAAATCAGGACCTTGACAAGGCTTGAGGAACCCACTACACCTTTTCCCACGATATTGATTGCTGGAACATACATCTCTCTTTGTGGCTACCATTCAAAAAAGGCAGAGCCATACGGTAGTATTTTCTTTAAGTATCACAAATCCGGCAGAGCCCAGGGAGACTGGTCACAGAAAGAGCTACACAAAACCTATGGACCCATTTGTTTTGAGTTGGAGACAAAAAGCCTCAGGATGGTTGTTGCAGATGGAATGTACCTGACCAGATGGTTAGAACTTAAAGCATGTGTCCCAATGCACAGAATGAGGCAAAGCTTCAGTTTCTCTTGATCACACTCCAGGTGTGCACAGTTTGTAACCTGCTGTATGAATTGGCAGCATCAAAGGAAGTAAGGCAAGGGAAAAGACAGAACGTTAGAAAGGAAAGATCGGGGCATGGGAAGTAAGAATTTCTTGGCTATAACATAGTACTAAGAACTATGATTTAGTGTGTGTTTGTGTGTTTAGAATTAACTATTTAAAGTATACCTCTTCATATCCTTGTCAATCAATTTTAATACTTATATCATGCTATTGTAACTAACTTACTTTCAATTTTTAGGCATATTCAACTGTCTTTTCCAAAGAGGGACAACTGGTCTACCTACCTTGTAGGTGTAAAGAGAGGCAATGATCCACCCTACCTCACATGTTCAAAGAGGGTCCCTGATCTATCCTACCTCACATTCTTTGTTATTAGGTTAATTTTGTACACCCCTTCTTGATTGGTGGGCCTGTCTTCTTCCTGTGAACCTGGGAGGACCTTTGTGTCCTTGCCACTAACCTGATAGAGTGGAAGTGATTGTGTGTGACTTGTGAGCTGAGATCATAAAATCCAAGCACATTTGCCTTGCTCTCTTGGGAAAACCTCACTGAGAGCCCAGCCTCTGCAGTTAAGAAGCTGCCATTCAGACACACTGGGACGTTAGTTTCTTTTCTCTTTGCTGTGATAAAATGTCTAACAAAGGAGATTAAGGGGGGAAGAGTTCATTTTGGCTGACAGAATTACAGTCCCTCATGACTGAGGAATCAAGGTAGCAGGATTTGACACAGCTGGGCACAGAGCCTCACAGTCAGGAACAGAGGGCTGCTTGCTGCTGCTCAGCTCTTTCACATGTGTAGTTCAGGATCCCAGCCAGGGAATGGCGCTGTCCACAGTGAGTGGTTCTTCCCTCATCACCGAACAAGGTATTTCCCCAGAGGGAGGCCCACAAGTGATTCTAGAGTCTAGCAAGTTAATACCACTAATCTTCACAGTATGTGTTCTGGCAAAGATCACCAGCTGAGTGAGGTTCACACTGACCACCAACATCAACCAGCAGACAAGAGTGAAGGCTCAGGCAACCCCCACCTGAACCTGTGCATCACACCAGCTCCGACTGAAGTGCAAGGAGAACAGATGAGTAAGCAGCCTATAGCCCAATGTGGATATCACACAAAGACCGCTAAGTCTGAGGTGCTTTGCCTCACAGCAGAAATAATCAGAAGACCATACGATATTGTTACATTAGTGAGGATATTAAATCTACCCAGAGACCTAGGCAGCAATGTATATTGGCCATAAATGAATAAAAAGGTAGGTAAATTTTTTGTTAACTTTTTTTTTGTTGTTATTTTTAAGAGATAGGATCTCACTATATAGTTCAGGCAGGCCTCAGACCCTCAAACCTCCTGCCTCAGCTTCCAGAGAGGGAATGACAGGCATGTGTCACCATGGAAGAGTTTTTAAAAGTCAAAAGGAGGCTGGAGAGATGGCTCAGTGGTTAAGAGCACTAACTGCTCTTCAAGAGGTCCATGAGTTCAATTCCCAGCAACCACAACATGGTGGCTCACAACCATCTGCAAGGGGATCTGATGCCCTTTTCTGGTGTGTCTGAAGAGAGGAACAGTGTACCCACATATATAGAATAAATAAATATTTTTTTATAATTTTGTTTTTTAAAAGATTTATTTATTTATTTATGTAGATTACACTGTCGCTGTCTTCAGACACACCAGAAGAAGGCATCAGATCTTGTTACAGATGGTTGTGAGCCACCATGTGGTTGCTAGGATTTGAACTCAGGACCTCAGGAAGAGCAGTCGGTGCTCTTAACTGCTAAGCCATCTCTCCAGCCTCAGAATAAATAAATCCTAAAAGTCAAAAGGGATGAATGATAATTACATGGAATAAGACGATAGATTATAAAACATAATATATAATGAATAATTAAAGAATGTTACTTATCTGTAACTAAGTAAACATTAAAATTCCCACATATTTTTCAAATATTCATGAAGTCTAATCAACTATAAAGGTCAATCAGAAGGGTGATAGGATTCCTAGCACCCGTGTGTGCACAGAAGTGAGGGCACGGCTGCACATTCCTAGAAGCCCTGCACTGGGGAGCTGCTTTTGACCACAGATGTGATATAACTAGCTGTTTGAAGTTCTTGCCTTGATCTGCCCACAGTGACTGGCTGTAACTGAAATTGTAAGTTGGAATAAACCCCTTCTTTCCTAACACACTTTTGTTGGGTGTCTTATCACAGCTACAGAAAGGAAACGAGAACTCAGCCTAACCTCAAACTCACAAAATCCTTCTTTTGAAACTACTCAAGCACAACTTGCTAGCGTGGGAACACATACCCGTGCTGTCCTTACTGTGAGGGTCATCTGATTGCTTCTGAGACTCTCTACCCCAATTCGCAGACACTAGCCACCTTCCCCCAGGAACTCTCCCTGCCTACCAAGAGAGGAAACTGCCAGTACCTGCTGTAATAAATCTTACCCACACTGCCAGAATAATCTGCTTCACACCTTGGCATGGCCTCTTTTCAGCCAAGGCACAATCTGTGACATGTGGACTAATCAGCGCACAGAAGGACATTCCTAGTATTCTGTATAAACTTATAAACCAAGGAACAGTTCCCAAGGCTCTTAATGAGCCCCTCATTTTCTAGAAACAAAACCAAAAAATAATGCAACAATGAAAAGCCATAGATCAAATGACATTCCATATAGGTGGTGTAAAAAATTCTGGACCAAATATTAGTTGAATAAAACTATATGAAAGGTTGCTTGAGCATCCAAAACAGTGGTTTCTCTTATACCACAGTCTCTCCTTTCACAATGCCAATGTTGGTATTACTATTGTTTAGCTTACTAAGTGACAACTACGGGCCTGGGAATGTTTGGTGTTTACACTGGATGGTTAAAGGGTGTCTTCATTAGGTGACAATCATGCCAAAGCAAACAAGGATTCTGGGGAGGAAGTGTCATAGGCAGAAGAGCCCAGAACAGGAAGGCAAGTGAGGGAAGGTGACAGAAGGGCTTGAGAAGGAAGTGGGAGGGGCGTGCCCATGCCTGTGTGTTATGGAGTCTTTAGGTCATGCTAAGGACCTAAGCCTTGGTGTTGAGACACAGGATTGGACTCAGTGGAGGAATATCATGACCGGACATTGTAATTGTTAGCTTGATCCATCAACTTTAGATAACAATGTTCATTTTAGTCTTATATAAGACATTTACAAAACTTAGAGGAGTTACTCAACCATGGCAGTTAAATATTTACTATTAAATAGGATTATAAAATATTAATATCTAATATTATGGCACAATTTAAAAATGAAATACTATGTAAAAACTGATAAATGGGATTAAATGATTATAAAATACTATATATAATTCCAAGAATATATATACACAGAAAAGAGTCTGGAAAAATATTTACTAGGAAATTAACAGGAAACAAATGTCTGGCCAAAAGAGGGACACGACCAATACTTTTTCTTTGTGCCTTCCCTGCATTTTCAAAAGTTCCTATAACAAATATCCATCATTTTGCAGGTAGAAAAATTTATTTGGAAACAAAGGATAAATTATTAAAGCTACTGTCCTGGTTGGTTTTTCATCAACCTGACACGAGTTAAGGAAGAGGTACCTCAACTGAGAAAATGCTCCCATCAGATTGTGCTGTAGGCAGGTCTGTGGGGTGTTTTCTTGGTTAATGATGAATGTGGGAGGGACCAGCTCCCTATGGTTAGTACCACCTCTGAGCACATGTTTCCAAGTTGTATAAGAAAGCAGGCTGGGGGAGCTGAAGAGATGGCTCAGCAGTTAAGAGCACTGACTACTCTTCCGAGGTCCTGGGTTTAAATCCCAGCAACCACATGGTGGCTCACAACCATGCATAATGAGATTGGATGCCCTCTTCTGGAGTGTCTGAAGATAGCTACAGTGTACTTACATATAATAAAAAAATAAATCTTAAAAAAAAAAAAAAACCAAGCAGGCTGAGCAAGCTATGAGGAGCAATCCAGTAAGCAGCATCCTTCCATGACCTCTGTTATCAGTTCTTCCCTTGAATGCCCTCAAGGATGGGCTGGGATGTGGAAGTATGAAATGAACCAAACCCTTTATTCTGTCTCTCTCTGTATGTGCCACATGTATGTGGTAGACATATATATGGGTACACGTGGGTGTTAACCTTAGGAGACATTCCTTTAAATGTTTTTAGAGTGATGGTCTTTCATTGGCCTGGCTTTCCCATTGGGCTCTGCAGGCTGGTCAAGTGAGCTCAGGGATCCATGTGCCTCTGCCTCCCTAGCTCTGGTGGGGAGACATATAAACCCGGCTCACTCTAAGTTTATATGTTTGTCTTTCTTTAGGATTCTCATAACCGCAAGATGAGAAAACACTTTGTGTGGCTAAGAATAGGGGATAGGAGAAAACCTATTCAGCGGCCATGAGTAGAGAAGCAAGTGGCCAAACCTCGAAGTGGTCTAAGGCCATCCGGCCGGCAGGTACTCTGATTCCTAGAACAGGTCTGTTCTAGTTTCTTTTAGTGTGTCTGGCTACCCCAACCCTAGTGGGATACAAGGACAACGGTTAGTTCTGAGATGGGCTGCACCCAGAAAGGCTTCCTCCCTCAGGCACTCTCATCTGGCTGCCGAATGCAGCTGGTGGCATCTGGGGAGAGTCATCTAGAAGCTTCATCCATACCACTTGCCTAGTGACCAGTTTTCCTCAAGTTGATGCTGAGAACCATGGAGATTCCCTGGAGACAGGCTGAGAAGGCTTTTCTAAACTTCTGCTGGAGCTTATGCAGTACATAGGCTGATTCTAATGAGTTAGGGGCAGGGCGCCAAGATCAGGCTATCATCAAAAGGAGTAAAACTTGGGAGTTCTGTGTGGAGGAAAGGCAAAGGGGTCTGTGGGCACGACAGAAAGCCAACGGTTCATTTCCTGGCCGGTATGTTACCAACTACACCATTTCCCCAGTACCAGGCAATGGTTTATTAGATATACTTAATATGCAAGCAAGCAAGAACCTCATCAAAATCAAGACTGCAAAAGTCAAAAGCAATGAAAAGACAACCCTTAGGATGGTAGAAACCATTTACAAATCACATATCTGAATACAGGCTAGTATGCAGAACTCAGTAACAGAAAATTAGTTTAAAAGGATTTTAAAAGTGCAAGTGGCCAATAAGCTCATGAAAAGACAAAGAACGACACTACAACCATGGAAAGGCAAGTCAAAAGCAAGCAATCCCCAGCCCCAGAGCTGCTGGATGACCAGGGCTCTAGATCTGTGAAGTGGAAAAAAAAAAAAAAAAGCCTGACAAATTCCAAACAGGTCCATGGAATTCCCACATAACCCAGCAGTTCCAAAGTGTAGACTCGAAGGAATTAAACCCATGTTCATACCAATGTACAGTAATGTCAATGGCAACCTTATTCATAATCTCCAGAGTGGAAACACCAGAGGACATCAAGAATGCTAATTTGCACAAGAGAAATAACTCACAGTAATGCAGAGATGACCTGACAACCTGGTGGCTAAGTAAAAGAAACAAGATACAGAAGGCCACACACTGTCCAATTCCATTGATGAAATGTCTCCAACAGGCAGACAACAGGTAGATCACTGGGAGTTCCCAGGGCACAAGGGGCAGGAGGAGGTAGGTAAGAGTGACTGTTAAAAGAACATGGATTTTCACCAGGGGGGGTGGTAGCACACACCTTTAATCCCAGTACTGGGATCTCTGAGTTCAAGGCCAGCTTGCTCTACAGAGTTTCAAGACAGCCAAGGATACTCAGAGAAACCCTGTCTCAAAAAACCAACCAATCAACCAGTCAGACAACCAATCAACAAATCTAGTTATCTAGATAAGAGCATGAAGTTTCTTCCTGGAGTGATGGAGTTACACGATGAAAACAGTTGCATGACTTTGTGGATATATTAAAACATGTCATGCACACTTGCAGACAGTGAATTTTATATGTACTCCTATATGGTGCTGTTAAGACAAAAGAGAATAGAGTTGTTAGAAACGTCAAAATACTGGAAGAAAACAGAGCAAACAGAAAACACAATTCATAATTCTATGCCAGCAAAAACTTCAAAACTGAAGGTGATGGCTTTATAGTCAGTATAATTCAACATCAACCAAGTCAAGAACACATTAGCATGAACACAGCAGACCACAGGGGACAAAAAGAAAAAACTGATCTTCAGTGAAGATGTCAAATTAATTCCATAGAAAAAACAATCAGGGGCTGGAGAGCTGGATCAGAGGTTAAGAGCACTGACTGCTCTTCCAGAGGTCCTGAGTTCAATTCCCAGCAACCACATGGTGGCTCACAACCATTTATAATGGGATCCGATGCCCTCTTCATGTGTGTCTGATGACAGGTGCAGTATACTCATATAAATAATAAATAAATCTTTAAAAAATACATTTACCATAACAGATTATCTGGAGTGTCACATGAAGAAACACAAACCTACACCCTTACTGTGATACAGCATACAATGGGTTTCAACTGCATCATAGACCTAAATATAAGAGCTACAGAAAAAAAAAAAAACCCCAAAACAATTATCCCCCTCCCCCACAAAAAACACCAAACCAAACCAAACCAAAGATGCTGTGGCTTTGTATTAGGCAAGAATTTCTTAGGGCAGAAAACAGGAAGTTAGGAAAAGAACACACTAATAAATTGATGGCATTAAAATATAACATTTTCATTGAGGCTAGCTGTAACACAGCCTCAGACCTTTGTGGGTCCCTGGACCTTAGCATAACTGACTCCATGATGGAAGTGACCTTCGGGCTGTACAATTCATGAGGACAGCACCACCTGCCAAAACTAAAACAAAGGCCCAATCCATCAAAGTCCACATGGTTCTGGGGAAGTCTCTAAATGTACTAACCTTACTTTTTTACCTTCTGTAAAACTGTTCTTGTTAATTGTCGTCAACCTAGTTCATGGTTTCTGTGTGTAAAAGCTCACCCCAACAAAGGCTCAGTGCTCCACTGGGATCCTGAATATCCAGTGTAGCTAATACAGACTTTCTATTGGCTTAAGCCCATATCCCAGTAGTCTTCTCCAGTGAGTGCCCCACATTAGGCATGGTAGGGGCACCCAGTTATTACTCAAATAGATCCTGGAGCCATTGGTGACTCATTTCTCCATACCCGCCCCAATTCTGGGTTCCTGAATAAAAGACACACACACTCAGCTTTTATATTGATATGCCTTAATGGTTGGGCCCCTTCCAAATGTCCATGTGACTAATCCACCTCCGTCTGATAGTCTCAAGTTATTACTAAAATCTACATTCCATTTTTGCTGCCCTGGACCCAGGTTTCCAGCTCTCCTGGGACTGCTCTCCCTCATGGCGGCTCTGCTCTCCATCCCACACCTTCTCTCTTGTCCTCCACCTTTTCCTGGCATGGTGGGTCTCTCTCTTACTTCCTCCTTCCTTGATCCTTTGCCCGGGAATCTTAAAAGTCCCACCTCTGTCTGCCCTGACCTGCCATTGGCTGCTGGCAGCTTTATCTACCAATCAAAACCAACTGGGGGCAGGGACCTTCAGTGTCTTATTAAGAGTGGATGTGGGAATTTTTGTGCAATTTTGGGGACCCTAATTAACATAATACAAGCAGCACTAGACCAAACCCACTACAAACCATAGGCTACCATTCTACAAATCAGCTAATAAAAGATTTGCACTCCTTGTAAAACTTAGTAAGACAGAAGAGCCAATTAAAACTGAACAGCCCAGTGACCACACAGGTTTACCAACTCTCACCCCACCCTCCAAGCATTGACAAAGCTTTGGAAACTGATGAAAAGCACACAACAGAGCAGGTTCTGAGGTTCTGAGGCAAAGTTCTACCAGGGCGGAGGCAGCTGGGAGGACCGAACAGACTGTGAGTAAACTGAAACACTTGTGTCTGTCAGTGTTGGAAACTGTTGATTTAAGGGGCACAACATCAGGGGAAGTCAATGTGCTCAGCAGCCCAAGGACAAGAGACCGACTGGTTGGAACAGGGAACAGTAGAGCCAGGAATCGAAAGGTCTGGGTGAAGAGACCAACAGCAGGAGGGAAGTGCATGCACATGACCCAGCAATCCCACTCTTCAATACCTACCGGAAACCAATCCAAACAGACTAGAGAGAGGATGTCCAAGGAACAGCCAACCTCAGAAGCAGAAATGATAAAACTTCTTCCAACTAGTGGGTGGATAAAATGTGTCATAACACCACACTAAACTATTCACTAAAATAAGAATGCTATTCTGGCCGGGCAGTGGTGGCGCACGCCTGTAATCCCAGCACTCTGGGAGGCAGAGGCAGGCAGATTTCTGAGTTCGAGGCCAGCCTGGTTTACAGAGTGAGTTCCAGGACAGCCAGGGCTATACAGAGAAACCCTGTCTCGAAAAAAACCAAATCCAAAAAACAAAAAAACAAAAAAAACAAACAACAACAACAACAAAAAAGAATGCTATTCTGTACTAAACATGGGTAACATTTCAGGTCCATATTGGAGTTCGCTGACATAGGCTAAACTGATTGGCTGATCTACAGAAAGCAGGATGGTCAGAGTCCTAAGGCTGAAAAAAGAGTAGATGGAGAAAAGTCTTTTTTGGGGGGAGGGGGTGGGGGTGAAGGACCTCAGGTACTACAGGCCTCAAACCTGGGGTATGTAACTGAGGCTGGCCCTGAACCTCTGATCTACCAGCCTTCACCTCCTGAATGTTGGATAGTAGGCATGTACTATTTAATGTGCTATGGTGCTGGTGGGAAGTGACAGACAAGCCACTCTGCCACAATCTGGCAGCATCTTATGACGTTAAGTACCACGCAACTCAGCCATTTTTTAACCACCAATATTTATTGAAGAGAAATGAAGTTATATGTTCACATTGTATATAAATGTTCATAAGCATTGTATTCATAACATCCCAAACTAAAAGCAGCTGATGCCCACACCAGTAGGATATATTCATGTAATAGAATACTACTCTCTGAAGAAAACTGACTCAAATAACATGGATGCGCTTTTCACAGAAGCATGCTGAGTGAAATCACACTCAAAAAAAAAAAAAAAAGCCATACTAACTATACTAACTGCTTTCATCTCATACACAGCAGGATGAAGCAGACAGCAGTGGCTCAGGGCTGAGCATTGATGGATGGGAACTGACTTGAGGGACCTGGGGTGACTTGGGTGATGGAAATGTTCTGTTTTGGTTGTGGAGATAAGTCACGCAGGTGCCATTTCTGTCCAATTCCTTAGGTGTGGTTTCCCATGGGTATTTCTGTTATATGTAAAAAAGAAATAGCTCGATTAGGACACACCATTGTGCTTGATGAGCAAAGAGGGCCAACAAACCTGCCTCGCTCTCTTGTGCCTGTACCCACAGGGCTCACACAGGTTCTCACTAGTACATTAGTTTGGTTCAGCATATGAGCCCACTGTCCTATGCGACAACCATCCCTCACCCCCTCCAAAACCTGAGGACAGTTTCAAACCTCTGTTGCTGAGACAACCTTGTCATGTCTTTAGCTGATCTGGCATTTACTACAGAGGTGAGGTCAGTCTCAAACTCACAGCAACAATCCTCAGATCTGTTGGAATCACAGGCGCATGCAGGCATGCTCTATTTTTTCTTATGCTTGTTTGCTATGGTGAATATCAACTCCTTCTCTATCCCCTAGACAGCCTTACTCCTCTGTAGGATGAGAGCTGAAGGGTCATCTATGAATGAGGCACACTGGGACAGCTTTCCCATCTCACTGGAATACGTTTTGGGGGGAACAGGGTCTGGGGTAGCCCAAGCTGGCCTCTGGCTAAGTAGAAGGATGACCTTAAAACTACTGATCCTCCTGCCTCTATTCCTAAGTATTGGGACTATGGGTGTGTGCTACTAGGCCAGCTGTGGATACTAGATTTGACAACTCTGGTTCTCATTCCTGGTAACTGCTTATGTTCTGGTTGCTTTTGGCAACTGATGCACTGGAGTCATTGCTTGAGGATAAAGGGACAGATGTCAGTGTTCAGTCCTGAGGGGCAAGGCTGAGTTTATTAAATGTGAAGAAGACAAAGGCCTGAAAGCAATAGGATCTGGTTTGCCTGAGTGCCAAGCTCTGGAGGCAGAAAAGGCGCAGAGGAATCTACTAAGCTTGGCTGTGCAAAATTAAAGTCAGAGCCTTAGCCAGTCAGTTAACCAAAGAGGGTAAGAATTTATAACATCACCAAGAGCAGTTTTCTCATCATTCAGCATGAGAAGTATGACTAGAAGGAAGAACAGCAAAAGAGATGTGCAGAGTCTGGCTGCACAGGTCGAGGTCTCTTGGGCCCATTCCTGAGTATGGATATCTGTGATTAGGAAGAACAGCAGAAGAGATGTGCAGAGTCTGGCTGCACAGGCTGAGGTCTCTCGGGCCCATTCCTGAGTATGGATACCCGTGATAAGCCACGTGGGTAGTTGAGGCCTTAACAGGTTTAAAAAAGCTGCCTTTATGCCTCAAGTTGATCTAATACTTGACCAAGTTTTGAGAAATGACTGACTCACAGGAATCAAAAGGCACAACAGCTTAACATGCCTCTTCCCAGGGCACAGTTCAACTTGACACAACTCCATTCTTCATAACACTGGAGCACAAGACCCCTAGGCAGGCTGGGCAGTACATTCAAGAATGCTTAGACCTCACCACCTCTAGACTGCTCCTCAAGCTAGACTGTGAGTCTAACACACTATGCAAATGACTGTTTTGTGGATCAGCCTTAATAGCACTAAGCACAAACATGGTAGAAAGTCAACTACAATTACATGGTCAGGAAAATGACCAGGCAGAACCTGAGACAGGTGATATATCTAAAACAGGCTCACAAACAACACTGGTGATCAGACTTCACAAGCCCTTTCAGCTCCTGGGTATAGACCAGTTGCTCATCACCTCCAAAAGCTGCAGCCCCAAGAAGGCCAGAGTTGTCTGCGAATGCCCCTGAGGACCTGAATTTTCCTATTTTGTTTTTCTCCAGTTCCTTTTGCTGCAGAAGTTGACACTTTCTATTTTCAACACTGGGCAAGAGCTGCTCACAGAAAGCTGTTCAACCAAACCAACTCCAAATGTGGTCAGAGTCTTCACAAGACTTCAGAAATATCCAGGCACAAAAAGATCATATATTAAAGATTCCTGAGGTAGAGCTACCCAAACTTACTTTTCAGGACAACAACCAATGGTTAATCAACTGTTGAGCACTGAAAACAGGCCCAGTTCCAAATTCCAAAGATGAAAACAAGTTAGTAATGTATCAGTGGAGGACCATCAAATTAATGACATGATAAGATGGATCTGTGTATGGACAGACTAGGGTGTGGTTTGTGGCTTTTGTTTTTGTTCTAAGAACAGGTGAATTATGTGCTCTTTGCCATCCTTGATGTAGAGGATCTGGGTAGTAAATAGCCTTAGAATTAACTTTTTGTTTTTCAGGGGGTGGGGGTGAAGTGGGATGGGGTCTGGAATTGGCTATTGTAGACTAGGCTCATCTCAAACTCAAGAGATGCCTCTGCCCCCCAACATCTGGCTTAACACTATACATACCAGGCATTAATGAGCTACCAAAGGCTCATGATACGCAGTTCTTTAGTTCTTTGGCGTATTCCTGAAGTAGTTTTACACTATGGCCAACACTTTGCAGCCACTGTTCAGTTAATGTCCTGGTCACTCAGCTACTAAAGGACCAAGTAAATCAGAAATACTAAACACTCAAATTTACTTTTGTTGAGAAGGCATTTTTGTCTGAATTCTATTTGAATCTCATAGTGAATTCAAGAGCTCACAGAAAGTATTACTGCTAGTTAAAGCACTATTTAACAGAATTTTAAATTTTATATTAAGTACTGAAGAAAAAAATTTTAAAGCATTTTATGTGGAATATATAAACTTAGGTCCTTT
Organism: Apodemus sylvaticus; assembly: GCF_947179515.1. Taxonomy (NCBI): domain Eukaryota; kingdom Metazoa; phylum Chordata; class Mammalia; order Rodentia; family Muridae; genus Apodemus; species Apodemus sylvaticus. Next base: position 79,929,530 of record NC_067473.1, on the reverse strand, counting down.
TGTCATCTAGGGATATTCTCAGGGTTAAGTTTCTACTGTTTCCATAGGCCTGTGATGTGATGCTTCCTGTCTTCTGAAGAAAACTTGCTGTGGTGTTGCCATGGATATGCTGATAGAAGACTGTCTTTGGGCCTCCTTCTTGATCCATACAGCTTACCCTGAGGTTGCTACTCCTCCAAGAAAACTTTTACTAGTCTCTCCTTTCCTTTGCTCAACAGCAAAGATCATCAAGCAGCAACCTGCAGCCTTCTGGTACAACTACAGAGCAGAACACAACCTATCTTTAACAGCAATCAATATCAGAACCACTGGCATTCACGTATGCTATCAAGAACCCAGATCAAATAGTGCCTTCAGTTTTGTTGTCAAGATTTGAAGTCAGGCACAAAAGAAAGGGTACAGAAAGTGAACACAAGACAATACCCTCAAGAGTGTTTTGGGGTGCATGCTGGTACTTACTAAGCAAGGGCCAAAGCAACAGGAACTAAGACAATGGGACCTTGAGAGGTCCAACCCAGCCAAGGTAGTGTAACTCATTCTCCAACTAGTCAGCTAGTGCTGACAGTGTCTGCAGCCCCGAGGCACAGTGACCCTGAAGCAAGGGCCCCTTATTCCTGTCTGGCTTTGTTCTCCACCCTTTATTCTGGCCTGCTCCGCCTCCCCAAATTAATTCATCTTCAAAGTTCCATAGGAATACTCCTGGCATAACTGGATTCTCCCAGAGTTAACCTTTTAACACATCATTATTAGAGTTGTCCTGGTCCCTCTCTACCCCTTTCTACAAAGATGGTTGCTGAGATAAACTGACTTTCCTTCCTGAGTTTGCTGGTTCTCCTGCCCTCATCTTCCCTTTACTTAAGATTTCTTTACTCTAGATTTCTTCATAGGCCTTTCTGCCTCATCTCACCATCCCCAATCAGAAACGTAAACATGATTGTCCTTTAAAGTCCTCTCATCACAGACGTACACACACTGCACGATCTGTTGCTTGCTCGCCTCTCTAGACAGTGAAGGCCAACTTTCTCACTGTCTACTGTGCACATCCCTTTACCTACTTTCTCTACAGCTATGAATCATATATTTTCATCTCTCTACAGCACATTACTCTCTAGTGTAAATTTACATTAGACTTAGTTTTGTAGAACAAAATTAGGCTCCTAGAAGTGCGCTGTCTTTCATTATTGTGTAGCTGGTACAAGACACCATGAAATCAAATGCTGCTCAATGTAAAGTTGCTTGAACAGCACTTTCATAGTGTGGATGGGAATCCAAGCCCAGATGCTGTTACTCCATGGCTTCTTTTAGTGCATCAGTTCTCATCAGTTATTACCATCATACTTTTATGGTAAACATATTGATAAAAATCATATAAATGGGCACAAATGTTTTTGTCTAATCAATCAACATTTATGTGTACCACATATCTGATTGTGCACGCGCGCGCACACACGCACGCGCACACACACACACACACACACACACACCTTCTTCCCTCATACAAGACCAAGACAAGGTATGAGGAATAAAACCCATGGCCACGGATGTCAGAGATGAAGAGATTCCACCCTAAAGCATAGTTTCTTAATCACTTTTCTACAGAACTCAATCATGTTTAAATCTTGAAAAGTGATTCCAAAAATAAAGGCAAGTTCTGAAACAGAGTCTCCAAAGGGTGACTGCACACCTGCAGTGTCCAGTACTTAGTGCCCAGGTACATAGCAATGATAACATTAGCAGGTTTACCTGAGGTATTTCAATGTACATCTTTACCTACACAGTCAAGGAAGTGCGAGTCCCTTTTTTCCATTATCATAAGCTAGTAAGAAATTTCACAATTTTGAAACTAGCTTTGTCATTATGGGTATAAAAAAAATAGGCAATAACCTCAATTAAAGCATGGCAACTTTTCAGCATTTAAATAATCGTTTTATTGTAATACACTGTCAACTAAAAGTTATAAGCTAGAAGAAAGGACAACTTCCCTTAAGATCATTTTACTGTCTATTTCTAAAGAACATGAGAGCTTAAAGAAATCATTTGGAAACTTTATTTATTAAAATATCAATGATGAATTGCTCTGTTTCTGTTCAGAAAACACTAATACAGGCTGTTCCTAATACATTTTCTCTATTTCTTATAATCAATGCTTTTAGGGCCTTGTTTAACAAGAACAGAATACTTTCTAATAGAGGAAATTAAGAGGTATTATAGAAGAGTTATGGAAACCATGAATAAATCAAGAGGTAAATATTGTGATTTTTCAAGCAAAGAAATCCATATAACAAGTCATCTGCAAAGCGATGCAATGACCCGTTACTTGAAAGTCCACTGTTCATGTTGTTTCTTCCCAGACCAGTCTCCTAACCATGCAGCATACATCCAACACTCTAACATGACTACAACCAAACTTTGAGACAAGCTCTCATGTTATAGCTCAGGCCTGTCTCAAACTCACTGTATATAGCCCAAGCTGGTATCAAACCCATGATCCTCTGCCTCTGCCTCAGCATCTCTGGTGCGGGGATACCAGCAGTGCACAAGCTTGGCTGATAAAGTAGTTCTGGTCCCACAGTAACTGCTAACAAAACGCAGGCGGTTATTACAGCTCCCAAATACATGATGGATATATGGCAACTCCAACATACAAAATCAAAAATGGCAGGCATGGGCAGGCAGTGATAAGAGAACTGTTACTTCTGATGTCCAATCTTGAGATTCTCAGGGCCAAGGGACAGAGCTAAGAAACACATACATTAGTAAATACTACAGTATCACATTTTTCATTTTTTTTTTTTTTGTGGAGATGTTAGCTCATGCCACACTGCTCATTGCTTCTCTATGAACACACACACACACACACACACACACACACACAGTCAAAAATTAAGAATAGTCTGAACATCTGATAACAATCCTGTGAGGACAGTGATGTTAAACTGAAACTAAATATTAACATTTCTGGTGTTCAAGGACTTTTATTTCTCACAGAAAGTCAACAGACTTAGGAGATCAGGTATTCCCATTTAAAACAGAACGCTTTGATTTTTTTTAAAGTCTATTTCCTAGCTTAAGTGCATTTACAGAATATGGTATAAAGTATTAGTTGGGTACATTATCACCGACAATTTTATCAATGATTTCAGGAGTACCCCAGGCAACAGCCTTTCATACCCAGCAGGAGTTGTGGGATGGAGAAAGAGTAGGGTAAAACAGGTAAGGTAACTAGTTATATCACACAGCTAAGAAAATATCAGAAGTTATATACCCTAGGAAAGACAGGAGAATGGACTCCAAAGGACTGACATGCTACAATTTTAAAGTCAAGTTAAAATCGCTGTATTCTGAATAACAAGGGACACTTCATGTCTCACCTCTCACTGTCAGTGAATGTGGAGTTTAGTCCAGGGTAGACCAAACCTACAGAAAAATGACTAAGCGCAGCAGAGACCTGCAACCAGCACACAGTGCTTGTGACAACAGCACCTGAGTCACTTTGTATGCTCCGATGATTTTGTTTGGTTTAGATGGAACCTCCTCTGTGAAGAGTAAGCTATCTGGATTATAAGGTCAAAGCACGGTGTGGCTATCAGTCAGATGGCAAACTCAACCAATTCTTGAATCTTAATAGCTTTACACTTCGCTCACCTTTAGCTTCCTGGTGTGGAACTCCTCTTACTTCCCTTAAGTTAATATAGAAAAAGCAGGTACTATTTACATTGAATTCACAATCCTTCTTACTAAAAGGAATATATCTTGCTGTAGCATAGTAAAATGATTTTTTTTTTTTTTGAGACAGGCTAGCCTAGACCTCACTATATGGCCCAGGCCAGCCTGGACCTTGTAGCAATCTTCCTGCCTCAGTTTCCTGAGTATTAGCATGAGTCACCATGTCCAGTAGGAAATGAGTGCTCTGAAACCTCACTATACCCACACTTAGAAACACAGTATGAAATATGCTCTGGAAAAGATTCTGCCATTTCTGGCAACTCAGTCAGGTGGCTTTTCTGTGCATACTGCAGATATGCTAAGGATGGTTATTCTGGGCTGCAATCTAGTATCGAAGTGGAAACCAGAATAACTATGTAAAATTTAAGAATGCAGACTTGCACTGGAAAGCCCAAACCTATATACTCCAACAGTCACCAGGGCTTTGCCACTGTGGTTTCTGCTGTCATGGAGACAAGCCAAGTAGAGACCATTGCTTATATCTTAGTCATAAATATTCTTCTTAAAACAATCTTACAGTCCGATCTGTAACTAGGTTTGAAAAACATTGTCTACTTCTCTAGAGAGGAGCCAAAGAAAGAGAATGATTTTACAAAGAAAACAGTGCTTCTCTTAAATATACTGGCAAAGGAGGAACGAAAAGGTTAAAGAAGGATCGACACTGGCAATACATTCACTATGGACAGAGTGGACTGGAGAAAGCCAAGCATGTGCCTCATTCCCTACACACCTGTGACCTTATCTGAAGAGTATTTACAAAGATTCTAGAAGGCTAGGACCGGCTGGATAACTGATAACTGAGGCTTTCAATTTTTTATTTTGTCTCCATATTCAGTAGTTTCAGCTGAATACTCTAAAACTTTATGACAGATGCTACTCAGTGTCTGCATACAGACTGATAAATATTATAAGCAATATTATATAAAGTATCACTTATAGAACATTGCCAGAATAGTAACTGCAACATCTAAGCTTCTCTCTTTTCTTCTATTTCTAAATTATTCCTTTTAGAAAATCATTGCAGACAAAATCTAAAGTAAAAATGTCAACTTTATAAAATTTGACCACATGAAAACAAAAACAAAGCAGGCTGCCTGAGAGGGTTTCAGCACCCACTGTCCAGACAGACAACGGCACAGCCAGTGTCCACGGCCTTGCATGGCAGCAGCGCGCCCTCTCACACTACAGGAGCTTGGAGGCAGCCATAGCACAGGAGCCATGAGGACCGCCGGGACGGTGGCCTGTGCCGGGAGGGTGAGCTCAGGCCGAGACACCAAGAAGTTGAGCTCAGCACGAAGCAGGCCATCTTCCGGGGAGTCTAAACATTAATTAGCACAGCTGCACTCCGAGAAGAGAAGACAGTAGAAGTAATTCTTCTCCAGACAATGTACCAGTAGTAAAGAGCAAAGTGGTTATTTACATTCTCAGAGCTCTTCCCTGGAGAAATCAGGGGGAGAGGAAAGCTTACAAACTGAAAGATGAAGTAAAATGGATTCAGATTTCATATTAACAGGAAAAAAACAAAACCAAACAAAACCTAAGGAAAGACTACTTCCCTCGAAGAAGAGTAACCTTCCTACCTTTGGCTGAAAAGAATACCTACAGAACTGTGTGGGCAGCTGTCACACTGGATCAGACCACTGGCCCTAATAGGTAACCAGAGTGTTAACTGCAGACATACTATCTAGCCTACAGTCACAGAAAGCAGGTAAGTTCTTCCCAGCAGGACAATCCCCACCGCACCCCACCCCACCCCAGCAGCAGATGCTCCTGCACTGCCCATGTGAACAGGAAGAGGCAGAAGCAACAGGGCTGGGGAGCAATCAGCTCTAAGAGCAGAGCAGCACTACAGACTCACCCCTTCTTTCCACACCCAGGGCAGCTCAGCAGGAAAGCAGGGCTGTGCAGCCTTGACTGGACCAGGGAAGCAATGCTCTCCCCAGAGACTAAACGTGAGATCTACTTAACATTTTCACAATTATTTAAACAGACATTCACTGTTGTAGCCCTGATAACTCTCTTCCAGTATTCTTAACCATTAGATGTATTTTGGGGGAATATTTATTCACATAATTTTGCTTAATACAGTTCTTTCTACAAAGACTGAATTTAAAAGTATCCACAACATTTTCAATTACAGTAACAACACATTAATAAATTATAAATTAACAAAATCTTTATATTTGTTTAAAAAATCATTTATCAAATGCTAACTTCCAGATTATCTGGAAAACTAAAGATGCAAGTTGCTAGAAATCTGGCATCCCAATTAAATTCTGATTTTTAAAAGTATATAAAATGTCCCTCAGATTACTCCAAGTCCCACTGCAGAAGTGTTTATTTCACCCTTTTTCATAAGGTGTTATGTTTACAACTTGCTAAACATTTTACCCAAACATAGGGAAACTGCCTGGAAATGCAAAGCACAATGAAGTAATTACAGGAAAGGAACAAAAAACACCTGTTAGGACAGAGTCACTGTGGCCCTAGAGCGGGGACCATCAAATCTGGACTTTTCAAAGTTGCATAGCTGCGAGATGGTCACTGCTAACAAGCTATTGCACAGTTTCATTTTAGAAGAAACAATGTATTTCAGAAACTGCAGTTCAGTAGACAGCTCTGTGTAATGAACTAAAAGTAATTATGTACCTTGATTTACTCTTTGGATGGCACTTTTATATTAACCTTTAATTCACACTACTAATTCATGTAGTTTAGCTCTCCAACCCAGAAACCTACTTTTCATACATGAGGGGGAGGTGGAGGTGAGGGTGGAAAAACTTCAATTATACTCTCCATTCACAGAATATTATACTGCTTTGATTACATTTCTTAGTTCACATTGAAGAGTTTGTAAGAAAGAAATTGTGTGGTTTTCAAGTTAAGAATAGGTGAATGCAGAAACATTATGTTCAGGGAAAATAAAAAGTCCCCAAACTAAAAAAAAAAAAAAAAATTAAAAAAAAAAAAAAACCAAACAAACCAAAACCAAATACACTAAAACAGCAGCTCTACAGAACTTAATAAAAAGTAAATCAACTTTGAAATGAGTTAACTTTGGCGTCTGAATACAAAATGTTTATCAGTGTCATCTATGCAGTGACTGGTACAGGATGTGCAGCATTTTCAAAATCCCTGTGTGTCCCTTATATGCAAGTTTGGTACGCTGAGTTCTGTGGTTCCTGTCCTTCTCTGGACTACCCAAGTGTCCCAGAACTCAGATCCTGGCTGAATAAGCCTGCAGTTCTCATTTTCTTCCAGAGACAGATCTTCAAATCTTCTAGATTTCTCAAGCATCTTGAAAAGACAAGAAAACCTGTATAAAAATAGATTATCCTAAGTCATGGTCAATAATCGTAATGCAATAGAAATAAATACAATATCTACTTCCCCGTGAACAGAATTTTTATCATGGTAGCCTTTCACACCTCCCCTTCTACTGCTTCAAAAATGTATATAACTATTCTGTAGAACAAAGCAAGAAACAGAATGATCAGTTAAAGCTTAACAGAGTCTAAAAAAAATTAAAAAATCAGCAAAAACTTAAGTCATTCCTTTTCCACAATAAATGTTGAGAACTAAGTACACCCATGTACACACACATGTACACACATGTACACACACACACATACATATACACACCTTCACAATCATAAAATCATCTCCCCAAATAAAAATAGTAAGCAACTTCATAATTAATCAAGACTATGCACCTTCATGTCTCTATTCTGAGTTGGTAAATTCTTATGCTGTAAATATAATGTGGGGTATCACTACTTAAAAAATAATTCCTTCAAGCTTTTGGAAACAGACTCTGTTGTTTAGATTTCTGCAAGAAAGATCAACCTCTCCTGTTTATTTCAAAGCTCAGGTGTCAGGTGCAGGACCCCTAACATGGATGAACTAAGATTGTTAAGAACACAGAGATATTGTTTGAGGTTAACATAAAGATGCTGGTAACTGAGATGGGATGTGTTCCAAAACTCCCATAAGGTTTCTGTTGACACCAAAAAAAAAAAAAAAAAAAAAAAAAAAAAAAAAAAAATTTAGTGATGAGACCATGACTGAAAAGCCTAGGTTTGTGGTTTCAGTGTCTCCTAATCTCCAACACAGCAGCAGCAGGGTCCATTAGGGTTCTGCCATTCAAGGACACCCAGGGAGCATCATCCCAGACACTGTCTTCTGGCACCTTGATCTAAGTAAGACCTTGTCCTGTACAGAACTGTAATTTTTGTTCATTAGCCATTTAAAGTACTTTGTTGGACCACCTTCACTGTGCTAGTGCAGACTAAAAGACACATATTTATCTGCAGGTTAAAGTTAAGGGATATAATTGGCATATTAACCATTAAGTTAAAAATACCTCCCTTTTAATATAGCTCAGGCCGACCTGGAACTTCTGCCATCATGCCCAGTAAAACTCTCATTTTATTAGCACTGGTTTTCTGTATCTCTTAAAATGCTTCAGTAATTTTCCATAATTGTGTTGACCTAGACACAGGGCAACATTTGACAGCATCTCAAAGTATCCTCTTCATCCAGAAAACTTTTTTTTCAGGCTGGGGATTCAGCTCAGTGGCATGGACCGCCCACCCCCCCCACCCCCACCCCTACTCCCCTGGCCAGCACATGTAAAATTTTAGGTTCAAGCTTTAAAACAAGCACAAAAAACCTTCATAAGGACTGTGGATGTACCATGGTGTAACTGCTGGCATGTACAAGACTATGGGCTTGACTTCCAATATCATCAAACAAGACAATAAAATCTCTACCTTTTTAATAGTGAAGTAAAAACAGAGATGTGCATGTGCCCCAATACAACTTCAACATATCCCACTGCTCTGACCAGAAGAAATCTTACTATCCCATTTTTACTCAGGCTCCCACTAGCTTCCCAGGTGATGGTCTTTTCGGGCCCCAGGCTCCCAGTGCCTCTGCTTTCACATGGGCCCTGCTACAGTCCTCACTTCTCAATCTGTTAACTTTAAAATTATCATCAATGCTGCAAGCAAGTTTCTTAAATACTTCACTTCAGCAACTAGACTTCAAGACTAAAGAGCAAGAGCTACTAATCGTATCATCCTTTATTTATTGTCTATGGGGGCAGACATGTGTGGAGGCCAGAGAACAAGATATGGGAATTGGTTCTCTCCTTCTACTATTTAGGTCCAGGTTTTCAGGTCTGGTGACAGTCACCTAAACCCATTGTCTTAGGGTTATCACTGCTGTAATTAAATAATTTATGTGTTTTATACTTCCACATCACTTTTCATCATAAAAAGAAGTCAGGACAAGGATTTGAACAGGGCAGGAACCTGGAGGCAGGAACTGGTACAGAGGCCACAGAGGGGTGCAACTTACTGGCTTGCATGACATAGCTTTAGCCCTCTTTCCTTAAAGCACATGACTCAGATGTAAATGACATACAAAGTTGTGCATATGCCATGTAACTGGATGAGTGAGGTACAACTTGCTTTTTAAAATCATGGGTCTTAACTATTAACTACTCTGACCCTTAAAGAATTTTTCCTGGACAACGTGATCATGATAATGTACACCTCACTGTCTGGCTGTTTCCTCCCAGCATTAAACTTTAATTAAATAAACAAATGTGTTTTAGAGTACCAAGAGTATTCTAGTTACTCAATACCTAACTGTATTCCTGAATCCAGAACAGCTGCTGTCTTTTCTTTTTGCTGTTGGTTTGGGAGTGGTGGAGTGGTTTTTGGTACTGGGAATTAAGCCCAGGATGTGTTAAATGTACATTCTAACAATGAGCAAGACTCTTAAGCCTCCATAGTGTATCTTTACTATATAAAAACTCATCTTTAAAGATACAAAATATCTAGAAAACACACACACACACACACACACACACACACACACACACACACACACACTCTCTTAAAAAGCTGAAAACAAATGAAGATGAAAACAATAATCCAAAATAACATTTTACAAACCAATTAAAACAAAAAAGGGACAATTACCCATAACACAGGAATCTGGTGTGCTTAATCTGAAGGGTGCTCTGGACAAGATCTATTTACTTCAAACCACTCATCTATGCAGCTAGAAAAGAACAAAATTAGAAAAGTATAAATCCTATGTATAATTATATCCTAACAGTTACAATAAAAATACCCACTACTTGACTTTACTGTCTTTGGAGGGGGGAAAATGGTATTTTTACTTATTACACCTAAAAAAAAAGATGTTAATTATACTTCAGTTATTCTACATTATTAAGGTAGAAATCCTCACAACTATGCAACGAAGTACTTTCACTATCATTTCATCAATATTTAAAAATCAAGTAAGAGTCAGAAAAATATTTCCTTTTCAAAATAGTTACATACAGGCCTGCTCAGGTTGTCTATCAGTATAATAAAAATAGATTTAAATTTTTAGTTCTTGGCATTACTGCATAACATTTAAAAAGTACACATTTCTGTGTAATTATTGAACCTTTAATTCTATTCTGCTCTGAAATCCATAGATACACAGACAAAGATACCAGTTATAGTGCACTCATGGACTTACTGGAAATTATATACAGGGTATATATAAGTATCCTTTTTGGATTTTTGTGTGTGCATGTGGGTATATGAACATGTGCATACATGTGGAAGCCAGGCACAACCCTGGAGGGCATTCCTTGAGTGCTGCCCATCTTTTCTTATCCAACAGGGCATTCTCACTAGCCTGGAATTCACTGGTAAGGTCGTGAGGCTAGCAGAGCTGTGGTCCCAGGGACCCACCCACCTCCACCCCTAGCACTGAGATGATAAGTTCTGGTCACCACACTAGCTCTTTTTTGTGGGTTCTGAGGATTGAACCCAAGACCCCATTCATGCAAGACAAGCACTTTACTGAGTTGTCTTCAACAGTCCATAATTATTCCTAATATAGATCTGCACTGCCCAAAGCAGCAGTTATGTAAATTCATTAGCTTAATTAACAACAGAATCCCGTTTCTCATCCCATTTCAAGTGCTCACAATAGTGATACCTGCAATGGCTGCTCTGCTATCAGCATAGATGTAACACATCCCCTCACTGTACAAAGTTCAAAGTCACAGAGCTGTAGCAAATAAACAATCAATGTCTTCAAAGAACAAGTAACTTGGCCCAGCAACCTGTAAGCAACTAAAGAAGGATTCAAACATTCTCACTGTGGGCACATGTTAATTTCTGAACGCTCATAAAGCCAGGTTAGCTAATGCTAACATAAAGCTCTGTTGTCATGTTCAGAGCCACTGGCACCATTTCTACCTGAAATGTAAATATGCTTCAATCTGTAACACTTTTATCAGTCATCTCAGTTTATCTTTTAAATCTGACTGAGTGTATGTAGGTGACGCACATGTGTACATGAGCTCTGGACGTCAGGAGGGACAGGGTTAGAGCCTCCATAGCTGGGATCACAGGAGGCTGTGAGCCACCGTGTAAGTGCTGGGAACAGAAGCCAGCTTCTTGGCTGCTGAGCCATCTCTGAGCACTCCTGAGGCTTATTTTGGAGAGATGGAGAGAAGAAGGATATATCTTAAGCGAAAAGAAAGTTCTTGTAAAAAGGTAAAAAAATTTCCTCATTTTTTCCCTACTTCCTTAGATGCTGAATTTCACATGTATTGCATAGACAACCTAGAATTTTTTTCCCATTTCCTCTTCACTGAACTTTAATTATGGAAATAGAGGGATGCATTTCTTTTTTATCTTTAATCTTTTTTTTTTTCAGCCCAGTCGTTATCCCCCTCCTGGTAATGAGGTCTGTCCTCAGTTCCTCATCCCATTCCTCACCTCCCCCCACCCTGCCACTCCCCAAGGCCTCAAGTCTCTCCAGGGTTAGGCTTTTCTCTCTGAGGCCAGTTCTCTGCTGTATATATGTCGGGGGCCTCATATCAGCTGCTGTGCTGCCTGGGACAACCTAGAATCTTTAGTTTAAACTTTTTTTCTTTTTTTTTTTAATTCAATATATTCTTTATTTACATTTCAAATGAATACCCCTTTCCTGGATCCTCCCTCCAAAAGCCCCCTTCCCTCCCCCTGTTCCCCCATCAACCCCTTCCCATTTCCCTGTCCTGGTATACCCCTACACTGCTGCACTGAGCCTTTCCAGGACCAGGAGCCACTCCTTCCTTCTTCTTGGACATCATTTGACATGTGGATTGTGTCTTGGGTATTCCAAGCTTCTAAGCTAATATCTGCTTATCAGTGAGTGCATACCATGAATGTTCTTTTATGATTGGGTTACCTCACTTAGGATGATGTTCTCCAGCTCCATCAATCTAAGAACTTCATGAATTCATTGTTTCTAATGGCTGAATAGTATTCCATTGTGTATATATACCACATTTTTTGTATCCATTCCTCCGTTGAAGGACATCTGGATTCTTTCCAGCTTCTGGCTATTATAATTAGGGCTGCTATGAACATAGTGGAGCATTTATCCTTATTACATGCTGGAGAATCCTCTGGGTATATGCCCAGGAGTGGTATAGCAGGGTCCTCCAGAAGTGACATGCCCAGTTTTCTGAGGAACCGCCAGATTGATTTGCAGAGTGGTTGTACCAACTTGCAATCCCACCAGCAGTGGAGGAGTGTTCCTCTTTCTCCACATCCTCACCAGCACCTGCTGTCTCCTGAGTTCTTAATCTTAGCTATTCTGACTGGTGTGAGGTGAAATCTCAGGGTTGTTTTGATTTGCATTTCCCTAATGACTAATGATGTTGAACATTTCTTAAGGTGCTTCTCAGCCATCCAAAGTTCTTCAGGTAAAAATTCTTTGTTTAGCTCTGTACCCCATTTTTTAATAGGATTATTTGGTTTTCTGGGGTCTAACTTCTTGAGTTCTTTGTGTATATTGCATATTAGCCCTCTGTCAGATGTAGGGTTGGTGAAGATCTTTTCCCAATTTGTTGGTTTTAAACTTAAAAAAAGGAGGATTCAACTGGTTTGTTTTGTATCTGTAACTGATTGATCCCAGCACCATTTACCAAATGCTTACTCTGTCTACAACACTGTGACAGTAACTCCCTCCAGTCAAATGGTTTTATTTACTTAATTTTATTAGTGCTAACATTTTCCAAATTTTAATGTATTTAAATCCTCATAACTAAATAAGTTTGTACTATTATCCTTACCTTAAATATTCAGAGACAAGGAAACCAAACCTGTCTAAGATCACAGAATGAGTTACTCAGAGGAAGGACTGGCAGTTCTGATAGCAGCTGGCCTGTCCCTCGGCCTCATGCTGTGAATGCCCCATGCAGGCTCAGGTGCTTATGAACTCAGTTCCGTGCTTGTTTTATTTCTGCATCTCTCATGATACGTGCCAACAAGATTATTGTTCGGGAGTATGCTTACTGCTCTGTCTGGCCTTTTACTTTTAGTCCATATATATTTTTAGAAACACTGTGTCCAGTTACAAGAAACTAAGATTTGATTGGGGCAGCATTAACTATTCAGATTAATTTGGGTATAAATATTTTTATAATACTAAGTTCTTCTATATACAATATGATTTATATGTATATTAATCTTAGATACCTTATGTTTCAATAAGGTAAATATAAAAAACATTTACATTCATCAGACTGAATCACAGAGCTAAGGATGCAGCTTAGTGGGAAGGATCAGCTGGCCCCGGTAAACCCTGACTCCATCTCCATCTGAGAAGTAAAAGCAGATGCAAGAAGTGGGAAGTCAGGCACAGAAAGTCACTTGCTCTCAGGAGGCTGAGGGAGGACACAGCAGTGAGGGAAGCTTAGGCTACAGGACACTGTGAAGCTATCCTCCTATGCTATACAGTTAGATTCTATCTGCACAAATAAAGTCTAAACATGGCAAGCTACAACTGCTCAACTCTTTTGTATCTTGACTCACTTATTTTTTAGTCAGGAAATTTTTTAAATAATCAAGGTAGTTTATATCAAGATAGACAGATAATCAAGAAGAGTTTTCTGTATTTACCATTACATAGTAATTCTAGTCTAATGTTTCCTGTGATGGTTTACTTTGTGTGATGTTAGTATACATTGTTAGTTTAGTTATTAATTGCCTAGATATAGTTCTCTACCCTTTTAATTTTGTACTCATCTGCGTAAGGGAGAGAAACGAGGTGGAGTGTTATTAAGAGTTTGCATGAAGAGGAAACCTTTTAGTCCTAACTACGATGCTTGAACTAAGGAAATAACCACTTTGCTGAGACATCAGATGAGTCAAGGGACCAGCGAGCTCACCCTTTGTGATAGATGCACAGGCAGGGCAGCCGCGCTATGGTGTCCCCCTGCTGCAGTTCTTCAAGGCATATTGCACATTCCCCAGCATCCTTACTCAGCACATCCTCTGTGAAGAGAGGAAGAATTTAGTACAGCAAAACTAGGCATCAAACTGAAAAACTAAAGATAAAACCAAAGCCCACCAATGAATGACATACTGCACCTGTACAGCTATACATAAAACTCAGCGCCTATGTATCTTGGAGAGCTGTTGACTACGACCAAGGTGCTCACCACACCTGCCTCTGGATGGCTTACATTCCCACTTCACCGAGGCTTGAGTAAGCACAGACATGTCACCATCATTCTCAACTTGCACAAGATGCTGATCCAAAGCCAACAACTCAGTTATTTGTAATTTGAAGTTCATATTCTTTCCCCTATGTAACAATATTAGTTTGGTGTCTAAAATAGTTCAAAAAATTTGGTGTAGTATGGCTAAGAAGACATGAATATAAAACACCATTCTAAGTTTTTGTTTTTTTTGTTTTTAATTGAAGAAAATAAAAAGAAACAACACCCTACAGGGAATTGCTAAAAACAGTGCTTATCTCAGAGAGGGGGAGGGGGAACAAAGAAGACTATAAATGTTTTTGTTTAAAAATTCCAGGGTTGGGCTGGAGAGATGGCTCAGTGGTTAAGAGCACTGACTGCTCTTCCAAAGGTTCTGAGTTCAATTCCCAACGACATGATGGTTCACAAGCCAATCATCTGTACAGCTACAGTGTACTCATATACATAACTAACTAACTAACTGAATAAATAAATCTTTAAAACTCCAGCATTTTGGAGATTAGACAAAGAGAGAAAAAAAAGGAAGGAAGGAAGGAAGGAAGGAAGGAAGGAAGGAAGGAAGGAAGGAAGGAAGGAAGGAAGGAAGGAAGGAAGGAATTTTAACTTTTCCCAACAATGGCATGCCAACCCCAGATAGTGGTCTAAGTGGTTTCCAGACAGCGCTGAAGGTACTGTAAAAACTCCATGATGTTTAAGAACACAAGGGAAAACCCCTTACTACAAATCACATGTTCCTTTAAAAAAATTCAGAAATTGTAATTTAAACCATTGCTGTTTTTGTTTGTTTGTATGTATGTATGTATGTATGTATGTATGTATGTATGTATGTGTGTGTGTGTGTGTTTGTATGTATGTATTTATGCATTTATTTGTTTTTGAGACAGGGTCTTACTATGTAGCCATAGCTGGCCCAGAGTCACTATGTACACCAGGCTGGCCTCGAGTGTACAGAGATCCTTCCTTGCCTCTGCCTCCTGAGTACAGGGAATAACAGTATACACACTACTTGAGCTCAATGTTCTATATTAATGTTTAAAGGGACCCTGGTCGAAGTTCATGTTAGTTACATATCCTTTGTGTTCCTTTAAAAACGCTGAAATCCTTAAGTATGCCATCAGTATCGAGTAAGAATAAAACCTTTAGAGACTATGTAGCTCCCCTCAATGATTTATTCTGATGAAGCCAACTCAGACTAGAAGCCTGGTAATGAACAATTTCCATGAATAAAAAGGTATCAGCATTCATAAATTAACATATACCATGATCAGCAGCTAACACGGAGATAAGGACAAGTGCCACAGCATTCTCAAGTTCCTGTACTGCACTGTTTTTCTGTTGACCACAGGAGCCACTATCATCAGCGGAGACTGGACCGAAGCCATTCTCTTCCTGTTTTCTCTCTACAATGGCGGTCTCCTTCTATTGCCACCTCCCCCTTTCTTCTTTTCCACTGAAGTCTTAGTGTCTTAGTGTTTGGCCTATCATTTAAGGACCCAGATTACAGTTAAAGTTAAGGACCCAGTTAACAGACAGATAACAGGAAGAGCAAAAGATGATGGGCTTCGTCACCAGCACTGCAAAACAGAGAAAACCACTTAATAAAGATTTCTAATTCTTAAAAAAAAAAAAAAATATATATATATATAGTATATTCCTACCATGTAGATTTTACCTGCGAAAATGAAACCAATTTAAGCCTAATAAAGGTGTGAATGAGTTTTCTAATAAACTGAAGCACTACTTTCTATGCAGCCCATACATGACTATGAGATATATCACTGGTTTTTATATCCCAATTAAAAAAAAAAACACCTCCATAAATTATGACACACAATGCCAGCATGGGAAGCTTCAGGCAAGAGGACTGCAAGTTCATAGTTACCCTGAGTTATACAGAATGACCCTGTATCAAAAGAAACAAAAGCAAACAGAACTGCAGCACACACTCATCTTAAAATAGACCCGCCTCCTCCAGCTGACTGACAATGTATTCAGGGCTCAGGAGACAGACATCGGCTCTCAAGCTCACTCATCATGACAGGACAGATGAGTGAGATGAATAGCTGAAAAACAAATCTGTTTCCTAGAAGTCCACACAACAGATTCAATAGGAAATAGCATATGAAGAACCAAATATATTGTTGAAAGAAAAATACCTGACTTCTCTAACACTTCTATATTGACCTATAACCAGGTTAATGCCTTAAAAAATTTTGCTATGATAATTTTAATATTTATTAAAGCTAAAATATCTAAAATTTCATTAAATATATTTCTAAATGTTATGCTACCCATAAAATTTGTACAAAAGGCAAATCCAATCTATAAAATTATATTTTAAGAATATAAGAGCTGGGCAGTGGTGGCACACGCCTGTAATCCCAGCACTCTGGGAGGCAAAGGCAGGCGGATTTCTGAGTTCCAGGCCAGCCTGGTCTACAGAGTGAGTTCCAGGACAGCCAGGGCAATACAGAGAAACCCTGTCTCGGAAAAAAAAAACAAAAACAAATCCAAAAAACAAACAAACAAACAAAGGACCAAAGAATATAAGAATAAGAATTGTATTTTAAGAATTCTATATGTTTTAATACTTGATGAGGCAAGTATGAACGTCAGACACTTTGAAGTTTAGTTAAAAAAAAAAAACTGTCCTACCTTAATTCAAAATGCTATATTTAAGGCAGTTATTCTGATTTTAAATTCTTTTAAGCTCCAGTACAATGACAACTATATTTTCAATATTAAGAAACGTGCACCCATACACAAACACCCCAAACAGCAGCTTAAAGCCAAAGATCAAACTCTGCTGGACAGGGTTTCCTGTAGAACTTTTACCAGATCAGACAATTAAAAGCCAATGTTAATACTTGAGATACTCAATGCTCAAATGATATCTGGCAAGCAACCAAGTTAGAATGTAGCTCATTCTTAAAATAAAACCTCATAATCACTGTCTCAAAAAAAAATGCCCAGTTTTACAAAATTTAAAGTCCTCTCATAAAATCTACATGAAAACACTTTTATAGTTAAAAAAAAAATTCACTGTGCAATATGAAAACTGAACTGCATTTTTTCAGTGTTCATCACTGATCTAACACATTTGGAGTAGTTGGCACAAACACCATTCTACCTCTCTGGTACTATTGACGTATGAATTTAACTATGATGTAGTATGTGTGTGTGTATATATACACACACACATGTATGTATGTATGTATGCATGCATGCATGTATGTATGTATGTATGTTAAAATTCACTTTGGGGCCCATTCCATTTCAACATATACTTGCCTGAGAAAGGAGATTGGTGGGGGAGGGGGCTGTGCAGAAAGAGCAGGTAAGAGTAGGAAGTGCATGAGGCTTGGAGTTGAGCCGGGCATGGTAGCACAGTCCTACCTACCCCCAGGAGGTTAAGGCATTCGATGAAGCTAAGGAAACAGTGAGAAATGGAGCTGGGATGAGACCACCCACAAAAATGTAAAGATTTATGGGCTGGCATGGTGGCATCCACCTCTATGCCCAGCACCTGGGAGGCAGAGGCAGGAGTATCTCCTCTCCTTAAGTCTGAGGCCCACCTGGTCTACATAGTGAGGACAACCTAGAGTACTATGAGAACCTGTCTCAAAAAAACAAATAAGAACCCCCAAAAAATAACTTAAAAAGTTGAAAATTGAAAACTTAATACAGATTTCCATTTTGCTAGTAATCTAAGTCAACCTTTGAAACAGCCTATTACTTGTCTTCAATAGTAACAAAGGGAATGTACTAAAAATATTGTTAAGATTTTAAAGAATTCTGTAAAATATTTTGTAAGTTACAAAATTTGTATAAGTTACCCAAACATTTTTATTAATAGGAAATACTTTACAGACTTCTTCAAGAAACAAAGCCAATTATTATCCTATTTCTTACACCTCATCCTGATATTGCAAGCTGCTGTGGCACGTCTAAGCTCCTTCTGAGCTTACACACCGCTTCTACGGGCAGACTCCAACAATCGCATGCGATGTTGCCCAACACTGCACACCGTGGCTCATTCACATAAGGCAATACAAATAAGCACATTATTGCATTCTTTTGGACATACTCGTACATGATGTTGATCTTACACAATAAGACTGTTATCTACATTTACATGTGAGCAAAAAGGCTTGAGGAAGTTAAGTAGCTTATCAGAAACACTAAATTAGTTGTGTTTTGGGACCATAACTTGGATTTAGGTTGGCTAATTATGATTTTGCTTACTTTGTGAATTTTGTTAAGAAATAACTTCATTCCATTTTTTAAAAATCTTCTCATGAAACTAGCATAAAAATGGATGCAAAGGAACAGTTTCAGACCTTAAGTGTGTGAAATTCTCAAGCTGGAGAGGAGCACATATTTAGAGAGCACACACTGTGTGTGCTAGTCCTCTCAGGTTAGAGGTGGGGGGTTCTCTGTCCTGCCTGTAATCACAGGCAGTTGTGAGCTGCCCCATATGGTGCTAGATATTGAGCTGGGGTCTTCTGCAAGAGTCGGACATTCTTAATCACTGAACCTTCTCTCTCCAGCTCCTGGGGCAAAGTCTTGAGGCTGACCACACTCCACTGCCGGGAGTTTAGCATTGTATTATAAAGGTAGAGAGCAGCTCACACCCTACTGCGTGAACAGCTTTAAGCAATCCTGGCCAATAACATGTTCTGTCAGAAAAGAAACAGCATCATCTGTGCTATCTACAGTGGCCACAAGCCAACTGCAATCAGCTCTTGAATTTTCAACTTTAGTTGTAAAATATTAAACCTTAAAATATGTAATAGCTGAACATATATTTATAAGCTAATTATAAACTTCTGTAAATTGATATTTCACTTATAGCTTCTCAAGCTCTTTAAGTTTGCATTGTCCAAAGAGATTACTTACAATTCAAGCAGCCAACTATGCAAAATTAAAAAATTTAGCAGTTCCAAGCACATATCCATAGAGTTACTGTGAATCAAGACAACATGAAGAAAAGCAGACAGCCAAAAGTCTCCAAAAGCCAAAACAACAAAGGCCGAGTGTCAGAGGCAGCCAGGGCTCCATGCACAAGTCTAACCACCACAGTCACTTTCAGACACGCATCCAAATAGTGGGTCATCCTTCCAGCCAATAGATGCCGAGCACTATCACAGATCAGGCATTTTACCTGAGGATTTACTTTTTCTTGAACCCTCAATGATAGCAGAAGAAAACAAAAGCAGCTGAAATGTGAAATAATCCCTAGAAAAATCAAGAATTAAAAAAAAAAATCACAATATTAGTAAAAAGCAGTTACTCAAATAATGAAAAGTGGGGATCTCTTACTAATGTTTTCAGGTATCTAAGTTAGTTTAAAAGGAGTTAATGTTAACATTTGACATTTCAGATACACAAGGGGTTGCTTTACTCAAATACTGTAACACAGCTTATATTTAATAAAGGGAAGCTGATTTTGAAGTTAAATATATCAATATAAATATGGTATCAACCTTTATTAGTCTGCCTCAAACTGCAAGCCCTTGTGAGTGTTGGTTTTCATCTCTCTCAGAATCACATTCTGGCTCACCCTGGAATTACAGGCTTCTCTGCCTCAATGCATATGCTTTTGTGTGTGAATATAACAAAGAATTGATTATATTAATCATGCAGCTACTGTTCAACTATAATGTTACAAACAATATAAAAATAAGATCAACTTCGAGGGATGGCTCACGTCTAAAATCTTAAGCATGCAAGAAGGTTACAAGTAGGAGGCCAGCTTGGGCCCCACAGTTCATGGGTCGCAAGAGCAAACAAAAAGACTACTGAGAAACAGAGTTTTTAATAATTTAAAAATCATGCCTGGAAATATTTTGGAAATGCATATTTGGCATCTCCTTCAAGAAAATGTGACCAAAGTGAAATGGACTTGAATCTGGAATGGGAAAATTGGAACAGAAGGGAAGAAAAGATGGCTTCCAAAGCACATTTCCATTCCCAAGGTGACCTCACAGCAAACTCAAACAACATACTAAGAAAAAAAAACTCAAAAAAGTACTAAGAAAGGTAAGGCTGCAAATAGACATACAAGCCGCCTAAGGAATTAGTATATACAGAATTACTTCCTAATCTTCCAAATTTTCAATCTATTCCCCATTTGTCTCACATTCACAAAAAGAAAACAAACAAACCTCACAATTTGCTATACCTAATCAAATGTTGTCCTACATGGACCCTTGCCCTCCAACAACTTAAACTGTTGAATACAGTTTAAACTGTAATCAACTATGCTTTGAATTAAGATTCAGGCTCATTCATTTTGAATCACTACATGGGGGGTAGGTGAGAATCAGTTACTAAAAAACAAAAATGCTATCATTGCTACATGATTTTCAAACATTATTTATTACTATGTACTTTGAAAATCACAATAATGCATGAAGTTATATGTTAAAGGTAGGCTCATAATGGCAATAAGAAAGTCAAACAATTTGAATACAGAAACAAACAAAAACCCAACCCCAAAGCCATAAAAACCGTATAGCATGTGTATAGCTTAGACAGCTTCAGGTCTGATTCTAAATTTCCAGTTTATTTAGGAACACTTAGGCGTGGCAGCTACTTCCTAAAGCAGTAGTGAGACATAACTTGTACCTGACTGGTACTAAACCTGGCATGAGACAGGTTATCCTGAGATGATCAATTACTAACAAAAGCAAAATGGGAAGAGAAACCAAACCCAGAAATAAACTCTAATCCTCTAAGGCTACAATATATGTCTACTATCAACAATACAAAAATATATACAACCTTGGCTGGGCATGACTGTAAGATAGTAGTTCCAAAGACATTCTCAGCTTTTTACATACACAAATCCCCTTTCTCCAATGGAAAGAGTGCAAGAAATTCAAGCTACCTCTGAAAAGAACCCAGGACTTGCTAAGGTGAGAGGGGACTTTTCATTGGGCACTTTCTGCCTTTGCACTGTAACCATGCAAACATATCAAGTCAAGAAGAGTTAATTCTAAAATGAAGTAAGAACAAAGATGGCAGGCAAAAGCAACCAGAGAAAGCACACGTGGAAGGCTGGCCATTCTCCCTGCTCTTACACAGGAGGTTCTGTGCCTTGGGGAATCTTTTCTTTTCTTTTCTTTCTTTCTTTCTTTCTTTCTTTCTTTCTTTCTTTCTTTCTTTCTTTCTTTTTTTTTTTTTTAAGAAATTTCACTCTTTTTTTTTTTAAATTAAATTTTGGTGTAACATACAAAATAATGAATGTTGTAGATAGCCCTGGGCTTGTATTTTGATGCTATTTCCACTCTTCAGAGGGGCTGCAGATGAGGAGTTGCCTTGTGAACCTTCTCCCCACCTTAATTTTTCTTTTTTTTTTTAATAATTTTATTTTCTATATTCTTTGTTTACATTCCAAATGATTTCCCCTTTCCCAGATTCCCCCTCCCCATATGTCCCATAAACCTTCCATTCTCCAATCACCTCCCTCCTTTTCCCTTATATTTCCTTATATTTCCTTTGTCCTTATATTCCCCTCCAATGCTAGATCAATCTTTTCCAGGATCAGGACCCTCTCCATACTTCTTCATGGGGATCATTTGTTATGCAATTTGTGCCTTGGGTATTCAGGGCTTCTGGGCTAATTAATATCTACTTATCAGAGATTGCATTCCATGTGTATTCTTTTGTGATTGGGTTACCTCACTTAGGATGATATTTTCCAGATCAAACCATTTGCCTAAAAATTTTGTGAATTCATTGTTTCTAATTGCTGAGTAGTATTCCATTGTGTAAATATACCACATTTTCTGTATCCATTCCTCCTTTGAGGGGCATCCGGGTTCTTTCCAGCTTCTGGCTATTATAAATAGGCTGCTATGAACATAATGGAGCATGTGTCTTTATTGCATGCTGGGGAATCCTTGGGGTATATGCCCAGGAGTGGTAAAATAGGATCCTCCAGAAGTGTCATGTCCAGTTTTCTGAGGAACCGCCAGACTGATTTCCAAAGTGGTTGTACCATCTTACAGTCCCACCAGCAGTGGAGAAGTGTTCCTCTTTCTCCACATCCTCGCCAACACCTGCTATCTCCTGAGTTTTTGACCTTAGCCATTCTGACTC
This sequence comes from Apodemus sylvaticus, assembly GCF_947179515.1. Taxonomy (NCBI): domain Eukaryota; kingdom Metazoa; phylum Chordata; class Mammalia; order Rodentia; family Muridae; genus Apodemus; species Apodemus sylvaticus. Next base: position 79,907,125 of record NC_067473.1, on the reverse strand, counting down.
CTGTAAGGTGAAATCTCAGGGTTGTTTTGATTTGCATTTCCCTAATGACTAATGATGTTGAGCACTTCTTAAGGTGCCTCTCGGCCATCGGAATTTCTTCGGGTGAAAATTCTTTGTTTAGATCTGTACCCCATTTTTAATAGGGTTATTTGGTTCCCTGGGGTCTAACTTCTTTAGTTCTTTCTTTTCAAGGACATCTGCAGTGCACAGGTTCCTTGAGTGCCTCTTCATTGCAGCTGCTCACTGATGTGGGAAACAAGGCTTCAGGACCAACAAAGGACTTTTTATTTCAGCTGTTGTTATTTCATGAGTACCAAAATCCTTTGATTCTTACCCCAAATCAGAGGTTTACATATTATACCAGAGTTTACACAACTAAGGGCAGGTTAACTGGTTATGGAAGGTAACCAATCTCAGCAGTTCAGGAGGTGGATGGGGGTAGGGGGAATCCAGGTCTGGCTGCACAGTGAATTCTAGTACAGCTTTGGTTACATGAGACCTTAAAAAGTTCTCGTCCCCAAAAGTACTGCTCAAATAAATTACACAAATATTTCTGCAAATAACATAGCTATGCAATATATAAAGCCAAAGGCTACGAGGTGACCCAGCGAGTAAAACACTTGGTGTGCAGGCATAAGGACCTGAGCCTGGATTTCCAGCACCCTTGTAAAGGCAGGGCCTACTAGCAGGTATCACCCAAGTGCTTGTGAGGCAGACACAGGCAGATCGGAGCTCTCTGGTCAGCTAGTCTAGTGGAATTGATGAGTTACAGGTTCACTGAGAACCTGTCTGAAAAAACAAGACTATTTTCTCCTTTGAAAATATCAATACTTTAGCTTGTCTAAAGCACAAGTACAAAAACACACTTTACAATGAAAAAATACAATTTAAAGAGAAAAAATCGAGTAAAATGTTATAATAATGCAATTTAAAACTTACAGGAAAATATTATTACTTTGGGTGCTCCTGATTCTCCTGCTCCTCCCTGGGGGTCATTACACCACACTCAGTTTTAAAAAAGGATTATTTTCAAACAAAATCCCCAGAATGCATTGAAATAAGGACTTCATTGATGAAACTGTCAGTAATCTATCTTTAAAAGAGTAGATGGTTTCACAGTATTGCTGTAGCTGATGGAGTATCATGAATTCAGCCTCACAGTATCATGAATATCCTACAGTAAGCTCAGGAGTGATTCAGTAAGCCAAGGAATAAAACCCGCAGAAACGCTTGTTAACAATTCACCTGTAGATGACACATGCTCACAAAATGCAGACTCACGAAAGTCAGTATTAGCTCTCATTCTGTGCTGCCACTGTGTGCCAATGCTTGGTGCCAACACTGCAGTGCTACGGTAGGTGAGAAGGGATCACTGCTGAAGAGTGCAACAGAACCACTGCCACATCCTCTCTTTTACTCTCTGCTTCCTGGCCACCAAGAAACAGGAATCCATCTCTTCTGTCACACAATTCTACCTTCCAAGGGCCTAAGCCACGGGACCAAAGCATGAAGACCTGAAACCATGGTCAAAAACTAATCTATCAAGCTGGCTCTTTGGGTTCTTTTGGTCACAGCTGCTGAGAAGCTAACTAACAGTATGGAGAACGGTCATTCTTAACCCCAAGATTAGGAGTAACCTAGATACCAAGGACACTCGGAATCCAAACCAATGCTGACAGAAGCACGTGGAGCATCCACCTCTGTGGGATGTTTCTGATGCTGTCATCAGCTCACATTCACAGGTCTGGAACTCATCCTCTCCCAGAGCTCCAGCTGTCTGAAAATAAGCCTGACTATTCTGTGAATTTTTGTAGATAGTTAATATATATTTTACAAATAAATTTTAAAATGTCAGACCTAGCTATTTTTGCAAGTCTGCACAAGATACAATTACTAAATATATTGAAAGACAATTCTTGTTTAAGCATTAACATGATTCATACCAACCCAGCTTAGCTGGTGTCAACATTTAGGAATTCAAACATGAAACTGCAGAGTCATGTGACCAAATGATTCAGCTCATAGTCTCTGACTCACCTGTCCAAACTTTATGATAATATAACAAATGCTTTACTTAGGCATTAAAAAGGCCACCTCCAAAGAGACTCACCACCAGTGTAGTAAGTGGTATTCTGGGCTTTTGCCTTTAAAGTCGTTACAATTCTCCACACCTAAGATAGGGAGGCACATTATACACATTTCCAGAACCCCTAGATCAACACAGTCACAGCTCCTTTCTTCATCATCACAGCCCATAGGCTAGTTTTAAAATTAAAATAACATAAAAGTTTATGAAAACTTTTGCTTCTTGCTGTAGACTACCCAGGCCTAGTTTTCAGAATGGCTTTAACTTTGTTTCCAAGCACAGGAGGGAGAGGGAGAGGGAGAGGGGGAGGGGGAGGGGGAGGGAGAGGGGGAGGGGGAGGGGGAGGGGAGGGGGAGGGGGAGGGGGGAGAGGGAGAGGGAGAGGGAGAGGGAGAGGGAGAGGGAGAGGGAGACGGAGACGGAGACGGAGACGGAGACGGAGACGGAGACAGACAGAACACACTTGCGTGCCTGCCTGCCTGCCTGCCTGTGTGGTATGTTTTGATGTCAACAACTGTCAGGTAGAACAGATATCATTAGGAGCAAACTCAAGGCTGCTGTTTTTTAAAGACTTCTAACGTGCCTTTCAAATTGTTTTGTTTTGGGCTTCTTTTTGTTTCAGTTAGAAATCTACAGGGAAATTTGAAGGTCTCATTAAGTTCAGAGTCACTTTGACTCATTCTTTTAGACAACCTACAGCAAACCTTGTTCTTATCATACTAAATAAATGGTCTGCACAGAAGACTCCACCTTACAAGAGCACTACTTTGAGAAAAACCTCGGACCCTCCTTATTTGCTGCGAGTTACAAGCCTCTCTCTCTCCATTCTCTATCTTCCATTGTACTCACTGGCTTAGCACTCAGCAAGTCAAGAGCCCACTGCATTTAGTTTACTTTGAAACAATCTAGTAGACAAGTTTAATAAATTAAACAGTTAAATCAGGAAATAAAAAGCAGTTGAGTCATAACATGTGTTATGTTCTGGATAGGCAAAAATCAAATGTACAGAATACTGAGATTATATACAAATATATTATTCTTTTCAATGTAACAAAAGGCAGCTGCAATTTTTAAAAAACAGGAGTTAACATTTGAAGAAGTTAAAGATATACACAGTAAACATAATGACAGAATAGCAAAGTATGGAAACAAACTGACCCACTTTTAGCCTCAAATTCTGAGCTTGAATAAAAATCTTAAGTGACAGATTTTCAACTAGATTATGTAAAGACGACAATTTTATAAGGCAAAAAGGTCAGGATCTAGCCAACACATAGAAGCTATTACTTCCTATACATTGGTAAATGAAGGGAAAGAAATGCTTCATTGCCACTGAGATACTAAATCTGGAGACAATGTATGAGGAGAGTCTTCCTAAAGCACACAGCAGTTATCTGAGGAATGTATTCATCATGTTATTCTTGGTAGGCCGGAAGTTCTACCTGTCTTAGTCACTGATCTTGGCACTTAGCAATAGTGTCTTAGATAGGACACAAAAGACAGCTGCTGAATTTAGCTAGTTACTAAGACTTTTGCCACTCATTTTATTTCAAACTAACTTCTACATTTGGAAAAATTTTTTAAGCCTCGAATGTCTTTTCTTCTTTTTCTTAATGGCATTAGTGTAGCTAAGTTCTTTATCTACTTATTTCTTTGCATTAAAGACAGGATCTTAGCTGGGCAGTGGTGGCTCACACCTTTAATCTCAGAATTTGGGAGGCAGAGGCAGGCAGATCTCTGTGATAAATAAATAGATAGATAGATAGATAGATAGATAGATAGATAGATAGATAGATAGATAGATAAATACACAATAATAAAAACAAAACAAAACAACACTCCCCCGGGGGGGGGGGGGGGATCTTAATACATAAATAGCCCAGGCTGGCTTCACTTATACTAAAGTTACGGAAATAACACAAAATTTTTCTTATTAGCCAAGAGGAAACTATTTGATTTTTAGTTCCCAAATCTATTACACTTGTTCAGTGATGATACTGAAGACCATATGACTAGGGTTAAGATAGAATACCCTAGTGCAACATACCAGACCCAAACCAACTGCCAGTTATTGCAAAAATGAAATTCTTTTGTGAGTAGATAGGGACAAGGACATGATAACAGGAAGTTTCTGTCTCTGTTTTCTGAATTTATTTTCTCCCATTAACTATCTATTATATTCATGAAAAAACTTTGTCCCTACTCTTAACAATGTATCATTTATTATAGATTTGTTTTAACAGTTATTTACTTTTATGCATATAGGTGCTCTGCCTGTATGTATTATGTATGTATGTATGTATGTATGTATGTATGTATGTATGTATGTGTACCACATGTGTGCAGTGCCCAGAAGCCAAAAGAGGTCCCTTATAACTAGAGTTACATAGAGTTGTGAGCCATCATCTGGGTGCAGGAAATTGAACCCAGGTCCTCTGGAAGAGCAACAATGTTCTTAACCATTAAGATACCTCTTTGGTCCCTCACTTATGTTCTTAAACACATTTTTTTTCTGAACACAGTGATCACAAGCATTCCTTATTTTTTTTAGGCCTAACCTAAAAGACTTTAGTGAGCACAACAGTTCTCAAAGTGTAATCCAACAATCTAGAGTCAGCAAGTGAGGACGTCTTGGCCATTCCAGAACTAGCTCTATAGACCCAGGATGGCCTCAAGCTCACCTGCCTCTGCTTCCCCAGGGCTGAGATTAAAGGTGTGCACCCCTACCATCACCTGGCTAAATCTATTGTTATGGGAACATCATCTGCCTTTTTTATCCTCACTCTCTAGGTACCAGTGGAACTTCCCAGGACATCTGATGTGTCCTATTATATAGAAGAGTTTTGATAATTCTTTGTCATTAAGCCAGATATTAAGGGTTAAAAAATACAAGACGATGCCAATTTGCCATTAGATGTCTTAGAAAATATTTTTTTTCACTTATCAATAGATATAATCTAATTAATAGATTATTTTTTAGACATGTAAAGGTATCTCAAGATGAGAATTTGAGTCCTTCGTGCCATTTAAATTTTGCTTCAAACATGAAATTCACATTATTTATGGTAATTCTAAATTGAAATGTTATCTTAAGGCAGTGAACTTACCATTATACGTTATTCTTGGCTTTGTTAAACACATCACAAGATGCAAATCCATTTCATCTGAGGGTACAAATTTTGAGCATACTGGGCACTTAAATCCTAAAACATAAAGGAAAGCCAGGTTACTTAACTATTATGAATATGGAACTATAGTTTTTAAAAGGTGTGTAAGACCAAACGCATTTATAAATTCAATGTAAGACTAATAATAATGCAGTATAATACTTACATACAACTCAATTGTGGAAAAATGTTTGTGACTACAGTCATTAGGACTTAAATCAATGTATAAAGCAAATTAATAAGAAGGACATTCACTGAGGTCCCACACATTCCTGTTTGAGTGAGCTCCACCATAAATTCCCTTATCTATTTCTATTACTTAGATTTTCATTTTAAAATCTCAATCTCTCTCTTTCTACACATACACAGACACACACACACACACACACACACACACACACACACACACGATTTCATGTTAGAATAGGTTTCTATGTTGATCATCTTTGTGAAAACTATCTTCTCCAATTTGATACATTAGCAGTTCTTTATAGCGACACAGTACCGATGTTGGTTTGAATGAGAATGTTTCCCACACATTCCTATTTGAATGCTTGGTCCCAGTTGTTGGAACTGTTTGAGAAGGATTAGGAGGCATGGTCTTCTTGGAGAAGGTGTGTCTGTCACTGGGGGTGGGATCTGAGGTTTCAAAAGCCCATGTCATTCCTGGCTAGCTAGCTCTCTGCCTTGAGGTTGTTACCTCAGCATCTAAGCTCTTAGCTACTGCTTCAGTACCATGCCTGCCTGCCTGCCACTGTCATGTTTCCCACCAAGGAAAATGGACTCACCCTCTGAAACTGTAAGCCTCAATGAATTCTTTCTTCTATGTTGTCTTAGTCATGATGTCTCTTCACATCAACAGAAAACTAAGAAATATCTTAGCAAATATTCTCCCCAGCCAATATTTTAAACACACATGTGATAAAGAATGCAAAAGCACTGAGAAGAGCAAAAGGAGGTTTATCATCTACAAGTCCTGAGGTCTACGTTAGCAGCTGCCTCGCTTGGAGATGCTTGGTGTTTGCACTTCAAGAGTTCCTATGTTCAACTCATCACCAACTTGTTTACATGCAGCCTTTTCAAATGGGGTTCTAGTATGTGGATGTTGGGTCACTGAGGACATGTGCTCCAAAATTAAAGGCGTTTCCATGGGATTCTAGAGCAATTTTCCCAAGAGCAAATTGCTGTGTTAAGTCTCAGCCTGAGCCTTTAATGGCTCCCCGGCTTCTTGTCTGGCAAAATAATGCATCACCTCCACATGCATACCTGCCACTGTGGTGCCAATCACCACGAGCCTCCAGAAATGTGAGCTAAGGCAGCCTTCCGAAATCAATCATGCTTGGATACTTCATTACAGTAATGGGAAATGACTAGTAAGTGGCCTTTCTGCCATACCATACTAACTCCTAATGCAAACAAAATAGCAACAAATCAAGGGAGGCACTTTCAGTCGATTTTGGTAACTTAAATGCTAGATTCTTTCCTACAATATTCAGTGTGGACTACTAGTTACCTGAAGTGCTCTGTTAAACTAGCATACTAAATGGACGAATGCTATCTATCTCTACTTAAGCAGTCATCACACATCTTGCTGTCTCATTCCTTCTACCCTCACAGTTTTAAGGTAGTGAGACAGAGAATCTGGAAACTTTTGATCTCAGATATGCAATTTAGTTTGGCCAGGAAAAATCTGAAATAAAACAAAATGAAGGGCCAGTGTGATCAATTTCTCCTGGACATCAGACTCCTCTGACACAAGTACACCTGTCAAAGGTCAGTCTGGAATGTTCATGATGGCTCAGATATAAGTTGAACTGAGAAGAAAGAAACCAAGACAAGTACAGGAAAGAGGGCCTCCAGGAGGCCCTGGAACCAATGTGCAGACAGAAGCTGAAACACTCTGAGAGACCAATAACCAGTGATGAGAGCCATTCTACACCTATGTCTAGGATGTGAAGGTTCCTATAGGAACTGTCTTCTCTCAGTTGTGATATCAAAGTCATGAACAGCCAGGCTCATGGCTTAGACTAGAATCATAGCTTGTATATAAAAACTATATAAAGCCAGGGAGAAGATTTCCTACACTACTCATTCAGGAGTTCTGTTTCCCTAAGTGAGATATATCATTCCAAACTTTAAAAGAGCTTATTTACTGGGGCTGGAAAGATGGATCAGCAGGTAAGAGCACTGGCTGTACTTGCTTCTCTGCACTTCTCACTCGCTAAACTGAAGAGCAAATAAAACTTCAAAAGGGATAAATGAAGAGCTTGAGATAAGTCAGCAACAAGAGTGAGAAAATACAAGGAATTGACAGGATTTGCTAAATGGAATCTCAAGTGCTGTTAATACCTTAACAGCCAAGTCTCACTTCATAATTCTCAAAGGCCAAGATGGCTAAAAAGGGTGCCTATGGCTTCCCTAACAACGATGCATGAAGCTAAAATTTATGGCTACAGGGACTAAAACACAGGCATTCAGGCTCTAGTTCATGGCATACAACATCAAATGTTTGAAAAGCAGTGGTTTCTATCAGTCACTCCTACACATGAAAGAGCTCCTTGGGGAACCAATGTTTCACAATGTAGGTAGGGAGAGTAGCCAGTAAGCCCAGGATATGGTCTATTCCAGTTTTAAAGGGCTTAGAAACTGACACAAGAGCAGGAAAATAAGAGATTTTACTATAGAAAAACAACCAAAGAAAGTCAGAATTTCTACCAGGCAGTGAGTGTCACAGTTAGCTTCACCAGTCAACCTATAGTCACCAGGGAAGAAGGAACCTCAAATGAAGAAATGCTCAGATCAGGCTGGCCTGTGCCATGGCTGTCATGTATTTTCTTAACTGCTAGTTGCTGCAGGAAAGTCCAGCCCACTGTGGGTGGCGCCACCCCTGGGCAGAAGAGAAGGGAGGCTGAGCAGCCCGGAAGCAGAACTTCTGAGGTTCATGGCATGCCCTGCCTTGGCTCCCCTTCAGTGATGGACTGTAACCAGTGAGCCAAAATAAACTCTCCTCCCAAGGTGCTTTGTCATAACAAATCCTCCAAGTGTTTGTCATAACAACAGAAGACCAAAATTGGGGTGGGTGGGGGGTGGGGTGGGTCAGGGGGTGGGGGGAAGAGACTAGGGGGAAAAGAAGCAAAAAAACAAACAAAAACACCAACCAATGAAAGCACAGCAGGCAATGCACACCTGTCAACTCAGCACTGAAGACAGAGACAGGCAGATCTCTGAGTTGGAGGCCTGTCTGGCCCACATAGTGAGCTCCAGACAGCCAGAGCTACACAGTGAGACCCGTCTTTAAAAAAAAAAAAAAAGAAAGAAAGAAAAAGGAAAAAAGAAAAACCAAACACCAAGGGTTCTTGTCTATTATTGAGCCCTATCTTCCCATAAAACTGTCAATCAGGGTTTTAGAGGGACCTTTCTATTAGGCATAATGCAAAACAAACAAACAGAAACACACCAGAAGCAAATTCAAAAGATAGCTGACAAAAATATTTGCATTATCTATCACAAACAAATGTGCAGTATCTTTACTATACAAAGAACTCTTTAAAATTCAATACAAATAAGCACCAAAACTATAGTTTTTAAAAGGGCAAATTTTCTAAACAATACCAAGCACTCCTTGGTGTGACATACTGAGGACAAGAAGTGCCTACGTATATTCCTGTGAAATATAATTTTAATATAGTTACGGAGTTGAGAAAAAGCCTTTAACATGCAAGAGACCTCAAAATAATAAAACCGTCTATCTGGAAAACAGAAGGAAACTGAGCAGCTGAAATTCTGACCACTACCCTAAAGACTACAACTGACTTACAGGAGATGTTACTAGTTACTTTCTCTGGCTTCCATCTTACATGGTAAAGGCATTTGTCCAAATGTTCTCAATTGTCCAGTTATAATTTAGGATGACACTGCATCCGGGAGCTGAGACACTAGAAAACAGTGATAGAGAATGGAAGAAGGTATTAGTGCTGGCAAAATGACTCCGCTGGTTAAGGCTCTTGACAGGCAGCCAGAGGCGCTATGTTGGTCTAAGGAGAGAACAGACTCAGTTGCCCTCTGATCTCTACACACACCAGGGCATGTATACATGCATGTCTGTCTGTCTGTCTGTCTCTCTCTCACACACATACACACACACACACACACACACACACACACGCACACACGCACACACGCTCACACACACTAAATCAAAGTTCAAAAATATAGAAATTAAAAATTCTCATAGAAAGATGGCTCTTAATTTAAGGTAATACTCTCAATTAATAACAATCATTTACTATGTATGAGAAGATTATCTAGATACTTTGAATACAACAGTTTACCCCTGCACACTTTGAATTCAGTCTTGACATCTTAAAGGTAAAAGCAGACAGGCTAAGAACATGGTTATATCTAGAAATTGACCACAAGAGGATTCCAACAGCCCTTCTGGCTCCAGAGTCCTCATCACAATGTGACACAGCCTCTTCAGTCTCCCAGGAAGTAGGACCAAAAGTCAAGGAAGGCAGATAATAAAATAAGATCAGTTCAGGTGCTCTATTATCCAATTAAAATGGAACCAGAGAACTGAGGAAAGAGGAAATTCAGCATATTTTTCTGAATTGTACTTAATGAGTATACAGAATGGAAGAGTGCAAAAAAATAAAACAGATAGTCATGCCAAAGTATATTACTGTGAAAAAAAGCAATAGAAACTTTAAAAAAAGGAAATGAAAAAACTAAAAAACTAGAATGTTCAAGTTCAAAAGACAGTCAAAGTAAATTATCTAAAACTCAGGTGTTAGCATCCCTTCTAGTCTCTGCCCAACAGTTTCCAGGCAGTAGCCAGCAGGCCTGACTGCTCTAACAGGGACTGTTTGCCCCCTACAGTTCTCTGTCTGCTTCTACTCCCTTCTCAACTCCCCTTCCTATGCACCTAACTAACTCTATTCTACACTACACTCTACATATGGCTGGTCCCTCAGGGGAGGGGAGGGATGCCTCAGCACGTGTTCGCCAGGGCATCCCTTCCACCTCACCCATACCTCGCTCTAAAAAACACACCCTGGTCCTTAAATAAAACCACCCCAGGCCTTTTGGTTTCTGGTAGAGAGGTTTAACCACTTTTCAGAATCTGGGCAGCATTAGTCTTTTCAACAGAGCTGGACGCTCCACAGAAGACCAGTCAAACAATAACTTTCAAATTCTTCACTTATGATTTATTTAAACTATTACATACTTCCATTTCATTGAAACATGCAGTTTTTTTTTTTTCAGATAGGCAAGGCTTCAAAATCTTTACCTCCTATGACTTTTCAAGATGCTTCCAGAGCATGAAAACCTCTAATTCAAAGGAGCAAAGAATGCTGGGAGAAGGAAAATCTTAGATGAAAAGCCACATTGCTTACAAGAAACTGTGAAGCTGGAAAAGCAAAGTGAAAGGAGGGTGTTTGGTTTTGAACCCTCAGACAAAGGATTTAGGTACATAGTTTACATATCAAAGCAGACATCTCAGGCAGGTTCTCCCAGCATTCCTCAGTTCCTACCTGGCAGACACAGTCCCCAACCCTGAGTTCTCCAGCCCAGAGGCTGGGCTGCCCTTTCCCCAGAGGTTCTTCCCTACCCTAATCCAGACATTTGGGTCTTAGCTCTTCCTCTCTTGTCTGCAGGAGCACTCGCCCTTTCTGTCTTTCTCCCATCTCCCACACAAACTTCCCTGGCCTTGGTCCTTGGGGCCAGTGAACTAGCCTTGAGAGCAGTTTCTCAACAAACTTGCCTTTAATGTATTCTAATCTGGCTTTAATTGGCTCATTTCACTGGCACAGAAATATCCTATCAGGTCTCAAAATTATTCAGACTAATACAATTATTAACTGAGATACAGTGTGGAAGCACTTAACAGAACTCTTCAGAAGGAAAAGCTGAGAATAAAAAAGTGTATCTTCAGATATTCAAAGACTCAGGACCCAACAGATAAAGACACAAAAATCTAGGTATGAACAATCAATGAATTCACTTGGTATGAATAACCTGGAGAGATGGCTCAGCGGGTAAGAGCAGTCACTGACTGCTCTTCCAAAGGTCCTGAGTTCAAATCCCAGCAACCACATGGTGGCTCACAACCATCTGTAATGAGATCTGATGCACTCTTCTGGTGTGTCTGAAGATAGCAACAGTGTACTTACATATAATAAATAAATAAATCTTTTTTTAAAAAGTATGTATTTAACTACACTTCCTAATTAATGTCTCTAGAACTCCCTTCCAAATGTTAACCCCCAATCTTCTACCATAAACAACTGTAAATTAATAGTCACCAAAAGCTTCATAAGGTGGTGTCTTTCTATAGTAATCTTTCTTAAAATATTCCTTCTCCACAGTAAATTTAATCAAACTCACTTTTGTGTTTTTCCTGGACTTCAATAATATTTCAAATATACAGCAGAGAAAGGAAAGTATTTGCTACATATTTATCATCCTCTTAACTTAGTAGTCTAATAAAACTTAATTTTGAAGCCCCAAAAGTATTTAGGCTAAAGGTCCCTGGATCAATCCCAGGTTTTGGCATCAGATGAATGAAAAAGTAAAATATTAAAAGGAAAGGACATGACTGTTCCTAGCTATAGAAGAGTCGGTTTACAGTAGATAAAAGGGCGATCCTAGCCAGAGGCAGGGACATGGGGAGAATCCAGAGAGAACATGACCCTGAGCCAGGGGAGCAGAGAAGTGCTAGGAGGGGAACCAGGTGAAGCATCCTGGAGGTCAAAGGTACAAAAAGGGAGGTCAACCAGAATGTCTGGATTATATGAGGAGGGGGGCACCAGCCCCAGGGCTGCACAGTTCAGGGTAAGGAGTTGAGGGTAGTGAGCATCACATGCCAGCTGCAACACAAACGGAGGGCTGGAGAACCTGAGGCCAGGTGTCCCTGGTTTGAGACCTAACATCTGGGTACAAGTACTAGTTGTACTACAAGCTATGATGATGAAAATGTTGATAATGGTAGGTACACACTGACATCCTGATGAGGATCCTAAAGCACAGGATTCAGCAAACAGTGGCTGTTCTTTTCTTCTAGAAACCAACCAATGACTAGTACAAGACCGATGCTCAGCTTTAGCCTTGTATTATTTCAGCGGGACTGGTAATGGAGAGATTTCCCCATCCCCCAAACAAGGGCAAAAATCCCCCTTACCATCCATCAGAACCTATAGCAGAATGGCAGAGAGGGTAAGTACCCAGGCCCTGCTCAGTACAGTCAGGAGCCAACCCCAATGCCTCCAGGAAAAAAAGGCAAGCCTTATCAGTAATGCAAAGTCCTGGTGAGATTTACATATCAATGCATTCTTCTACAAAAGGCATTAAGCTACGCTGATGCCACGAGATTCACCATAGGAGGTCTTAGACAGGCAAAGAAGCTATCTTCTCCAAACCAGGGTCCAGGCAGCAAGAAAAAAGGTAGCCCAGGCTCAGTGTGGATGGCACTGATCCAGGCTTGCAGGTTCTTGTATTTTAACCTTTATGTTTTAATTGGCTAATAATTTCTAGAAGGAAATAATAGATAGGCTTACACTAAGCATATATGAACTGAATATAAAAACAGAATAAATTAATGATAGACAAATGTGTTTACAAGACTTTTAACAAAGTAGTCTCCATTGGCTATACCAGGTAATACAGGCCTTCAAATACGGCAGCTGTCCTCTCCCATCTTCAATCACGGAAATATAAAGAGAATGGATATAGGTCCAACTGGAAAGACATCCAAAGTAGCAGACCTGAGCTCTGCTTCTGCATCTTGGCTCCTGTTGTGCATGATCATTACTGTACACACATGCCATCTGTCTTTGGACTTGGCTTTTCATATTATTTCCCATTATTATCTTAACACAAATTTAGTGAAACCATTTCATTCTTTTCCTCCAAGAGAACTATGTCACCTGTTTTTGCTCAAGTAAATATACTTTGTTTTCTGATATTTGTTAAACACCTATTTCCATCTCTTCAAGTTCAGATCAAGTTTTATCACATAATCTTTCAAGATCTTAAACCCCAAACACTCTCCATTGGCCCGTGAAGAGCCAGAGTAATTCCAGGTATAGGTCTGTTACCCTCATCTTACTGCATGCATGCTATCAGGAAAGTCTTTTCAGTTGCAGTAACAGCATGAGGCCCACAAAGGCCGAGGTAAGACCTCTACAACCTTAGAACAGCCTAGAGCCAGAACCAAAATCCTCCTATCTGCCACACCCTGCACTCCAGAACTAACCACCATATGAATTCCTTTATTGTCCCCAGAACACGTTTCAAAAGGAGACTGCTTGAGCCCTTTCAAGGTCATTGTGTCAGTTCCTAAGCCTACCAAGACCCTAACTGGTTAGCAGCATTTTCCTATAAAGTAGCTTTTGATTTATTTCTGTCTTTGGTGGTTCTTTTATTATTTGTGCACCATGCTAGGAACTAATTCAGTTAATTATAATATTAAATTTTTTTGGTCTCCTGTTTTGTTTGTAAAGTACAGTTTAAAGCAAATAACTAGGAACAGACCAAGATGGTTTAACTCATATATACTAAGTATGTACTAGCCCTCAAACCTGTCAGCAATCTGCTGAATATGGCATTTATACGTTTAAACTTACTATGACAGAGACTCCCAAATACTAAGTGTGATTCCCCCAAGAAGAGAAGGACACAACAGCTGAGGATACCACCTGGACTGTGTGTGGTAGGGTAACTACTGGGCGTAACTGTGTCAATGCATGCCTGTTGCCAGGGCCTAGTTAAACTGTCAACAGAGGACACTGGAGAACTGACTACCACATATTGCTTCAGACAAGGTAAAGTAAGCTCTCCCAAGTTCCTCCTCTACAGAAAGGCCTCTTAGATTTGTGAGGCCTGGCAGCTGAAGACTGATCCTGCCCTGGGACCTGTGTTACCAACAAAGCCATTGACACCACAGGAACTTAAAGGGCTGGCAGTCTGGGTAATGGGTAAGTCTGTCATTTTAAATGACACACAGGCCATTTACAGTATAATTTTTCCTTCTCAAGTCCCTGATTACACTGCCAGTTAAGCTGCCTGTAGCTTAGCAGCTAGACCACCACCGGCAACTAGCTCCTTATCTCAAGGTAATCTCCCACTGTGTAGTTAATTTATATGAGGAGGAGAGAGAGGCGGGGGGGGGGGGGGGGGGGGGGGGGGGGGGGGGGGAGGGACTGAGACTCTACCAGGTCTCTTATTTAAAAGGCAAACAGGTTTGCCTTACTCACAGGCTTCACGTTAAATGACTGCTTTCAATAATCAACCACCTGTGTCTCATGGTAAAGTATTGGATAGGAAAAGTTTATGTAAGGTCTGAGGATCTGAAAGCTTCTAAGGCAATGTTTGAAAGTCTGGGAAAGTCACTGAGGCTGGAAATGCAAGTGATCAAGTCTAGTTAGAAGACATGAAAAAACTTAGATGATAGGAAAATGATTTCAGATAGAAGATGTTTTTTTAAATTTATTTTTCATGTTTTAAAGATTTATTTATTTATTATATGTAAGTACACTATAGCTGTCTTCAGACACACCAGAAGAGGGCATCAGATCTTGTTATAGATGATTGTGAGCCACCATGTGGTTGCTGGGATTTGAACTCAGGACCTTTGGAAGAGCAGTCAGTGCTCTTCTTAACCACTGAGCCACCTCTCCAGCCCTGGAAGATGTTTTTAGGTTTGTAAATTCAGGTTATTAATGTTGGAGAGTCTAATAAGGTGTTTTAAGGTTGGAAAATACAACTGGATGGTCTAAGAAACTTGTAGAAGTATAAAAATGATTTAAGGTATATAAAAGGGATGTGTTTCACATACACCCCCATGCTACTGTTAATACTAAGATTTCAAAGTTCAGAATTAACACTGACCAGTGGAATTCTGATAAGCTAGTGGAGCACTGGCTGCTTACAATTCTCACAAGCTCAAGACTTTAAATTCCTGTTGGTTGTCTCCTAAATGTAGACTCAATGGTGTTTGGGGGTGGGGGGGGGGGTGGCACATACCTTTAATCCCAGCACTTGGGAGGCAGAGGCAGGCAGATTTCTGAGTTCAAGGCCAAACTGGTCTACAGAATGAGTTCCAGGACAGCCAGGGTTACACAGAGAAACCCTGCTCAAAAAACCAAAAAAGGTGTATCGGATCATGCTGAAAACATCTCTGTTCAATCTGTGTATCCAGCCCTCTAGCTGAGAAAAGAATGTTCCCTGCCTTTTAACACAAACCTAATAGTTTTCACTAGGTCCCAGTGGCACTAGCCTACTTCTGTTGTCCAACAGATACCTGTTAACTACTTTTGTATACTAATGTATATCCTTTTGTAAACTATAATTCACAAAAACTTCAGGGAATCAAAAAGTCATTAAGACTTGGAGCCACCTGCCACAAATCAGACTCCAGCTGAGTACACACCTACCTGTTCTTGAAAATGGGATTTTCCCCTTGGTCTTGGGATTCCTTGCCTTATCTATCCAATTACCAGACAATTTTAACTTCTGTCCCTAGTCTATATTTGTCTCAGCAGATTTTCACCTGGCTGGCAAACTCCACCCAGTGATCTCCTGAGGACTACAAGCTGCTGATCTCCAGACTTGCTGAAATGAAAGCTGATGTAAACCAGTCTAGCCAATGTGATTGCTCCCTGTCTTCTAGCTGGATCAGCCAATCAGATGCGTCTGACAAATGCCCTATTGCCCAGTCAAAAAGGAAACCCCACTGGGCCCATGCTGAAAAGATCAAAACTTGGATTCAACACTGTCATATCAAGCCAGTTCCCGATGGAAGAGCAGACATCCCAACATCAGATGGAAGCCTCAGCACCCTGAAGAACCGTTAAAGATCACACTCAAAGCCCAACATTCCGTGGGTCTCCCATTCTTAGCCCAGCTATTCTTTCACACACACACACACACACACACACACACACACAATTTGCTAGTTAATTCCAGCCCCTCTTCTCATGGCCCCCTGGCTCACTACCCTAGTTTCATCAATGACAGAACCATTACTCTCTCTACTCCTTGCCCTAACTTGTAGGTGCTGCCCATAAACACCCTCCTCTGGTTTTTCCAGGCCCACATTTTTGGCAGTAAAACTTATAGTACCCCCTTGGCCAATGACTCGGACCTTGAGAAAACTAACAAATCTAGGATTTGACTCAGTTACAACTCAGAGGGTGGACACGAAGAGCCCAGAGTAATTCCAGGCATTGGTCTGTCTACCCCCTTCTTACTGCACACATTGTCCTCCAGCCCTATATTCTTTACAGTTTCAGTAAAAGCACCGGGCCTGCAGCCCCAGAAGGGTTGAAATGAAAAGGCTGCCTTAGAACAGCCTTGAGCCTATACCTCCACCCTGTTAGCCAACATGCTCTGGGCTCAAGAATAACCCTCAATTTACACATTCCTGCTCTATATCCCCTGAACACCTGCCTGTGGGTTTATGCTTCAAAAGAAGGCTGCTTGCGCTCTTTCAAGGATGTTGTGTCAGCCTAGAGCCTGACCACAACCCTAAACCAGTGAGAATAAAGTTGCTTTTTTGGTTTACTTCTGACCTTGGAGGTTCTTTCCTCATTATCTGAGCACCCTGTGAACCCAACAACCTGCATATTCACTCTATGTGACATCACTGCTTCTACATAGATTTTCTCTCTCAATTGGGACGCACTCTATGAGGCATAAGTTATACATCCTTATATATTCTGTGTATATACTCTATCCCCAATTCCTCTCCCACCTAGTCCTACAGACAACACGGAATACCTAAATCACCTTGGCTTCAATTCTACGGAGAGAATAGCAGCAAAATTAAGAGGCAGAACAAAGAACTATGGCTAATCATAATCACTAGCAGTCAAGTCCTAAACAGCTCAGGATTTTCCAGATTTATTTATAAGGAAAAACTGTTTCAAACATACAAATAAGAAGAAAAATTAATCAATTACTGTAAGCAAACAAGTTTTATAATGTACAGCTAAAGTTCTGAAATCTAACCTGAAAAGACAGCCATTTCAGCTGCTAGGGAGACCTATTAAATAGTAGGTATATGTAGGATTAACTGCTAAGAAAAAAAATTCTCCCAGAAATACAAGATAAACCACCTTCAAAGCCAGGACAAGACACAGATTACCTAAACTGCTCTGATTTTCTAACAGGAATAACTTCAGCTCAAGAGGTCAATGGAGGAAACAGCAAATGAAATCTCCAGCACTGAACCCTACTTCTGTAAAGAGCAAAATATGTGTAATGAAACACCAGAGCAAGGAAGAACTGACTGCATAATGTAGCAAAATACATTCCAAAATAAGGTTGCTTGCTGCATTGTAACCTTGTTCAACAAGTGCTTTATAGCCTAAAGATAAGATTCTCTAATGAATCATGCAAAGCAGTCTTGAAGGAACACACATAACTCATGTCAACAGAAATCACTGCATAACAGAGATTCTTGGAAAATGTATTTCATGTAGGTCCAAGTTTTAAGCGCATTAAGGACAGTCAATGTTTTCTATTGTCTGCCTGTGTCTGATAAGTCTTTGTTCATTTTTTTTTAGGTAGTCTTTATAAAATCATTACTTTTGAGATAATGGAAACAGGAATGAATGAAGCAAAGTTTAGGTGACTTATTTTACATAGTCCAAAAGTCATTAATACTACTTTTTTTTTTTTTGGTTTTTCGAGACAGGGTTTCTCTGTGTAGTCCTGGCTGTCCTGGAACTCACTCTGTAGACCAGGCTGGCCTCGAACTCAGAAATCCACCTGCCTCTGCTTCCCAAGTGCTGGGATTACAGGTGTGCACCACCATGCCCAGCAATACTACTTTTTGACACACAGTAAAGAGTATTCAAATATCTGAGTAATTAGAAAGCAATAACTGCCTTGACCAACACAGAAAATGAACAGAGTGGGATTTCTTTTTTTTTTTTAATCTTATGGGGAAAATGTTCAGTAAAATACAATTGCTTTCATCAAGCAGACAACAGAAAAGGGGAACAGAAACAAAGGTGGGGTGGAATGGTTGAAAGTCAAAAATGGTTGGGGACAGGCCAGTTCTATGGGAATCAAATCAAACCCCAGGAGACAATGCAAACATTTTTGGTGAATTACCCCAGGGAAGAAACAAAGATCAATGCTTTAAATGGTCCCCCAGTGAGGCAAGGACAGGATGATCATTAAAGGAAAACAAACAAAACAATAATTCAGGAAATGCTTTCAGTGTTTCCACCCACTGCAAAGCTTGGAAACCTGTGCCTGAGCTTGGCTGTGTAGAGGAGGTAGTAGACATTTTAAGCGGTGGGACCTAGTGTGTGTGTAATTCTCAAAGGGCTGTACCAGTTTCTGCAAGAACCTATGTATTAATTAATCCTTGAGCCCCTCTAAGCTCCTGTCTTGCCCAGGGATGATGATACAGGCTCCTCCCACTGTGGTATAGTTCACCAAAAGCAAACAGATGGGGCCTTCAGATTCTTGGATATGTAGCCCTCCAAACTGGACTAAACAACACTTTCCTCTTCATTAGATTGTACCAATTTTTGTTACAGGACTCAGGCAACAGAATCATGTGTAAAGGAGGTCACATGCCAAGACAGAAAGTCAGAACATATATGGGATTAATGTAATTACACAGAATGCTAACCACTGTCATCATTATTTATACTTTTTGGCTTAAAATAACACACTCTAATTCTGTATCATGGCTAAAGTTCTCCTCTTTTAAGCCCAATGTCTCAGAATAATTTGCTTCTTAATATAAATATTACCAATTCTTTTCAGTTACAGAAAATATGTGACCAAAGTCTAACAGCAAGTCCCAAGCTAAGCAAAGGCCCCTGGGCTCTGTTTTCACAGGTTACTTTAGTTTGTCTGACAAACTCCCATGATTGGGTCCCTATTAAAAATCTGCTGAAGGCTCTGCTGAAATTATCTCAAATCTTAAATCTCTTAAAATATAAAGAACTACTGCTTTTAACATAGTGTGACCAGGTAATAAATTCAATAGATTTAAAAATTTATCATGAACCAAAGGAGCAATTACAACCTTATTTAAATCACCAAATGCCTTTAAGACTTCAAAAATAAAATATTAAGTAACTCTAATTAAGAAGACAATGATCTTAAAGCATATCTTGTTTCACAAGAAAATATAAATTTCCTTTATATAGCTATGCCAAAGCAAGGGGTGCAGTATTACTGAGTGAACACAGGCTCTCTCTCCAGAATACCCTTCACCCTGCTCAGACTGGAAGACTATGCACACACGCTTTTAATGTAATGCTCCCATTAGCAAAAGCAGTTCTGAACAGACAAATGACATTTTAAATTGTGTACAATTTCATTATGTATTTTCTCCAAGAAGGAGATTTTACCATGCTGTCCACTATCAAAATACAGCCTGAATTAAAAGCAACAAAAGATGTACAATTCATTTCTATATATTTTCCTACTGGAGGAAGTGGGGGATGGTAGACACTGCAGGACTACACAGAAAAATTCTTAATGTAAATGTTAACTATTTGGTGGTCAATAGCTGGTGGCTTATACTGAAGTTTACAGGTAAGTCATATTTTAAATGATTTCACATTCCACTAACCTACAGGAATGTGAAGTCTTGAGAAAGTAACATAATGAAACAAACGATCTCCTGGTAAATGTCTGTGGTATGAATCCTCCCCAACTCATCATAAAAATATAGCTGTTTTTATCAAATGGGAACAACATAGGAAATCTTTACAGTGTACTCTTCCGAGGGTTTACCACCATTATCAGTGATCCCCAACTCCACTTCCTAACACATATGTCCTTAAGTCTGACAAAACCTGTTAGCTTTCTCTCCCATGGGCACTAACCTCTGGAACTTACTGGTATGTGTTAATTACCTTCCTAGAGAGGCTGCTCTTCTGGGAATTTACCCAGATATACTGTACTGGCCAGTAGTTTCTTGTTTATGTGTTTCGCCTTTTGGGTCCTCAAACTCAAACAGAAGAATAAAATATACCATACTATAATAACCATAAGGTCATATGACCCTTAGGGATCAAGGGAACTATCATCTCAGTCTTACTCTGTCTCCCTCAAAGTTTCTTGTAAAGGAAATGCACTTGGGGTTACAACTTGTTTTTGTACAGAAACTGTGTTAAGGACAACCTTTACACTTGCAAATGGATAAAGAAAGAATAATGTGACACATTAAAAAGTATAGGAAACTAACATTTCAGTACACACTGGTAGTTTTACTTTCATTTATTTTCTATGGCTCACTTATGGGGAGGAGGGGAGACAGCCAAAAACATTTGCTATATGGTACTCTCCTGAAAGTCTGTATCCTTCTACAAACTATTAGCTGCACAGAATTCCTGTTTTCAAACGGGGATCTAGGAAAATCTCTTCAAAAAAGGTTTCCTTTTGGCATGCTGTGAGTTACAGAGAATGTGACTAAAAGGTCCTCAGTCTCAGCAAGGCTGACAACAAGGGTGTAGTCAGGCGTGGGGTACAGTGCTTCCCACAGTACTGTCCATGCCCAAGCACCTCTCCACAATGCTAGATTTGACCTCCTAAGTATGTCACATTTAACCATAATTATCCACTGGAGTCTGCTACCCACCGGATACAATACAGCTATCTGCTACCTCCTGGACTACCTCAACAGAAGTCTGCTATCTGCTGCAACGCCACGAGAGATCCCTACTACCGGGGCTGCTCCCCTCACCCACAGACAGTTGTACACATTTGTTCTCATTTCTCCCTTGCATGGCACACACACTCTTTTTACTCATTGTACAAGGACTTCCTTTGTCCATTTACTCCTTCATCCCTAATCTACATTTACATTTTTAAATTATTTTATTATTGAGTTATATACATTAGTATTTTGCATGCCTGAGTGTATTTGTGAGGGTGTCAGATCCCCAGGGACTGGAGGGTCAAATAGTTGTGAGCTGCCATGTGAGTGCTGAGAATTGAACCTGGATCCTCTGGAAGAGCAACCAGTACTCTTAACTGCTGAGCCATCTCTCCAGCCCAACATATTTAAACATATATTACATACTATGATATCAATATAACTTAGTATTTAACTCAATCATTGTAATTGTAATTTCAAGACAATTACTAACTGCCAATCTGAACTATTTAATAACATAGCATATTTCTTAATTTTTGCCTTCCTAATTATTATAAAAGTCTCTCTCTCCCTCCCTCCCTCCCCCCCTTTAATCCAATGATCAGCATGGTGGACAAAAACAAATCCCTAGCCACCCATTGTTTGGGTTCCCCAAACACTAATATTGAATAGTTCAAAAGCAAGCCAGCAGCAGCTTGCGAGGCATCTGTCTGGGCCTTCCAGGAATTGTTTCTCAGAACTGAGTGCCATTTAAACCTCTACTGTACTTGATAACAAAACAATCACATATTGAGTTGGTAAATAACTAATGAACTACAGAAGATCTGAAATACTTTCTTATTCTTAAAAGAATCATGGAAGGGTGGGGGAACATGGCCAAAAATGAAAAATATAATTAATTTATATCATGGTAGCAAAGTTAATAACATTATTTAAGTAATTATTTCAAGAAGAGTAGATTTCTCACTTTGTTGGGGAAAGAGAAAACATTCAATCTGATCATGTGACTAATTGAACTTATTACAGTTAAAATTTTTTAAAGAATAATTTAACTCAAAATCTCCAGGCTCTAAGTATTTAAACAGATGATCACTTTGGAATTTCTAAACATGCTAACATACTCTTATGCTAACTCAAGCTAATAAAAATGCCCTTTAGTATGTAAAACATCGTGTTTACATCACGAAAATGGCTCTTATTTTAGATATTCATGATTGAGTACAAGGAGTGAAATGGCATCATACCAGAAAATTGGCTTAAAATATTCAAAGAAAAGCAATGAAGCAAATGTAAGAAAATGCAATGGATGTATAATGTACATGGCATGAAGCTTATTTGATTTGTTAAGTATACCCTTTAAACTTCAGAGTATGTTTTGAAAACTTTTCTAATAAAATTTCCAGAAAATTCTCAGTAAATTTGTCAGTTCTTTCAGTCAATATGAAAAATCAAAACTCAACTGTTGTTAAAAATGAACTCAGAAACTATTCAAATTCTCCTTACAAAATTAAACATTTAAAATAAGTTTCTATTACAGACTGCACAGGTACAGATGCCCAACCAACCCCCAGTGCTAAGTAAAGCTTGATAGACACAACCTCCACGGAAAAGTTAAACTTCCAATCTACAATAGCACACGGACTGCAAGTGCAAACTGCTGTGCCTAGAAAGCCTAATCCTAGGTCAGGGTGGCGGTCCCCTAGTTCCACCACGTGGAGAATTCATCTTGAGAGCCTAACTTCAGTTTTCTGAATCCCAGAGATTCAGACTGAAAGGGGTGAGGGGAGGCAGCTTGGGGGGAAGCAGTCAATGATTCTGCATTTCTAAAATGTCCAAAACATTTTGAGAAATCTTGTCCTAAAGGAGTATGGGCTTGGATGCAGCACCAAACTAATGACCCAGCAATAGTTTCTCAGGAGCAAAATGAAAACAAATGCCCAATTATGAAATGGTAAGATAAAATTCATCATGCCAGAACATCATCAGATTAGCTTCTGAGACCAGAAGTGGCTGTTTAAAAACAATGAAAAACAACATGGAAAAGAAATTGTAAATGTTAAAAAAAAAAAATCTCATAATAGGCAATCTTGTCTCCTATTTCACTGGGCTATGTTTGTTTCCTTAGTACATGTGACTTTTTCCCCCTAGAAAATAAATTCTGGCATATTCATAAAAGGGAATATTATAGACTCTATAATAGCTATGCTCAATATAAATGAATCTTATAAACAAGCCTTATAAATGTAATATTGGAGGGAAAAAAGCAAAATTCAAAACAGGAGTGTAACTTACTGTATTTATATCAAGGTGGCAAAATGTTACTTAAAATGTACCAATAATAAAACACAAAGGCAAAGGAATAATTATCCAGAAGCAAGGCTTACAATTACTCTAAGACAAAAGGGAGCTTTATAGTTAAAGGGTACACTTCTAGGTCCTTTATATTCTCCTTCTGTACAGTGACAGTTGGGGATTTGGTGTATAACAGTATTCTTTTACTAATTTTGCTTAAGTATATTTCACAAATGTGTAAAAATTATACATTTGATTTGATGACAGAATTCTATCAAAGTTCTTTCCCAAAGTTCACTACTTAAACTTTAGTCTTCTACTCCAGCCTGGCGCTCTGGTTTTCCTAATATATGTCATAATCTAAACTTAAAGAATAAAGAATCTGACCTGACTGTAAATGTAAATTTAATTACAACAGAGTCCTAAGGTAAATGCCTAACAAACTGCATAGTATGGTATGATAAACGCTAAAAACATGGGTACCTTTAAAAAAACACTTCACAGTGTATGATTTTTTTGACATTTGAATGAGTTATACTGCAACACAGATTTTGGCAGAAAATTTACCAGAAATACCAGTCAATGACTTTTCAAATGTATCATTAGTCTCCAGAAGAGTTTGTGCACACCTTTTGTTCCAGCACTTGGGAGGCAGAGGCAGACAGATCTCTAAGTTCAAGGCCAGCCTGGTCTACAGAGGAAGTCCAAGACTGCTAGGGCTACACAGAGAAACCCTGTCTCAAAAAACAAAACAAATAAAAGTATGGTTAGCAGACGCAGACTTGACTCTAAAGCTCAAAAACACTAGCCACTGTGCTTTGTGTGTTGTCCACTCAACAGTGACTTAGCTTCCCAGTACTGCAGCAGAAATACAGTAGTGGGGACGCAGTACATCCTTTCCCTCCCTCCCCGACTGAGCCCCCAAACAAAACACAAAAAAGAAAAGGGGGAGGTAATGCAAACTCCAAGAGAAACACTATGAAACACGATCAACAGATGCCTTTGACACAACATGCAAGGACGGGGACCTCAAACCAGAAATTTTATCAGCTTACACACAAACAAGGCAACAGTGAAACCTGCAAAACCACAGAGACCAGCTGGAGTCTGCAAAGTTTTCGCCAAGATAAGTGAGGGTAAAAAGATCCTCACTAGGTCAAAAACTTTGTAAGTCTTATTTAAATACTTACCATTATATTACAGGTTCCAGAAGGACTAGGGGTAGCAGAGTAGGAGGGGGAAAAAGAGGGAAAACCCAATCAATACTAAGGCTAAGAAGAGAGGCAGCTCAGTAGCATCCAATTTAGGTACCCGGAATAAATCATAAAGCGAAGACAGAGGAGGGGCCGTCGTCCGGCCCAGCAAGGCCGGGGAGCAGCTGTGCCCCTCTGCTTCACAGTCCTGCTTTACTCACTTGGAACAGATGTGGGGAGGCAACAAAGGAGGACCAACGGCCTTCCTGACATGGTGTGTGCAATCACAGTACGCAAAGGGGCCCAGCAGTGTCCTGCTGCCTCACTTCTCTCTCCAGTGCTTCAGCAAAGTCAGTGCTGTCTACACTGGATCCACACAGCTGAAATGGCTGTTCAACATTTCACTAAGCAAAATAATTACCTTTATTATTTACTGGTGTGATTGATAATGAACCATTATCCTGAAAAACAGTGAAAGGTCACAATACCCAACCCACTTGTTTGTCTGTATCTCATGCCACAGAAGGCTGCTTCAGGAACTTCAGTTATTAGGGCCATGTCTCTTTTGCATTGCCACCTTTCACACAGGGCACTTAACATAAATTGCTGGTAGAGAATTTAGTAAATATGATAAGATGATAGCTTTCATTTAAAAAGATTTTACTGCAAGCCAATAACATTTTACTAAATGCTTTTCTAATTCTTCTAACTTTATTATCATTATTGAGATGAAATGCTTATAAAGTTCAAATGACTTAAAGCACACATATAATTTGTCCATTATTTTTAAAAAGTATATTCCTTCTTGTTCCAATGAATTCTAATGATTATATAAGAAAGGTAAACTGGGGGGTGGTTATTTGGTATAAGAAAAGATTTTTTCAAAGATCCCTTTAAATAACATATATTTTAAAGACTATAGAGTTGTAACCAGGGTAAAAAGCTTAGCTAGTATGTTACCCTATTAGCACGCGCGTACACACACACACAAACACACACACACACACACACACACACACAAGTATAAAGTTTCATGGGGCACACACTCCTAATTCCAGTGTTTAGGAAATAGTGGCAGGCTAGAACATTTCAATTTCAGAGTGAGACACTGTCTCAAAAGACCAAGATACAGACAGCTCAGTGGTTAAGCATTTGTCAGTTGTGCTCAAAATCCTAATTTCCAATCAGAGTACAAAAAAGCCTAAAAGAACAAATTAGCAAAAAATGAAACAAGGTGCATTTTCTCTAATTTTAAAGTATCTTTTGAAACATTTGAAGAAAATTAAATTGTTTCATATTATCATGGAACTGCCTAAGCACATTTGCTAGGATGGTACATAAATGGTATCTAAAAGCAAGATGCTATACTAAGCAGCATCCTGGTAGATACTTATCAGCTTCTCTAATGCATGTGATTACAAGTTGCCAAACTGCCACTCTACATAGTCTCAAAGAGTCAGGTAGGTGGCACATTCTTATACAACATTCCCAAACAGACACAACAGTGCGGATAACCTCCAAGAACAGATAAAGATTGAGCACCCTACCCCAAAACTCAAAGTGTGTCAGGTGCAGTGATGTCCGCCTGAAATCCTACCACTCAGAAAGCAGAAACCCGGGAATCAGGAGTTCAAAGCCAGTCTCTGTTATCTCAAAATTTGATTATAAGACCCTGCCTCAAAAAGCAAAACCAAAGCAATCCAAAATCCCAAACTTTGAAAGTGCTGGCATGACACAAATATAAAAGGAAAAAAAAAAAAAGAATTCAAACCTGACCTAATGACAGGTTAGATGTGTGAAGCTAAAAAGGCTGCACAAAATTACAGTGAGCTTATTCATATATAACTATAAAATAACATTCAAGTTACATATTTGTATTTTTTTTTTTTGAAACACAAATGGGACAGTGTGCACACCAGTAATCCCAGCACTTCGGGAGGTGGAAGCACAAGGATCAAAGACTGAAGGCTGGGCTGGCTTCCCAGTGAATAAGAACCTTGCTGCACAGGTCACACAGCAGAAAGCCACAAGTCTGATCCCAGCACCACATAAGAAGCTGAGTAAGTGTGGTGGCTCCTCTGTAATACAGATCTCTGGAGACAGTAGAGTGGATGCCTGCCTTCTGCACATTTCCCTCATCTTCCTGTAACTTTTGAGTATGCAAGAAAGTAAATAGCCAAGCAATGGTGGCACATGCCTTTAATACCAGCACTCAGGAGGCAGAGGCAAGAGAATCACTGAGTTCAAGAGGCCAGCCTGGTCTACAGAGTGAGTTCCAGGACAGCCAGAGAAACCCTGTCTGGGCAGGATGGGGGAGTCATAATTGTTCTCAATCTCTTAAAAAGATTTCACCTAAGTTCATATAAATGTTCCTAATAGCACAACACACAGGTTGGCAATGTTGTCATACTAACACCTCAGTTTGCATTTTCCTAAACAGAAAGCTATTAAAAAAACTACTCAACAGAAAAGGCTATCCCAGAAATATTGCAGGACAGGTACTTGGACCTATCCTTAAACCAATACCCAAAATTAAAAAACGAGAACATCAAATGAGTTGGCAAGTGTGTTACACATTCCTGGAACTGAGAACAAAATGGAAACCCATACAGATATAGAGAACTGCAGCAGCAGTCATTTTGCTGCTAGAATGATGCCCTTAAAGGGCTTTCTTCGTTGTTACCATAACCTAGGTAAGATTCCTTTCCATAACCTCCAGCATCATCCAGCAAATTCATGATACTAGGTACAGAAGGAGTAGAAAATCACGAGAATGTAGAATTATAAACAGGTACCTGCAGTTTTTGAATCTGGATTTGTAATTCTTTGGTGGCTGTACTGGCTGGTTTTGTGTGTCAACTTGACACAGGCTGGAGTTATCACAGAGAAAGGAGCTTCAGTTGGGGAAGTGCCTCCATGAGATCCAGCTGTGGGGCATTTTCTCAATTAGTGATCAAGTGGGGAGGGCCCCTTGTGGGTGGTACCACCTTTGGGCTGGTGCTCTTGGGTTCTATAAGAGAGCAGGCTGAGCAAGCCAGGGGAAGGAGGCCAGTAAGAAACATCCCTCCATGGCCTCTGCATCAGCTCCTGCTTCCTGACCTGCTTGAGTTCCAGTCCTGACTTCCTTTAGTGATGAACTGCAACGTGGAAGTGTAAGCTCAATAACCCCTTTCCTCCCCAACTTGCTTCTTGGTCATGATGTTTGTGCAGGAATAGAAACCCTGGCCTAATGTCAGAACCACACGAGGCTCTATTGCAACAGACTATAGCTGTCCTGCCCTTTTATGTTTTCAGTGTGTGTGTATGGAGGGGTGGCAATAATCTGTATATGACCAGGTGATGATAACACTGCTGGTCTACAGGACACACTCTGCCAGAAACACTGATGTCAAGTGCTCCAAGTGTCCCAAGCTTCAGGAAAAGAAACTTCACTTATTTTATGAAATGGTTGCACTAAAGATGATAAACGGTGCTACTACAACTGGGTATAAAAATGCAGATGATTTTTTTAAAAAGACTGAACCCTACCTTGCATCTTGTACAAAAATGAGTCCCAGGAGCAGTTAAGTCTGAGTATGAAAGGCAAACTGATGTGCTTATATTTTCATCACTAAGAGTCCCTTTCAGACTGAGGAGAAAGGAGACATCTAAAGACCAGGGAAAGACAACTAACATTAAATAAATGACTATGTTGACATTAGAAATGATGTGTCTAGAACTTGCCTGGGGGTGGGGTGGATCAGATAACAAGTTCATGAACATTGAATGTATGTGATAAGGGTTTTTATGAACTGTTTTTCCTCAATCTTTATGTATATTTTCCTTATAAGAAGAAAAAAGCATTAAACTCAAGAGATATTTGGAACGAAACAAAAAACAATACATTTAGAAACCCTGTGAATCACTAAGAAAAATACTAACAATCTAGCAGAAAAGTACAAAAGACATGGAATCATGGAAAAAGAAATCATAAGCAGTAAGCCATCTATGATGGCAAGCATGTACAAACACAGGACTCAAAAAGCTGAGCAGGAGGATCAGAGATTAAAAGGCAGTCTAGGCTACACAGTGACCCCATGTTGCGAGAGAAAAAGGAGGGAAAAAAAAGAAAGAACAAATATGAATGTCAGACAGCATATTCCCACCTCTCCTAGTTAACGTTAATTGTCAATCTGGCACAGCCAGTACTAACCTGAGGGAGTTTCAACGGGGGCCTGCCTTGACTGAACTGGCTTATAAGCATGTCTGCGGAGCACTCTTGATTCTGAATTGATGTAGGTGTGCAAAGTCTGCTGTAGAGAGTGCTAGCCCTGGGCAAGTGATCCTGGGCTAAGAAATGGGCTAAGAAAGCAGGCTGCACATGAACCAAGGAAAGCTAGCCAGTGAGCAGTGCTCCTCTATAGTGCTTTAAGTTCTTCCCCTGATTTCCTACCCTCCTTCAAGGATGGATTGTAATCTGAAAGTAGAATCTAACAAACCCCTTTCTTCCCAAGTTGCTTTCACTTATTATTCTATCACAGTGACAAAAAGCAAATTAGAATACCATAAAGATTAGGAAATTAGAGAAAAGAAATATGAGAGCATGGAATTATTGGGTAACTACTCACTGCTAATAGCATTTAAATTGATAAACTGATCCCATAAAGTCAAGTAGTGGACTACAGCTGAAAGTACCTAAATTTTTTTCAGGTTATCAATTAAGTGTACAATCTAATAGTTGTCTCCTCCTCACATGGATTTCAAAGTATGGCAATGACCCAGTTTCCATCCAGGTCCCATTGTTCTTCTTCCACTTTATAAAGAAAGCTCTATCCTTCACTCATTACAATTATTTTAATATACAAGACAGAAACAACAAACAGAGCAAAACAGCAACAAAAATACCAGACACCAAAGAAGCACTGGACATTCTGACATTTTTTTTGATCGAATCACCCCATCAGTACATCCCTTAGCCTGTAGCATTAAGAAACACATGCATGAGGCCTTGGATTCTATGCCCAAAATTGGGGAAACAAAAATGAATTCACAATAAAATCCTATTTATGCTAAGTATATATTCAATTTTGAACAATTCAATTTTACTTTTAATTACCTTTGTATTATTAAAATAGCAAGTAATGTCTACTATGTAGAGCCTGATAAAAATTTTAATAAAATTTAAAATACATAAAGTCATATATAATAATATTATTTATATCTGGACATATTTAGATGGTTAATTTTTAAACTATTTTTAATGATTTATTTATTTTTATTTTATTTGCATTAGTGTTTTGCCTGCATGCATGTCTGTGTGAGAATGTCAGATCCCCTGTAACTGGAGATACAGATAATTGTGAATGCCTTGTGGGTGCTGAGAATTGAACCTGGATCTTTAGGAAGAGCATCCAGTGTTCTAACTGCTAAGCCATCTCTCCACCCCCTTAAAAGGTATTTTTAAGAGATTAGTATTTATAATAGACCTGATATTATATCTATTGAAATGCTCAATTACAACAAAACATGAAATGTAAATACTTCAAGGCAATCGAGTTGTGTTGTTTTGACTCAGGGCTGGGGACTGAATGCAGGGCATTAGGCAGGGTAAGGAAGTGTTATATCACTCACCTACAAGCCCAGTCTAAAAGGGCAGTATTCAAAATTACTTGTATTTGAAAAAGTGTGGAAGACCACTGCCAGAGAGGATATGTACATCCAAAGCCACCTCTCCACACGTTCCCGCAGTATGGTTTACAGTGCAAAACCAACCAGCAACCAAGGGATATTCATTCAGTGTACATATCACTATGAAACCAGTTAACAGGGACATAGCATTTAAAACCAAAGCCTCCTGTCTGACATCTGTGCTGGGATGTGCCCATGAGCAAAAAAACTGTAAACTTTAGGAAAACTTACCACAGGAGCATAGGAAACACACCAAAGGAATGTTACCAAACCACAAATGGTCAGTTTCTTAGCAGTTATGGTAAATGAAAATTCATTGGGGGGGGGTCCTATACTTTTTCTTATATATAAAAAAAAAAAAATTCAGCCAGGCGGTGGTGGCGCACGCCTTTAATCCCAGCACTTGGGAGGCAGAGGCAGGAGGATTTCTGAGTTCCAGGACAGCCTGGTCTACAGAGTGAGTTCCAGGACAGCCAGGGCTGTACAGAGAAACCCTGTCTTGAAAAACCAAAATAAATAAATAAATAAATAAATAAATAAATAAATAAATAAATCCATTTTGCAATACAAGTAATTTTAAAAAGTGTCCTATCCAGAAGCTCTTTAGAGATGACAGCCATCAGTATATTAGAGTATGTGAACAACTTGATCACCAGTAAAAAAAATTATAAAATGTATCTAATTTTCTTACCATGGAGTATTATGCATTTTTTAAAAATGTACATGAAGGGCTGAAGATACTGCTCTACTGTTTGGAGCATTTGTGCTCTTGTAGAGGACCAAAGTTCAGTTCCCAGCACCCACATTAGCTCACAATTGTCTGTTAGTCTAATTCTAAGAGATCCGATCCCCTCTCTCAGCTGAGGACACTGCATGTGGTACACACACACACAAAGCACATATACACATAAGAAAAAGTATGCCAAAAAGCTTTAAGCAAACTTGAAAGTAGTGAGACAAATAAGATGCTGATGAGGGTCTATAACATAATGTCAGCTCTGTAAAACAATGAGCACAAAACCCTATATATTTGTGCATTATTAAATTCATGTATATACTGTACAATGAATCAAGCAAGACCTGGTAGGTAGGATGAGGGATAAAGAAGGAATCACACAAAAAAGAGTGAGCGAGTGTGTGTGTGTGTACGTACTAGAGTTGTCACAGTCTTAGTGCTAGTTATCGCAGAGAATACATTTTCAGGCACTTTTTACTTTTATGTGTTACTTCAAGATTTAACAATAGCATGACCATTTTATAGTTAGGGAACATCAAGAAAGACAAAGTCAAAGTACTATGGGCTCTAAAATAAATAGTACATATTGTAGTACATATTTATAACATCATAGTTATGGAAACAAGCCAGCTTATAAAATGGATCAAAGTAACTCACATACTATATTAACCACGAGTTGCTTTTTCCCAGCATGTAAGTTACAGTGGTGCTCCTCACAAGGCAAAGTGCACATAAATCTATTGAACATTCTCAAAATTCAGACTTACAGCAGTCAGTCTGAGGTGTGGCCTGAGATTCCACATTTCTAGTAAGTTTCCAACTAACGGAATGAAATCTGGCCCCTTGATTTACCATCTGATTAGTAAGCTGTAACTAGAAGGTGAGGTGCCCTATATACTGTGGTAATACATCATTTAAACTTAACTAGAACCTTTTCCAAATAGGTTTCATCACTTTTAAGCAGAGAACTAAACTGAAGGTTACAGGGCTAGCAAAGACTTACAAAGGGGAATAATGCTAGCTAGGGTAATGGGTTAATTCAGACCACTTGTCCTAGGCCTTCTACATTTAAAAAAAAAAAAAAAAGGAAATGTTAATTTCCTAATTTTGTTTATGAGGCATAGCTTGGAATGCATGCCTAAACCTCTCAAGATAGGTGTGGCCACATCTAGCTTGCCAAATTTCAAGGTGCTGGCTTACTTTTTTATTACCATGACAAAACACTTTTACCGAGGCAAGTCTAAAAGAAAGCAGTCAATTTGGTGGCTCCAAATTTGGTGGATTCCAAGACCATCAAGATGGGGAACATGGCAGCAGGCAGACATGGTATGGGACAGCAGCTGACAGCTTAACGTTCTGAAGCAACCAGGAATCAAGGAGAACACCCTGGGAATGGCAAGAGTCTTTGGAATCCTCAAAACCAAACCCCCAGAGACACCTCTTTGAACAAAACCACATCTCCTAATCCTTCCCAAGCAGTTCTACCTAGTGCCGTCCATGTCTCCATGTGAGCCTATGGAGACCGTGCTCATCCACACCTTCCAACAGTCACTGTTCCAGGAGCTTACACCTCAAGGAAGCACCTAAGACATTGGGTGTGTAAACAAATAGCTGCAGCAAGAGAAGAGAGCAGAGGACAACTTGTGCTAACAGATCACAAGCATCTGACGCCCATCTATCAGTTTTCTCAATTCCTCTAGGGCAATGGTTCTCAACCTTCCTAATGTTGTGACCTTCTAACTCAATTCATCATGTAGTGGTGACCCCCAGCCATAAAATTACTTCACTGCCACTTTGTAACTGTAATTTTGCTGTTATGAATCATATTGTAAACTTCTGATATGCATCCCCTGTGAAAGGGTCATTTGACTTCAAAGCGGTCATGACCCACAGGTTGAGAACCGCTGCTCTAGAACTCTCAACAAGGAAAACTGTTGTCTTCACACAGAGGAAAGAGAGTGTCAGAAGTAGCTTTGTTCTCATGGGAAAGCAGGTGAAACTCTCTCCTGCTCCTCACAGAGCCCCTTCTTCTGGTACACACTACCTGCAGAAGAGCTTTTCCAGCAGACATAGAATGTGCATCTCAGCACCTTTGTGGAACAGCTCCACTGGAATTTTCCCAGTACTGGGTCATTAAAACACTGAAAACATGAACGTGGAGTCTTAAAAATAAGCCACATAGACATGGAAACCTCCAAAAAATGAGAAATGAAATTCTGACGTCAAAGCAAAATGGTCCCTCTTTCTATTTAGAGGGTAATATGCCAAAAGCAAGTCCACGGAACATGTGAGCACAGTCAGGCAACAAGCAGGGCTGCTGGGTCTGAGGCTGGCGGCCCTCACGGGAGCTCCAGGCCAGGCAGAGCTACAGGGCAGGACTGTCTCAAAACAAAGCAAACTAAGTGCAAGCAAATGCCCACAACCCGGATTCCCTTTACCAAGACCCTTTTCACTCTTTAGCCTTTCCAGAGCATCTTCTCCAGCCGCCAACCCCCTGCTCTGGCCCTTTCACCAGTTCCCACCTCACAGGCTCTAAGAACTGCCTTTTCTGGTTCTTCTTGTGTTCCAGTTTTTGTTTCAAATCAGGTAACTTGAACATAAAACAATATTTGACTCATTTATTTTTTTTCTCCACTTCTATACACACACACACAACAACAACAACAACAACACATACACACAACTACAAAACTGCCATTGCCTACCTGACTTTTAAAAAATATTAAGATCAAACTACAACTATAAATGCCTAACATGCAAATCTTTGTTCTCTTGTTGCTTCTATATTCCTGGAACAAGTAGACTTTCTCCTATACTTTGAAACATGGTCTTAAAAATAAAATTCTCTGAAAGAAATTTCCACTTATGATGATTTGCAACCTAACCTGAAAGTGAACCAACCACTATACCCCACTGTTGCAGTGAATTATCTAAAAGTTTAATGAGATCCTAAAATTTAACCAATAACTGAAAACTAAAGAATGGATTAAGTGGAAACAAGTTAAATAAGAATTTTGATTACTCTTACTAGAGATATCCACACACTTAAGTCTAAAAGTCTGTCATCAGTTAAGCACACTGGGTATTTTCACTCACAGGACAATGTTTCAGTGCAAAGAGAGAGGATTTCATGGT
Organism: Apodemus sylvaticus; assembly: GCF_947179515.1. Lineage (NCBI taxonomy): Eukaryota > Metazoa > Chordata > Mammalia > Rodentia > Muridae > Apodemus > Apodemus sylvaticus. Next base: position 79,873,219 of record NC_067473.1, on the reverse strand, counting down.
TCTTTCCAATGACTCTCCATCCTAACTGTTCCTTCTTCACATTTCTCCAAATTCAGGGGGTCCATGTGGTGTGGCTTCATTTATATGAAGTCCAAGAGCAGAGCTAGTTATTGTACAGCAACAGAAAGCATTAAGCGGACTCTCAGAAGGACAGGAAAAGTACTTCCCCTGTGTTACTGACATGTTCATGACACAGTGTATGCACTGGTTAAAATCATCCAATCCTACACTTCGGATCTGTGTATACACAGAGCTCAGCACACTCAATAAAATTATAAAACATTCAGGAAGAAAACACTGAAATAGTTTTAAAATAAAGTTTACAAGAAAAGCCTGACAATCATCAAGCTCTACAAAAGGACAGATTTCTTCCTGCTACTACCAGCTAGCACTTAAAATAAACCTTCAAAAGATTCCAAAAAGAATCACACAAGAACATCAGATTACCTCCCAGCCCTCATTCCAAAAGACTACTGACAAGGGCTAGAAAGATGGCTCCCTGGGGAGGGTGCTTGCATGAGGTGAGGGAGGACCAGGTTCCAGTCATCTCCAGATCCCACACCCCAGTGCTCCCACAGTACACTGAGAGGCAGCCTGCTGTACCTGAGCAAACAAGAGACCATGAGGCAGAGGAAGTGGAGGCAAGGACCACCATGCCAGGCTGCCTGCCCTCCAACCTGCACAAGTGCACCCTCAGACCTGACACACACAGTTAAAAAACAATCAGAGACAAAGAGAATCTTAGATCAATTGTGAATCAAGTTAGGGTTATAGATTCCCTTTTTAAATCTGATGTAATGTACCTTTTTATATTCTATAAAAAGTCAAGGTAAAACAAAAAACTGTATATCACATTTTCACGGATATTTAACCATAAAGTTCTACACGGTCACTAAGTATCCTAAGAAAACTTTGTAATAAACAGATACAAATTAAGCATTTTATTTAATATGAACAAAAACAAGACAACTCTGCTTTGGATTACTCAGGCTGAAATCAGAATATACATTTCCCCCCTCCCCCCCCAATGTTTCAAAATCCATCCATCTATGCTATGTTTCAGAGAAAAATCAAACAAACAAACCAAACAAGCAACTTATTTAGCTATCTTAAATTTTATATAAAGGGCTTTAGCTATAATAGCTTGGTAAACATTAAAATTTACTCAAATTACATTTTAAAATAGTAAACTTCATTCTTACATCATTTTTTCTTTCTCTATATTATATCAAAACCATACTTACATAGTAAGGCCATTCGAGAGTTATTTATCACACTAGGGAAGACAGAATGGATCCCTGACAATGTCTATACCCCAAGTCCTGGGACTACCTCACATTACATGGCAGTGAAAATTAAGGCTACACGTGGCATGTGGAGTTAGCTTGCTTAATTAGCTGATCTAGATTGCCCTCAATTTTCTGGGCATATCCAAGGTAATTACAACGGTCCTTAAAATGTAGAAGTCTAAAATAGAGAAATGGCAGTGTGATAAGCAATTGGCCTGATGTGGGTAGCAGTGAAGAATGGCAACAGGACCATAAGAAAAGAAATTCGAGCAGCCTCTAGAAGCTGGAAAAAGCAAGAAAAAAAAGATTACTCTAGAGATCTCCAGAAACACTCTGCCAACACCTTGATTTGAGCCCACTCACAGGCTTACTGCAGACTTCTGCCCACAAGCATTGTTAAATCACAAATGTATGTAGTTTAAAGCTACATTTGAGATTTGTTACAGCATCAATAGGAAACTAACCTCAGTGAAACACACACACACACACACACACACACACACACACACACACACACACACAACCCACTAGATTTATCCAGTCATTCAAAATCTGAATATTGCAGAGTCTTAGTTTCTGATTACGTTCCTTGTGCAAAGTGTTACTTGGAGACATAACTGTGAGTATATCCGTATGCTTTAGTATCTACAGACCGAAAACAATACCCACAAGGAGAAACAAAATGCTGCTAGCGTTACTGAAACTCTCTCTACTACATATTTCTCAGTTTTAAGACAAAAATACTTCAGTCTTTTAATTTATAGGAAATATCCATTAGAAATTGACAGACTTTATACTTTTAACATTTTTACTAACTATGTGGGTATGTGCAAGTGAGCACAGGAGCCTGTGGAGGCCAGTGTCAGTGCTGGAGTTACAGGGAGTTTGGGATCTATACACAGGTCCTCTGCAAGAAAAGTGCACTCTTAACCTTTGACCCATCTCTCCAGCCTCTGAGTATTAATTCTGTTGGTAAGAATTAACTCTTCCACTATATATTTCTATACAAGGATACAATACTACACAGCTATTTACAGAAATACTATTCACAAACTATGGTAATAGCCTCTCATAGTCTCTCCTTGATTTTCAACTTGTTCTTACTCTTAAACAAAAATATCCAAAAGAATGAGACATACATAGCTCCATATATTAAGAAAAAACTAATTTATGAAACTCAACATATGATTTATGTAGTAAAAAACCTAAAAACCCAAACCAAAACCAACCATACAGACACACCTCTATGACTTCAAGGCCAGCCTGGTCTACACTTCAAGTTCCATGCTAGCCAAGGACTCTTGCTACTTAGTGAGACCCTGTTCTAAGAAAAAAGGAAAAGAAGAGGGGTAAAAAGTAAAGATCTTTTCTTCAATTATAGGAACAAATTTATAAATACCATTTTAATTTAAATTCATAACCCTGTGTCTATTAAAGATCAATAAGTGAGCCTCACTCATAAAACTTTATTTTATAAACCAATGGAATGAGAAGATGTATTTGAAATATGTACACATACAAAAAAACACTATGTATTTGCATTAGACAGTGAACCATAATGCAATATAAAATAAATGTATCTGCTAAAAGATGAGCAAAGCTGATAAATAGGCAACTCAAAAACATACAAACATGGCTAACAATAAGCACATGGAAATGATTCTTTTCACTAGTACTCAAGAAATACAACTGAAAACGTTTTATTAGCACAACAGGAAAAATAGAAGCTTTCTAAAAAGAAGAAAACTATCTAACAGTAAAGTTAGCAGAAATCATACTAGTGGCACAGAATAAATTAGAATGCCTTTAGGGAGGGTTGATGTCTAATGAATATTAAATTGTGCATTCTGTTTAACTAGAAAACTGTATTTCTTGGTAACTGGTGTATAATAAAGAACTTTTCAGGGTTTGTTTATTTTTTGTTTTGTTTTGTTTTGTTTTTGTTTTGTTTTTAAATCCAAAGATTCCGGCAGAGCTTCTACTTTTTTTTTTTTCAGTTTCCAAAGTGATCGGGGCACACCTGACTTTAGGCTTCAGACACTCAGATGGAAGTTAGAAAGGACTCCTTGTGATTGGAGACTGGGGCTCTGAGTCAGCCCCACACTCCAGGACGTTAGTCGGTGAGCACACTGGCAAATTTCCAATTAATCATGTCGACATAATGAAATCCAAATATGATATGGCTATGGAGACTTAGAGGAGCTGTCCAGTGCAGGCACACAGAGCATATATTCTGTGGGAGCTACAGACCGAGGGGAGGCACTCTCCTTTCTAGCTCCTAGGGACCTTGATCCTAGGGATGGATGGCTCCATTTTGCTGGCCCTGCTCTAATTTTCATAATAAAGCTGCAATAATAATGGCAGAGTTCTCCTGAGCTGTGTAGTCAGTGCTGAGTTACTAAACTAGAGAAGTGGTGTGGTAGCACAGGCCTGTTAGCCCAGCTGCTCTGGAAGCTAGACCTGGATCATCCCAAGTTTGAGGCTTGTCCTAGGCCACTTAATGAGATCTTTTCTCAAACAGTAAAGAGAGCTGTGTTACAGCCCAGTGTTAGAGTACTTGCTTGGCAGACAGGAAGCCTTGGACTCAATGCCAGGACTTGGAAATAACCAAAACCCCGGAGAAGCCCGGGAAGCCCTGAAGCATGGCTTGCATATGCACGCAGCGTTCCTGGATCTAATACTAATCTTAGGTGGTTAATACCACACTATATTATACCTACTGCTGTCAAAACAGCATCCAGACTAGAAGAGTTTGTGCATGTACAAAGACATACTCAGAGACACTTACAACAACACTGGAAAGAGCTGGGAGCTCAGCAGGAGAGCGCTTTGACTAGCATATATATATGCAAGGTCCTACTTAATCTGTAACAGCCACAAAAACTAGAACCTTCCTAAATACCCAATAATAGGAAAGGTTTAAGGAGCTACAGTGCATATGTATCATAGAAATGTAAATACACAATAGCTAAAAACAAGAGTTGGGTTTATATGTTCTCTCACAAAAAAAAAAAAAAAAAAAATTCCCCTAAACACATTAAACAGAAAAGTGGGATTCAAAATTGTATGGGGACAGTCTTGTCAATTGTACTGCTGTGAAGAGACAGCATAAGCATGGCAATTCTTAGAAAGGAAGGCATTTAACTGGGGCTGGCTTACAGTTTGCGGGGCAGAGGGGATAAGGAGCGAGCTCTGGCAGATCTCTCTTTCCACTCTGTGTTCTGGGACCAAACTCAGGTTGTCAGGATTGGCAGCAAGTACTCTTTCTTATCAAATGATCCATCTCACCAGCTCCCAAAATAAAATATATGAAATTAATATACAAAATTAATCTAATGGCACAATGAGAAAATAGTATTCAGTCTTTGGAAAGCATGTAAATGAGTGATAATTTTCACATAAAATCAGAAAAGCAGAGGCAGAGTCAGCCTTTTTAGACTGAAGGTCTGTCCAAAGGACAACATTGCCCAGGTGAGGCAAGAAGCTGTAAGCTGCCCAGTGTGCTCCCTGGCTTTGAATGGCTAGGAGGAAATCCCAGCTCTGGCAGAGAGTATGTGTTTGGAGGTACCTTTCTGTACTATGAGACAACAGAATGGTCAAGGCACAGATATATTGTTTGATACTGAATCTGAGCAAAAAAACAACACTTTTTTAAAAAATCTTTCTTGCTATGCTCCTGTAACATGGGAATAAAAAGTTATGTCTTGGGGCTGGAGAGACAGCTTAGCGGTCAGGAGCACTTATTAATCTTGTAGAGAATCTGGGGTTAGTTCTCAGCACCCAAAGGCAAGTCACAGCCTCCCACAACTCCAGTTCCAAGGAGTATGACACCCTCCCTGCTTCAGCGGGTTCTAGGCATTCATGCAGCATACTTTCTTTCAAATATGCAGGCTAGCCATTCATACACACAGAATTAAAAGTAAGTATTAAAAAAACAAAATATGTCTTCCAGAGCTGGAGAGATAGCTCTGAGGTCAAGAGCACCTACTCAAATCATGAGGTCCCCGTTTGATCCCAAGATCCATGTACAAAGCAGGCTCACAAGAGTCCAGGAGTTCAACACCCTCCGATACACACCTACACACCCACCATCCATTACATATATCATCACCCAGACACAGATATAAACATACATAAAAGAAATCTATCTTTTAATTGTAATTCCAGCACTCAAGAGGTTCAAGATAGAGTATTAATTACAATTATGAGGCTGGCTTACATGCAGTCTTTGCAGAGGGGCATATGTTGATGATAACTTCTTCCATGTAAGAAAAGTCATTTCTGGAAAATATGACCAAGCCCAAGAGAACACAATTTGACATTCCTCAGATGATTATTTGTGCAGAAAGCTTCCAATTAGCTTACAAGTGCTTCAATTTAGTATTTACATGACCAGTCAAAACCACCAAATATTTTAGGAAAATGCCCCCCCCAAAAAGATCCAAAAGGCTAAACAAAGAGTAAGAGCTAGTAACTGAATAATCAGGAGGAGAGAAGGCACACTATGATACTAGTGTGATACTAGTATCATACATGTCTGCATATACAAAACACAATGTTAAGTACAGTATTAGGAGTCTCAGAAAAGGATGCTGTATCTCACAATAAAAAAATTAAAAAAAACAGAAACAAAAACCAAGCTCTAGGCACACTGCATTTTCCTTTCCTTCTAAGGCACCTCTATGCCCATCTCCTTTAAAGAGCTCAAATAATATCATCTTTCTTTGTTCAGTAAGTCAAGGTAACATACATTTTACACCAACAGCATACTACTTTTTTTCTAGAATACATTTTTATGTGATTTAAATATGGCAATACTTTTAGTGATCAGTAATCCTGTTTTAAAATATCAAAATGTAGCCTTCAAGTACATCTTAGGAAGCAATCAATATTTGCAAAGTTTTTACTACAACCCTGGCACAGCACATGTGCTATGAAGCGTAAGTCAATAATCTGAAGAAAATTATGAAGAAATTTAAACACATAAAGAGCGGCGACTAGAGGGATGGGTCAACCAGCCCAGTAGCCGTGGCACAGCATAAGAACCTGAGGCTGGTGCCCAGCATCCTTGGAGCTTGCTGGCAGCCAGCCTAGCCCAGCTCCAGGCCAGCTCCAGGTCCAGCAAGAAACTGTCTTAAAACATAAGGTGGAGAGCTGGGAAGATGGCTCAGTGGGTGGAGCTTGCTTAGTCTCAGCTAGCTGCTGAGGTGGATCTCTAGCCCACAGAAGAGTGAGTGGGCTGTACTTGTTACCCCACTGCTGACCGAAAGGAGACAGGTGGATTCTGCAGTGCTGGCCAGTTTATCAGAAACAGAAAGCTAGCTCTATATTCAACTAAAGGTGGACAGTGACAGAGAAAGACACCAGTGTCAACCTCCAGCTTCCACATGTATGCACACTCACATACATGCACATTACTCACCCACCCCGTTCAACTTTAATTTTTTCAAAATCTATTTTTAATGATGGTTCTTAAACTCTTTATAGCCCACCACCCACCAGAGGGAGCAAGAAAGAATACAGGGGAAGTGGCCCTGATTAGGAAGGTTCTTTGGAGCACCTCCCCTTCAATGTTGCCTGGAAATGGGCAGTTCAGTTCACAGGTTAGCAGTGGCGGCTCGATCACTCACAAACACTTCATGGATACACCAGCAGTCCAGTTCAGGAGAGCTGGCATAGCAAATAGGAATCAGCAGTGGTGGCACTATCTGGCAGAGACAGCCAGGCCTCAGCCTTGGCAGGAGACAGCAGGAGGGACCAGGAGGAACACCAGGAGAGGCTCTCAGCTGTGCCTCTCGGGGAAGGGAAGCATTGCACAGCTGGCTCTATAAGCGAGTCTAGCTCAGCTTCCACCACTGCCCTTGAGTCCTTTTTATATGCCCTCCAAGAGTCTTGCTCAGCATGTCTTGCATGTGCGGCTGCTCAGCTGACATCACTCTGCCAAGTCCACAGAAGCAGCAAAAGCCCAAGGCCAGAAGATTTTTGGTGTGTTTCTTTCTAAGGAGTCCCGACAAATAGAGCTCAACTACACAAAGTAAGGCAGACCGATACATTAGTATCAAGAGCAAAGAACCTCATCATCTGCTTTAGCAGAACATCCTCTCTCCTGTGTCTGCTTCAGGGAAACGTTCCTTCGTGTGTTTGTCCCAGCAAAACACCATCCAACACAACTGGCTTTCCAATGAACTCTGAAGTTTCCACTTTACCCTGTCAAGCAGGAATAACCCCACATACACAATATGGTTGAAAAGCAATAGAAAGTCATCCAGCATTGAACTCTGACCTCCACATGCACATGCACTCTCTGATACACACACACACACACACACACACACACACACACACACTGAAAAAAAAACTGAAGCATTCTAACCTCTAACTCACAGAAAGATCCACCTGCCTCTGTCTCCTGAATACTGGGATTAAAGGTGTATGCCATTACTGCCCAACAAGATTCATTTTTTTTAAATTTATATATTTATCTTATATTGGAGTTACAGGCAGTTTTGAGCTGCCACGTGGGTACAGGGACCCAAACCCAGACTCTTTGCAAGAATAGCAAGTGCTCTTCACCACAGTATGAGCTTGCACGGGCTTGCGTGTGCGCTCTCTCTCTCTCTCTTGCTTTCTCTCTTCCTTTCTTTCTCTCTCTCTCTCTCTCTCTCTCTCTCTCTCTCTCTCTCTCTCTCTCTCTCTCCTCTCCTCTCCTCTCCTCTCCTCTCCCCTTTCCCTCTCTCTCCAGGCCCCATTTACAGATTCTTAACATTTTCTGACCATGATGCAATCTACTTCTAGTTTATAGTGTTGCTTCTATTAACAAAAAGTGGGACGACAACAACAAACTGCCACCTACAAACGCTAAATAAAGCCATACTTTAAAACAGTTCACAAGTGCCAGCTACGGAGCTAACAACTGGCTTCTCTTAAGACAACAAGTGTGTGACGATGAAACCATGAAGCATGCAGATGCTATGGAAAGGATCAGATGTACTGAGCGGTGATTAAGTCCGACTGTGTTTGTAACATTAGAGAGGACATGAAAACAAGGCAGCTACAAAACAAATCTAACTCTAAAATGAAAATGAAAGCAATAAAGATAATACAGCTAGCGAAACAAAAATCAATAAAAATATAATGTATTGTTCAACCCCAAAATAGACATTTAGGAATAAATCACATGGAATAACCCAACACACACACACAGTATTTATGCCCCACCTCATTTTCATATATGCAAATAAGATAAATTAATGAACTATTCAGGTTAATCTTAGTTATTCAAGTTACAATTATTGATTGAATATATTTGAAATCTGAATTATTTTACTTAGCTTCAGATATAATTCATAATCTTGTTTTTGAAAAGCATACTCAAGGTGTGTTTACTATTCTATACTTATATAAAAAAAATTCTCATTCTAGGGAGATTTCATGAAGGGGAAATAAACAATCACATATCCTACCCCACTCCCCAAATACCATGCTTTAGGTTGTACCCTCAGAACAAAAATCATATACCTTGATCAAATGTACATCTTGGGTTCTAATAATTACATCTCTCTGGTAAATTTCCAAGAACAAAAGAAATGTAAAATTTGGTTTAGCAGGATGTTAATAAAACCAAAAACCAAAGCCAAACCTTGATTCTTTCTTGGCTCTCCTTTAAAAACACACATGACTCTTGCCACCGCTCACTACTCTCTGATGCTACACCTCGTCTACAGCCAGCACTGTCTTGGATTTTTGTCTACTCCCACACAGGGACCACAGTCATCTCTTAAAACCCACCAAGGTTCCATCAATTCTCCTCTCAAATCCAGTCTAGGTGGCTGTATCACTCTTTAGAGCAAAGCCAAGAACCCCTGACCGTGTCACACAGTGTTCCACTGGTGCTCACCTACCCCACAACTCTGTCCTAGACCAGGATACCTAGAACAGCCACATGGCAGGCCTTTATGTCTGGGCGTGGACTTGGGTGCACTCTGTCCCAGCCTCGGGGCTTGCTCCTTTCAATCTGCTGGAACGTCATCAGGTCAACTCTAGTGAAAGAAAAAGCACAGACAAGCCTCCATTCCACAATCCTCCCTCCCATACTCCAGCGACCAGCCCAGTTTTCCACTCTTTCAGCGTGCTATGCTCACCGTTCCTTCCCCAACTGGATAACCCAGATGGACTGCACAGAATTTCAAGCTTCTCTAGACTTTTACAAAGTCTATAGTGGGATTCCTACCAAAAATTCTAAATACTTCAAAAACACTTCAAAGTGATTTCCTTTGTGAAGTGTTCTTCCCACTCCCACAATATATACATAACTAAGCATTCTGCAAGTTGTTACATTGGTACAGCAGTAATCACCAGTCAGTCTTCTCAGCTTCTAGAGGGAACCAAGAAAAGGCAGCCTCAGGTTTATATTCTTGACACTACAAGACTCTTAAAAGGACTAACAGTCAAGGTTACTTATTACACTTGCCACATAAATGACCACACAGGGTTAAATCTCACTTTAGGAAGTAAATTAAAAAGTGAGGTTTATTTAAATTAAGTTATATGTTAAGCTTAAGTCTACTCAATGTGATAAACAGATTTAAGAATGACCATTTTTAATTCCTACTTTCTAGTGTTTAAACATTTCCCTCCCCCTTGAGTGTAGCCCAGGCCAAATTCACTAAGCAGTGAAAAGTGGTAAAGGTAATGGATGCCCTGAGCCTGAGATAGAATAAATAGGGTCTCCTCTGCTAAGACTGCCACTGACAAGCCACTGTAGCTACCAGTATCCTACTCCTCAGAAAACTCAAATTACAACCACCCTAGGAACCAGAACACTGCTCTTGGGAACATACCTGCACAAATCCAACACAGTGGATCACAGGGATATCTGCACATCCACAGTCACAGTAACATTGTTTGAGATTGCTAAGTTACGGTCTCCTTCAATAAGTGAGTAAAATATGACATATGCATGGAGGGGGGAATCTCTCAGCCATAAAGAATGTAATGGGGGGGGGGGGGGGCTGGAGACAGGTTCCAGTGGTTGACAGCACTTGTTCTTGCAGAGGGGTTCAGTCCCTAACATCCACACCACAGCTCCGAACTTCTGGCTCACAATTTTGAGTTTCAGGGGATCTGACATCCTTTTAAGAATTCCTTGTGCAGCAGGCACAAACATGTGCAAGACATATGAGCAATCAAAATACTCACATACATGAATTAAAAATCTTGTGACATGTCATTTTCAGAAAATGGACAGAAATGGAAAGCTATGGTTAAATGAAATAGGCCAGACTCCATACCTCATGTTTTTGAAATCCAGATTTTAAAAGATGAAACTAAAAGGAGAACTATTTGGGAGGAGGAAGGAGACAGGATATAGAGGTTGATGGTAGAGTGAATAGGACCAAAGTAAACAATATAAATGTATGACAATGTCACAAGCCAGAAGTGGTGGTGCACACCTTTCTATTACTAGCACCAGGGAGCAAAACGGCAGATCTCTTGTGAGTTCTGAGGCCAGCCTGGTCTACAAAGTGAGTTCCAGGACAGCTGGGGAAACACAGAGAAATCCTGACTCTAAATACAAAACAAACAAAAGCAAAAAAAGAGGAGGAGGAAGCGGGAAGGAGGGAAAGGAGGAGAGACTAGGAGAGGAGAGAAGGGAGGGAGGAAAGGAAATGTCACAACAAAACCCATTATTCTACAAGGTCTGCACTAAGAATCAGGAGTGGGGAGAAGAGTAAGGAACTGTGAACCTAACAACCACAAGGAAATAAGTTCTGTTGATGTTAATCCAGCTGAGAAAATCTGCAGGCAGATCCTGGCAGGCAGGCAAGAGCAAGCAACAGTTCCAGTGCCCACACCAACACCCTGGCCCACTAAGCTGTGCCCAGACTCCTGACCTACAGATATTAATGAACGTGTACTGCATCAAATAGCTGTATTTCTAATACTCTACTAACAAGCAACATAGTACTCTTACAACATAGAAGTTTTTTTCTGAACCTTTTGTTCACACAAAGTACCATGGTTTCTCCAATTTCTAAGCATGTTAATATTTAGTACTTATGTTTAGAAATTTGAACAAACTTGCATTTAAAAATGCTTAGGAATACTTATATAAGAGAGTAAATCCAAAAACAAGTCTTTGTTACATAAAGCAGTTCAAGAACTTTTCTCTCAGGCCATGTGCCCACATCCCAGATTATATGTATAGCCAGTGAAACTGGCAAGTAGAACGTTAGGACAATTCTCCACAAGAGACAGGTGGACAGACAGCAGTAAGATCCTCCTTACTGGTCACCAGGCGAAGCAACCAAGCAGAAGGGAGTCAGGCAGGCTTTCCAGGGAGCACACAGCAGACAGCCTCCCACCAGCCAAGTCTTGCAGCTCTCCAAGGGCCGCCCTGTGCACTCACTCTTCCACTCCTCCCACCTCAAGGTTACTTCCAAACAATTCCCAAAGCAGGTCCATTCAGGCCGGAAGCAACATGGGTATCACCTGTGATCTTCAAAGACAGACTGAGTTTACGAGTGAGAAATCGTAACCATCCAAGTGCCTTGGCAAGGACAGCAGAGTGGCTGTTACCAGCATGGCTTCCCCTTCACACCAGCAACTTCTGCCCCTCCACAAGAAAATCAACTGTATAATGGAAATCCAAGAATGGAGAGCAGATTAATTACCATCTCTCAAATTCAATATTTTGGTACTTTTTGTAAGTAATGACTGAGAACAACTCCATAAAACTTCATATCTGTGCTGAAAATTAATTTAAATAAATCTTCCTAGGAATACAAATCTCAACACACTCAATTTTAAATGATGGCTCAGTTTTTTTTTCAATATAAGTAACAGGAGACACCTGAATTACAGGCTGCGTAACTGCTCACAGGCACGCCACACCCAAATAAGCTCAAGACAATTAAGCAGCCAAAAGCAAGCAAGGAACTGCAGGCTCAATGTCTTAAAGTAATTAACTCACTTTACAATCTTACTACCAGACCCTAATACAGTACTCCAGTCCATAAGATTGCTCTAGAAACCACCTTCACTCATTGGGGTATAGTAACAGTCTAATTCACCTCCTTTGACAGCTACGTCAGAAAAGACTTACCACGCCTATTAACAGCGTTTATGAACACCAGCAATGTAGTGGGGAAAGATAGGCATAAAATAAAGTCAAACAAATCCTCTTTAAGATATCAAGGCTTTCAAATGTCAACGATGCTCTTAGAGACCAGTTTTAAAACAAATCTGGGACCAGAATATTATCATTATCGAAAGAGAAGACTTCTGTTCACGGTATATGCAGTATTCACCTCACTTGTCTAGGAGTAAATGAAAACAAGCCAGCCCTGCTTCCTCTAAAAACTCCACACAGCTTCTAACTATCTCCTAATCTCCATGAGAACTCAATGCCTACAAGCTGAAATGTCTGGTCACTCACCTCCCTTCCAGTCACTGAATTCTCTAGAGAGAAGAAAGAATGCTGCAGCCAAAACATACACCCCAAAAACAGAAAACAGCAACAATTATCACAGAAAACCTTACTGCATTTGGCAATTCACTGTGATAGAGCAGCTTACAAATCTACTGGCTATACTGCTCAAAGTAAAACAATTTAAAGAGTGACAGTTTAGGTTTTCTCTTTCAATATATAGCATTGAGAGTCTACAAGCAATACTTCTCATATTTTTAGTAGCATACTTTCTAGTTAAGAAATAATACAGACATCAGTGCTTTATATAAGTACTTTCCGGTAATTTAGAAATACTCTTTTTCTCAATTTTCAGTTGGAGTCCATTATGTATGCTCTAACAATTCATAACTCGACAAGCATTGCATATATGCTCAACCTCTAACTGTAACTGAATAAACACCCTGGTATAACACTTGATAAAATGAAGTTAATGTAAAGAATCAAGTCTGATTCCTTAAGACAGCACATCTACACCCCCCCCCCATCTCAGAGGCATTAGAAACATGCTCGATTAATTTTTCTCATGACCCACCCACAGACACACACATCCAAGTCTCACTATGTGAAACCACTAAGGACGGGCTTCACTGTTTGCAGCAACAAGTACTTTAAGGTTACCACAATTTTGACCCCTTCTCAAGTCATGTCATTCCTGATTGTCTTTAGGCCTTTGGCAGTTGAAGTTTCTCACAGAAATGATTACGTTTCTCAAATGTCCCAAGAATGACACATGTCTTTAACAGTTCTTAATGAAGTGGAGGAAAACGTTGAAACACAGTGACTTTAAGACTCAACCTCACCAGAGATCTGGTTAAGCAAATCTGTCCCAGGGTCCCAAGTGTCGCTGTCCTGCTAGCAAACCTATCTTCTTAACTCAACAAGACTACTAAAGAACTACACGCTAGGTACACAAATCTAAGAATTAGCTTAAAAAGAACAACAACAAAAAGGCTTGCATTCTAACACTTGGCAAATAAGTCTTGCCAGTTTTTTAGGAATAGCAGGAAGGCCAGCTAGCTGCCTTGCTCCAAACAGTTACTTTAACAAAATAAAAACATACATACTGACAACTCTTGTCAAAGAGAATTATCAGCCCTGAGGAAAACTGAATAAAAATAGTATTCAGTACATAAAATATTAACTTCAAAATAGACTTTTCCTAGTCCCTTTTCTTATTCCTATTTGTGATAACTGCTCAAGGAAACGTCATTTTAAAAAGATACATATTTTTAAAATGTATCATTACTCTCCAATTCTCAGAAAACTACAGTGCCTCAAATCAGTAAGGATATACTCTTTTCCTCAAAAAAACAAGATTTTTAAAAAGATGCTTCAACTTTCAGAAACACTGCTGTAATTATTGACACTGCAGAACTTACCATAAAGCAAGTTATTTAAGAGTTAGGCTACGTGTTTAGCTCTGTGGTAAAGAGCTTGCCTAACAAGCTCAATAACTTAGGTTATAGTCCCAGAACCTCAAACACAAAACAAAATAAACAAAAACACCAAAAAAATTAATAAAGGTAGCTAAAAGCTAGGTGCTTTCATACCAAGCAGACAAAATATCATTAAGATGGTAGAAACTAAACATGACATTCTCATGAACTAACACTAGGTTCTGATTGCTTTGTAACACAAATCAGTAAAGACTCTGCTTAACCAAATTTCTTACAGTTTCAAACACATGAATAAAAGGGTCTTAAAAACTGAAGGGATGGAGTTACACCATTCTGTGCTTTTAAGTGTGAAAGTATAATACCAGTCACATAATGAAAAGGGGTGGCAATATGTGACTGAGTTCACATTTTCACGATCAATTGCACCCGTTCTCCCGATTCAAACAACATAAAAGCACATCACTGACCTCTAAATTGTTCCTTAACTCTATAGTCAACACCGATCTTCCAGAGACCTTGTCCAGTTACTGCCTCTATAGGTAGAGTTGTGATCACTGTAAAGATTATCTCTTTAAATAACTGTTCTTGAACTTTTCCACAATCCGCTTCAAACTAAGCAGTAGTGACATTAGCCACACTGTAAAAAGTAGCACTTTCCTGGGGGGGGGGGGGGGGTGAGCAACACTTTGCATTAAGACATACACCCAGAAAGTAGCTAGGGCTATTTACAGAGACGCAAGGATCGCAGCTTTGTTAGGAGTCGATCCAAACGAGAGATAACTTCCTTTTTACAAACACTCAAACGTCCACGTGAGTCTCTTCTGGCTTTGGGCCTTTAAAATTGCTCGCCCTTCAGCTCCGGGGCAGAACTACACTCAGCCACTGATCTCCCCTGACTTCCTGGTACTAAAAGCTACAACCACGAGGCTGTTTCGTCAGTTTGTTTTAAAACAATACTTGTTCCGTTCATCGCGTTGCAAGGGTGGGGGATGCGTTTGGGGAGCTGCAGCCAAGGCAGGGAGCCGTACCTCCAAACAAGTGCGGGGAGAGGTGGGCCGGGAGCGAGCCGATCACCAGACGCGGCCCGCCAGGGCCCCCGCCCGCCGGCCGGTCCCGGTCCCTAGCGCCGACGCCGTCGTCTGGGCTGCTGTGCACTGAGTCCTGTGAGCCGTACGGGCCACCACCGCCGCCGCCACCGCTGGGGATGCTGAAGGCCGACTGCGCCGCGCGGCCGCCCGCCGCGCTGCCCACCGCCCCGCCGAGCGAGCGGCTACGGGGCGCTGCCGGGGCCGAGGCCGCCGCAGCAGCAGCAGCAGCCGCAGCCGCCGCGCCGGCCGAGGCGCTGGGCTGCTGCGCGCCGGACACCGGGGCCGCGAACCGGGCCGCCCGAGCGCCGTCCGCCCCGCCGCCGCCGCTGGTCCCGGAGGGCAGGTCCGAGCCCGAGTAGGCGCGGGTGCGGCCGTTGGCGGCGGGGCCGCTCTGCTTGGCGCCCATGTCCGCGCCGCCCCGGGCCGCGAGCGAGCAAGCAAGCGAGAGAGGCGGGACGCAGCTCGCGGCTGGTGCTCAGGTAGCCGTGCGGACGCGGTCGCTGCCGGGCCGCCGCGACGGGCCGCTGCCGCTTGCTGCCGCGCTCCGCGGCCTCCGCACCGCCTCCTCCCGGGCGGCCGCTGCCACCGCCGCCATCCTCCGGCTCCCCGGCGGCTCGGAGAGTGGGAGGCGCCCGGCCGGATTGGGGGCCGCCTCCCTGCGCGCCAGCCGCTCGCAACGGGAAAGAGGAACGGGCGGCGCGCGCCCCGGCAACCGTCGCCTCGCGGCCCGCACTGGAGGAGCGGCGGCGGAGTTGAGGCAAAGCGCGGAGATTGGGTCCCGCTGTTCTGGCTCTGCCCTGCAACTAGGCCGGCCCGCCCAGGCCCCGCCCAGCATGTGGTGATGGACAGGCAGGTGGCTCCGCCCTCCAGGCGAGACTCCGGGCACCAATCAGGAGGCGGCCCCTCCTCCCGCACGTGGCCTGTGAACGCTGGAAAAAGGCAAGTGCACCTTTTCCTGGCTGGGGCGTTCTTGGTGGCTGTACCCTGTGTCTGGAGCTTTTGGGTGGGTAGATAATGACCTTTGTTGGTATTGTATACACTGATTAAGCAAACAAACAATCTCAGCAATGTAGACGATTTAAAACAAACAAAAAAACAGTACTGGAGCGAAGGACAGAACAAAACAAGGGGGAGGCTGAAGCCAACTTAATCAGAATTATCTTAGCGGAAAAGAAGAGCACAAAATTGGAAGGACGAATAAAATCCAGCTTGACCTTCAAGGGTAGAGCAAAAACTGAGGTGCAGAAACTATCTTCTCCTTGAGACCCAGCTTTCGGGCCCAACACCAAGCCAAATTATGCAGACTGTAAATTATTTTACTTTTTTGGACTTTAGCTTCCTTGCCCAGAACTTTTGAATTGAATCTCCAGAGCAATAGCAGCTTTAAAATCTTGTGGTTTCTCTAAATGGAACTCAACGGGATTTTAAACGCCTTCCCTGTGTGTGGTGCTTGGTCTAGCAGGCTCTGACCCTCCCACTTGGAGGGCACTGGTAACATTGTCTCTATGCAAGTGTATTTGTACAAACTGCAGAAATGCACTATCACAGTTTTCCTCTTTTGTATTGGTGGTGAGTCATTTAAGTGGTGATTTTAGACATTCTTTCAAAAGATAAGGGAATGGAGGGTTTTTTAAATTTTTGTGTGTATATAAATGTTTTGCCTTCATGTAAGTTCCCCACGTGTGCCCGGTGCCCATAGTGAAGGTCAGAAGAAGGTATTGAATCTCTTGGAGCTGTAGTTATTGTTAGATGACTCGTGAATGTGCAGGGAATCAAACTCAGTGCCTCTGCAAGAACAGCCAGTGTTCTTAACCCCTGAGCCATCGCTTCAGCCACAGATTAGGTTTTGTAAATAGGAGAAATGAGGCTTTACGAACAGTTTTGCCTCTAGTTCCCAGCTTCTGGAGAGGCTGAATCGTGAGGATCACTTGAACCTTAGAATTCAAGGCCAGCCTAAGAAACAGCAAAATCCAGTCTCAATAAGGAGAAAAGGGAGGAAGAAGGAAGAAGAGGAGAGAGAAGAAATGTAGTTTTACATATATATGTTTATATGTGTGCATAACACATGATATATAGTTACTCTGAGCTTTTATATGAAATATCCTGTATTATACCTTGTGGTCAAATGTCTTGTCCCTGCAGATGTTACCAGTCACCTCATTCCTAGGACTGAAGACAGCGCTGTGTAACAATGGCTTCATAGCTCTGATCATGGCATTCATTAGACATGCAACAGTCTATGGCTGTATAGTAGCTTTTTATGTTTTCCAGTCGTACCAAAATTACTCTTTGTTTGTTTGTTTGTTTTTTGTTGTTGTTTTTTTTTTTTTTCCGAGACAGGGTTTCTCTGTGTAGCCCTGGCTGTCCTGAAACTCACTCTGTAGACCAGGCTGGCCTCAAACTCAGAAATCTGCCTGCCTCTGCCTCCCAAGTGCTGGGATTAAAGGCGTGAACCACCACCACCTGGCTGCTCTTTTATTAGAAAAAGAGGTTTTTACTTTTTATTTATTTGTATGTACGTATGTATGTGGCTACCTCATGGTATGACCTTGTGTGGTGTCAGAGGACAACTCGCAGGAGTTCTTTCCTTCTTCCATGTGGGCTCTGGGGGGTCAGTGCCTTTACTTGCTTGAGCCACCACGCTGGCCCTGAAATAATTCTTGAAAGTCACCCGTGCCCTTACATTATTACTCTTTGGCAGCAGCAGTGAAGAGGAGACTCTTCTCTGTTCTTTCCTTGGTCTGCTTCTCTCTGGGCCTTCTCTCCAAATAGTAATCCTATGAAGACTGTGCTTTATTGCCAAGCAGTGGGGACGTCACTTACAATCTGTCACCTTGTCACACCCCACCAGTTCTTCACACATAAGAAGTTGTTCCTGTGTGTTCAGAAGTGTCCCTTAAGAGAGCATCCTTCCTCTGACACCTCCATTGGTTCTTTAATGAGAAGCAGCAGACAGGAATCAGGACGGGATTGTAAGCACATGTAAGTAGTATGGTCTAGCTGGGATGAGATCTTGATTCTTTTCAGTGCTGGCTTTGGGACAGGGTGGGGGTGGGGGAGCGGCAAGCCAGGCAAGCCAAGCCCTTTGTCTTAACTAAGCCTGTTTCTTGTTAAATGTGTAAAATGCACATGACCATAGGAGCAGTCCCAGAGCAGCTGAGTCTCAAGATCCACTGTCCATTTGAAAATACTTGGAAATTCCTTATTCCTTATTACATATGGAATATAATTCCTTATTATATATGGAATAATAATATGCATATTGCCTGTAGCATACTGTGATACTGTAAAGTTTCGAGTATCCTAAAATTTAGTGGACTTGATCTCACTATTTTGTACACTTGAAGTACATTGTTAAGCCTTCAAGTATTATTTGTAATTGTTTAGTAGTCATTACTAGTATATACATCACCATACTGGCTTGATGGGATTAGCATATATAGAAAAAACAGAGGTTATTTGAAATCTTTGTAGTTAAAGTTTTCTTTTTTAAATGAACTTTTCTTTATTTCATGAGGTAGCTAGCTAGCACTTTGAACAGTCTTTGGTGTCCTAAATAGGCTTCAATGTGTCACAGAAATGCTTCATGTTAATCAGCTGTTTAGCAAAGCCCAATGTTATATTTAACATAGATTTTGGAATCATTTTCATTTCTAAAAATAGCTAAGACAAAATGTCAGCACCTGCTAATAAAAACAACTTGATTCTTGCTTATCAGACTAGTATAAAGTTATTAATAAGAGATTAAATATGTGTATTATATTTCAATCTCAGTTCACTTTGGCTTACAAACAATAATTAAAAAAAAAATAAACAAAAAACAGCATCTTGGGCTAAGGAAATAGCTTGGTCTGTAAAGTGTTTCCCATGCAAAGGTGCAGACCAGTGTTCAGACTCCAGTACCATGAGAAAAGATAGGCTTGGGAGTATGGTTTGTAATCTGGTCTCTGAGGAGATGGACATAGGAGGATTCCTGGGGCACACTCAGCCATCCTACCCTAATTAGTAAGCTAAGCTCCAGGACTCAGTGAAGAGACTCTGGCTCAAAAAAAACAAAAAACAAAAACAAAAACAAAAAAAAAAAGTGAGCTGGGCACTTGGAAGGCAGAGGCAGGCAGATCTCTGAGTTCAAGGCCAGCCTGGACAGACAGGGCTTCCCAGAGAGACCCTGTCTCGAAAAAGAAAAGCCAATAATTATAGTACTAACAACAATAATAGTGGCAGTAATAACAATGTGGAGGGCTCCTACTGAATGACAACCAGGATTGATCTCTGCTCTCCACGTACATGCACAGACCCCTGAAAATATCCATGAACAAACATACACTCACACCCCAGACACACACAAAACCCTTAACACCAAACAAACAGAACCTATAATGCTTTTCCTGCATTCTTACATTCCGTAGTGGTGAGAAAGACGTTACTGGGACCATCCTGTTTCAAAGACATAAAACACAGTGAGAAGAGTAACATGGGCCCCATACCAAGGGAGTTCCCAGCCTATAGAAGTGAAAAGGAGCTTAGAGGAAAAAATAGCTCTCTACTACATAATGCATGCGTTCTCTTCCCCTCCAGTGCTGAAGTACCATCTCCTTGGTCTCAGCTACTTTCACAAATCCCTATGGTAATGCATGAATGATTAAAAAGTAGTATAAGACATTTCCCAATAGCACCTCCTCCCTAATGGGTAGCCAAAAGCAACAGTAGAGAGGCAAGCTCTGCATTTGAGGCCTAGGTTGTCTTAACCTCTGAAGCACAGGAGCTCTAGTCTCCCGTATCTTTAACTCCCCACAGTGACTGATTCTCCAGGGCTCTGAGACAGTCTTTAGGCAGGAGGATTTCAGGGCCTGTTGTGGATCATAATGGCAGAGTAGTAATGAATGCATGCCCTGGGCTAGCACTGACTTAGCTAGCTGCTCTTACCATGCCAAGTTTGTTGCCCTCTACATTTTTCTACCCTTCAAGTGGGCAGCTCCCTTGCAGTGGTACCTGAATGATCTTTGCCCCCAAATTAAGGCAGGTGGGAAAGAGTAAGGTCAGCAATGCCAAGAATGGGAAAGCAAACTGGGTGGTAGGAGCTACTGGTCAACTTACCACACCCCGTTTCCCAGAAGCTAGATGGTCTTTGGCTGAACTCTAGAGATCCAAGTCTGAATCGAGAGTTCTGGAACATAGCCCAGAGCAGGGTCATCCCTGGTACACAGAAACATTAAGAGGCATCCGGACCCCTATGGAGGATGTCTTCATTCGTAAGCAAACATTGGCTCCCCGTGTGTAATGTCTTCCTTTGCACTAGATACACAAAGTTAATCAAGGACCCACAGATCTGTATGGCCTGTAGCCACCGTGCCTAGATGGGGCTCAAGCACAGAGTCATTGCACCCTGGAGCCATAGGATGGAAGTTGGGGGACGCACATGCGACGTCCATATCTTGAGACAGTTGGCCTTATGCATCTGCAGGTGTCCTAGGCTGTAGGAGCCTGAACGTGAAGGAGAGTTTTGAGCATCTGAGGAGCTACCAGCCTTCCACTGGCTGGAATGAAGAGGAGGAGGCAAGGAAGGCTGAGAAGAGTGGTCTGGGACAGAGTCCAGCTGGCTTGGCCGGCTGGCCAGGCAGGCAGGCAGAGATCCAAAACCCAAAGGAGAGCTGTTCCCCTAGGCAGCCCCAGCATGGATGTGTTTAGATCTTTCCAAAGGATAGCTTATCTCCAGAAGCATTTTGGAGAATGGATTGATGGGAGAGAGGAGAGCACACCCCTTAGGAGTGGGTGTAGGTGTGGAGACGAGAGAAGTGGAAGGCTCCGAAGCCTAGTGACAGGCCGTTGAAAGAAGTAAATGGCCAAGGTGCTCCATGAACTTTCTGGACAGTGCTCTCGGTGCCGGGTATGAATATGGAGGGTCAGACTGCTCGGGAAGAGGATCTACACTCTGCTCTATGCAGGCAGGAGGACACCAGCCTTTGGTTTTCGGCAAGGCAAGGGATCAAACTGAGTGATTTTGTTTGTTGTGTTGGGGGCTGAAACCAGAGCATCCTAAACCAGCGCTCTCCTACTGAGTCACATCCAGCCCTTCCATTGGCCTTGGGGTGGGATACTCATCTAGCCTGCTCCCCCCCCCCCCCACCTTCCCCCTGGCGCTGGGGTTAATGCTTCTCATTGCTGTCCATGCATGTACTCACCCAATTATCCTGGAAGTAAGGGTCACCTGGGGCCCAGGGCTAGTGTGACGAGGCTGGAGAGTGACTGAATATTAATAGTGGATATAACATTTAGTTTTTTCCATTTTTGAGATTCCATGAGCTAAGCCAATTTAGGCCTTAAAATTTTCTGACAGTTTGTGATATAAAAAACACCTGTCAGAGGCACTTGGAATTGCATCGTATGTTTTTGTTTGTTTGTTTGTTGTTTTGGTTTGGGGTTTTGGGGTAGCTCTGGTTCTCCTGGAACTGGCTCTATAGACCAGGTAGGCCTTGAACTCACACAGATTTATCTGCCTCCACCTCCCCGAGTGCTGTGCTTGAAGGCTTGTGCCGCCATCACCCTGCCTTAGGTGGTTTTTAAGTTAATTACTGTGGTAGAGATAGAATCCTCCCCACTGCCGAGCCCATGATGTCTATCTATATAGACATCATGAAATCTGTCAATATGTTCCCTTATTTGATAAGATGGCCTTTGCAGGTAGAAGGGGCCTGAGCTAGGAAGATTGCCCTGAATGAACTGGGTTGGCTCAGTTCTTCATAAGCAAAAGAGGCAAACAGGAGAGGCAGGCTAGAGTGGTGTCAATAAAAGGCTAGCTAGAGCCAAGCTTGGTAGCCCAGATCTGTAATTGAGCTGCTACAGAACCTCAAGCAAGAGCAGCAGTGTTCAGGGCCTGTCTGGGCCAGTCAGTCAGCTAGTGTTCAAGAAAAAAGAAAAAAAATGGGGTGGAGGGCGGGGTAATTGTGAATGTACCGTAGGGCTTCTACGTTCTACTCCTTCCCAGGGGTGGGAGGACTGGATTGATGAGTGTTGGTTTTGGAGACTGAGGGAGGGAGTAGGGGTGAGGGGCAAGCCAAAGCCCAGAGAGGCTCTTCAGGAGCCTCTAGCAGGAAACAGCTCTCTGCCTGAACCTTGATTTGAGCTCAGTGACCTTCAGAAGCTGTGAGTTTGTGCTGGTCTAAGCTGCTCAGTTCCAGATAACTCCTGTGTCAGTGATAAAGGAGACTTTTCCTCAAGGCTGCAGAAACCTCCTGATTACTAACTATCTCAAAAAAAAAAAAAAAAAAAAAAGACAGCTAAAACCCCAAAACTAGTAAACAAGGCCACTGTACCTCATGTGTTCATAAACACTTTACCACAGCTTCCTGCCCCCTCTTTGAGAACAATGGTGGCAGGGGAGGACAAGGTGGCTTCCTGAGGCTGGGCCCATAGGTTTCTGACTGACAGTGCTACTTTTAAGACCCCTGAGGGGCGGAACTTTCCATTGCCTGCCTTGGGAGTCCTTGCAGGCTGCCTTCCTGAGCAGCACTGAGCTTAGAAAGTTGTGTATTTAAAAGAGTGACCTTTAACTTAGAGCGTCTGTTTGAGTTTTTGAAGGTGCTGGAAAATGGAAATAGACAAACTACTTGGTGAAATGCGGGCTCTGAAGACAGCCTGGTGCTAAAGGCCCTAAGCTGCTGTCTTCTACATGCAAAGGTGAAAATGTGGCAGCTGGGAAAGCCCACACTGACATCTAGTGCTACAGAGTAGCACTGCCAAGGGCTTCCGGAGAAACTGTTGGCATCCTCCTCCTTCCTGGTGCCTCCCATGGGACGGGATGCTTTGGATGTGGACTCTGCTGTGGACCTGCCGACCAACCTCCTGCTTTGGCTGAGGCAGGTCGCGCTTTCCAGTCTTACTTCACATGGCAAGAGTTGGCCATGTGAAAGGTTTAGCTCTTCATTACCTTAAATTTAAAACTTAAGAATTTGAAAATCTTATACACGAATGCATTTTGATCAAATCCATCCCCAACTCTCTCCTCTCCAACTCTTCCCCTGCCTACACTTCCCTCCCAACTTTCTCCTGTGTGCGTGCATGTGTGCGTGTGTCGTGCATGCGTGTGTGCCTATGTGTGCGTGCATGTGTGTGCATGCATGTGTGCCTGTATGTGTGCCTGTGTGTGCGCGCGCATGTGTGCGTGTGCGTGTGCGTGTGCGTGTGTGTGTGTGTGTGTGTGTGTGTGTGTGTGTAACCCACCATACACACTTAGTGCTGTCGGTATTGCATGGGGGTAGGCCTATCCACTGGAAGCACTGCCAAGGGCTTCTGGAGAAACTGTTGGCATCCTCCAACTCCTCCTTCCTGGTGCCTCCTATGGGACGGAGATGCTGTGGATGTGGACTATTTTAACTATGTTGAAATAATTTCTTCTGCATATTTTAAAGCTAAAGATTTTACATATAAATCAACTTTTGTGAGTGTATGCTTTGGGTGGCTAGGCCTCTAATGGCAATGAGACTTCTAAGAGCATTTATGACTTCTATACATTATAAAACAATTTAGGCTATGCTGTTCTGAGCTGAAACAACATAAATGCAGAAACAGATCCTATGTAGCCTGTACTTGTGCTTCCTAGCCTGAGACCTTTGCTGGGTTGGATTTTAAGAAGTCTGAAGACCAGAGCTGACAAAGAGTGTACCTTTTCTTTTCCTTCTGGACAACAGTCAGAAGCCAGCAGAGACTTCTGTTTCTCTCCTTACTGGGACTATGTCAGAAGTCAAAGGGGATTCTTGTTCTGTTCTATTTTGGTTTGGACATTGGGGGTCAAACCAGGCACTTCATCCATGCCAAGCAGGTGCTGTACCACAGAAATGTACCCAAGCTTCCAAGCTGTATTCTAAAGACTGTTGCAGTGACCTGAGAATTAAAAAGGAAAAAAGATGCTGCGAGATGGCATGGAGACGTAAATACTTGTAATGCCTCTGAGCTGACGCTTAAAATGCTTAGAGTGATAAATAGTATGCATTCCCGTCAAATATTTTAAAATAGGATAAATGGCTGTGCCATGGCGGCAGCAGAACTGGGAGACTCACCAGGACTGAGAGGAGGCTCACATCCTCATAGCATCCTCGGAAGCGACGCATGCTGATGGAATGCAAGTGACCAGACCCCTCAGTTCTTTAGAAGACTCCTGCTAAACACTCCTATGGCCGTCCCCTCAAAACAGATAGACCTTGATATCATGAAATGATCAGATTTCACAAGGAAGCATCGTTTTTTCTCCGTGCATTTAGAACATTTTATAGCAAATAAGTACCAGAAGCCTTGAACAAATCAAACAGAAGGAGAAAAATAAATTGTGACACTAAAAAATTCAGATTTACCAGAGCAACCCAAAATCAAAAGGATGAGGTGAAACAGTGAAGCGTGTGTGTGTGTGTGTGTGTGTGTGTGTGTGTGTGTGTGTATGTGTTTGCATATGTGTGGGAACACTTATGTGGGTACATGTGAGTGTGTATATATGTGGAGGCCCAAAGATAATGTCATGAATCCTCCTTGATCATTCGTCCACCTTATTCAATGAGATGGGGGTCTTTCAAGCAAACCTAGAGGTCACTAATGTAGCTAGTCTCTCTTGGCACCTTCCTAGGGTGTTCTTAGAGACCCTGTCTCAGCCCTCCAGGCTGGAATTAAAGAGAGGCCCCTGGGCCCTCCCAGCATTTACATGGAACACAGATCCTCACACCTGCTGAGGCAAAGGCTTAACCAGTCAGGCAGCTCTTCAGCCAGTTTTGACCGCGGGGAATGTAGGAGGAGAGAGGTACCAACATTCCCAGAATTTGGCTGCTTCTATAAAGCTAGCAAAAAGGACAAACCTGAATGCCTTTTAGGAAGCGGTGACCTCAGACTTAACCTGTGCACACAGCCCCTGGGAAAGTTTCAAAATGATGATTTTGACTCCTTAGAGTTGGCAATAAACTAATGGTTATGCACTGAGATTCCAAGGAGGCTTCAGACAGCATCTGGAATCTTTTTGGTAAAAGGTAGTTTTGGCTGTTTGTATATGCTTAGAACGGGGAATGGCACTGTTAGGAGATGTGGTCTTGTTGGAGTAGGTGTGTCAATGTGGGTGTGAGCTTTAGGACCCTCGTCCTAGCTGCCTGGAAGTCAGTATTCTGCTAGCAGCCTTCAGATGAAGATGTAGAACTCTCAGCTCTGCCTGCACCATGCCTGCCTAGGTGCTGCCATGTTCCTGCCTTGGTGATACTGGACTGGACCTCTGAACCTGTCAGCCAGCCCCAATTAAATGTTGTCTTTTATAAGACTTGCCTTGGTCATAGTGTTTGTTCACAGCAGTAAAACCCTAAACTACTAAAACAGTAGTCTTTCAGCAAGTCTGGCTTCTCAAATATTGTAACAGATGAAGCTTCCTGTTTCTTCAAGCCCCACAACCCACAAATAACAATGATTGCTAAGATCAGTAGTGGCTTTGAGAATGACAGCTACAATTGGGATTCCACTTTAGACCAGATTAAACGCCAGTGTATTTCCTTCTGATGATAACTCATGCATTGCAGTGGCAGGCAAGAGTGTCTTTTGGAGCTCACAGAGAAACTTAGGATAGAGACCTTGCAAAATACAGTAGAAGCCAGATGTGTTAGAATCTTCCTGTGATCCCAGCTACCAGCAGGGCTGAGACAAAAGGAGGGCTTGATTGTTGGAGTTCAAGATCAGCACCAACAATACACACATACACAAAACTAAATGAAAACACAAGGTCCTAGCATGCACACAATGCATGTAGCTTGACACAGGTGCTTGCAAGAAATAAAGGCTTTGGGGAGCCAGGCCAAGGCCTCTAGTGCTCTCCTGCAGATGAGAAAAAGGAAGCAAGTGTCCCTTGCCTTCAGTGACCAATTCTAGAACAGTAGTGATTAGTAGACAAGGGCCACTGGGTTGATAAACCAGATAATAGGAGCTGTCTTGCTTTTCATATTTAGTATAATCTGGTTAATGGCTTGTGTATAATTTTCCAAACCACTTAATGATTTTTTATTATTATTATGACTTAAAACAATTATCCTTCATTTTGAGCAAAGCAGAAAACATTCAAATTTCCTCATTTGAGAGTGAGTAGCCTCGGGAAGAAGTTTATATCTATCCGAGCAATAATTCCAGGACTGGTTTACACACAAGCACATCTGTAATGAAGTGTGTTCCCGGGGAAATGAGGACAGTATGGTAGTTGTGATATAAAAAGTGCTAGATGTAGTCAGTGTTTGATTGATCCATCATCCAAGCTGATATCTCTTCTGTTTTCATGATTGGTGATAGACGGGGTAGAGGCATTGATGATCCATCCCTGCCACCATGTCCACCACCACCACCTCCTCCTCCTCCTCCTCCTCCTCCTTTTTCAAGTATTTCCTTACATGGGACAAGGAAAATCTGATATTGATTTCTAAACTGTTTTTTAATTTGTACTGATTAATTAAATCCAGACAGTACCAAGCCATTACTCAAGAGGCCGATGCTCCCTGCCTTTGGCTTCTTTTGCTCCATCACACAGCAGTGTTAGGCTGCACCCCATCAGCCAGTGCCCCATGCAACTTGTCAGCTGCGACTGTGGCTCCCAGCAAGAGAGTTCCTTGGCAGAACAGCTGGGAGATATACGTATCAGACCAAGACCCTACCTATGCAGTCCTAACAGGCCCTTTTCTCCCCACAGGTGGCATTTCTCATGCCCAAGCCAAGCTTAGCTGAGAATTCCTACTCAGAAGTAGCCAAACATTCAATGTGTCTTGGAGCTAGAAAAGACCTGGATCCCTCACTTACTAATTAATTCATCATCTTCCTAAACAAAGGGACTTCTGGGGAAGGCAAGTCCTAAAATATCCAATTATCAATGGGTTCTCTGTTTTGAAACAGTCTTGCTATGTAGCCTAAGGTGGCCTCGTTCTTGCTGTAATTCTTCTGCCTCAGCTTCCCAAGTGCTGTTAAACACATAAACCACCAGTCACGGCATAAGAATTTGCTATCTCTACCGCTCATCCCTCAAACTAGAATGTAAATGTCTCTTTGCTTTTCTAGGCAAAGTCATCTCATTATTCTGGTTCACTGCTTCCTTAAGGAAAAAAAAAATCAAAGGACAGAGGTCAAATTCTTTCAAACTAAAGCTTCTATCCCATTAGTGAGTCAGGAAAATCATCAAGTCAAGCATAACCAATATACATATTATACATGCCTCTCTCTACATGTATATGTATACGAATCTATATGCCTATATGTATGTGTGTGTATTAATAAAAAGAATAGTTTTTGAAACACCAGACAGTTTAAAAGTGCTTTCCATTTGTCGAAGATATTGTTTCATAAACAATATATGTTCTGAAACCTAGCATATTTCTCCTAGTGTGAGTTAGAACCTGCAAACATATGATGATCATCAGATTAATTACAGCAGTGGGTTGGAGGGTTTGCTGGAATTGAGCACAGGTTTTGGCCATGTTCAGCAAACATTTCGCCGCTGAGCTACCCCAGCCCTCCGTACTCAAGAGGTGAAATCTATAATATCGTATGCCCACAGCTCTACGAGCTTTTACTACGGGTCTCACTTTGTAGCCCAAGCCAGTCTCTCCTGTCTCGACCTCCTGCGTGCTGCGACTGCAGGTTTGCAGGACCATAATGACTGTATCAAGCTTATTTAACGAGCATAGAACCCTTCCTTCACTACAACAGCTCAGCATCACCCTGGGCAGGTTGAGGAGTGCCTCTTCATCCTTTAACCCACCTGGTAGGCATCGGTGAGCTTAGCTCAACTTCCCCAGCTGAGCTGTTTTGCACAGAAAACATCCTGCAGAACATCATGCAGCTTAATTTGATTCCTGTGTGGTAGGGACCTCCCTGGTGCCTAACCTATGGCTATGATTGTTTTTTCCTGTTGTGTTCCCTGGCCTCTGGTATATATTGCTGGTCTCTCAGTAAAAGCTTTAGCATTCTCCTTACAGAATGACCCGTGTCTGTGTTTTTTATTAATTCCCCCAGGCCTACACCCAATACTCGGTACCGTGGCAGCACCGGCGCTGTCACCCGCCAGCCAGCCAGTATCCTCCAAACAATCTCTGCCTTGACTCCTCAAGCAGAGTGGGTGTCAGGCTGCCTCTGGGATGCCCAGGATGGGCAGTGGTGCATCCAGTAACTTATGATATGGTTATTGCTTGCCATCATCTAGACTTACACAACGTGCCACTGACACATCTGAGAAGAGCAAGGGAAGGGAGGGAGCAAGCCACAGCTGTATTTAGCCATCTGTCAGATCGAGACTCTTGTGTTGCCTTCGCTCCACATGGGCCCTGGGCTGTAAAGATGGATGGCGGGGCATAGAATGTCTACATCACTCCTATTTCCGCACAGCACTTCAACAGCAGGGCTTGTTTTCATTACCCCACAGAGTTCACGAGGGCAGGTTTTGGCAGTAGCAGTTTTTCTCTTTATTAGTCCACAGATGAAGAAGAAATAGATTTGGCTCTGACATGTTAAGATTTTTTCTCGAGCAGATCCCACAAGAAAGGTAAAAGGTTTTCATTCTAATCAGAGCCAGCTGTAAATACTCCTGACTTCCCGCTTCGTCAAAGCCCCCTTTAAAAGACACTTTGAGGACATGTCGTCTGCCAGGTGCTGTACCACAGTCACACTGGGGGATGTGAGAGAGAGCTAGAGAAATTGCTACAGGTATGGGTGGGGGAGGCTCCTCTTTGCAGATGGGGAGAGCAGCAGGTAGGATATGCAGTTCCACAGAAGAGAGACTGTTTGGCTTAGTTTGGAAGAGTATGGATTTAAGAAATGGCAAAAAGCCTTCAGGATGAGAGGATGACACGGAGGGTGGGAGCATGGGGTAGCAGGTGGCAGAGGCCATACAGTAAGATAGGTAAATCTAGCTTTTACCCTGAGAGGATGGCCACTGTCCTAGGTTTCTATGGTTGTGATAAAGACCATGACCAAAAGCAATTGAGGAAGAACATTTCATTTTGCCTTACACCTCTCAGGTCATACTCCATCGCTGAGGGAAGTTAAGGCAGGAACCTGGAAGCCAGAACTAAAGCAGAGCCCATAGAGGAATGCTGCTTATGGATTGCTCCTTGTGGCTTGCCCTGCCTGGTTTCTTTTATCATACAGGACCACCTTCCCAGGGTTAGCATTGCCTACGTTGAGCTGGGCCCTCCCACATCGTTTGCTAATTAAGAAAATAACCCATAGACTTGGCCTCAAGCAGTCTAATGGGGGTGGGGATTTTCTTATTTGAAGTTTCTTTCCCCTAGATATGTCTAGGTTTGTATTGAGTTAATGAAAGCAGTGCTTCCGCATGATTCATCATTTACACAGACCACTTTGGAGGATGAATTGGTATGCCTGCCAGAATAAATCATCTAGAAGGAAATACAACATTCTAAGGCCAGAAGGGACCTTAGGTTTGGGAAACTTCTAAGTGCAGACCCTGAACAGATCTATCTATTATAGAAGGGATTCTGGCAGCATTTCTGTTAGAAAGGGGGTGGGGATGCCCACAGTCCCAGAGGAAGCTAAGAAGGCAGGTAACGAAGAGGAAGAAGGTACAGAAAGGGTTCTGCCAGAGGTAGGACAGATTGGACATGGAGGCGCACTGAAGAGAAATAGTTCTTAGTTACTGTGATGGTTTGTATATACTTGGCCCAGGAAATGGCACTATTAGAAGGTGTGGCCATGTTGGAGTAGGTGGGGCCTTGGAGTAGGTGTGACATTGTGGGTGTGAGCTTTAATACCCTCATCCTAGCTGCCTGGAAGTCAGTATTCTGCTAACAGCCTTCAGATGAAGCTGTAGAACTCTCTGCTCCTCCTGCACCATGCATGCTTGGGTGCTGCCATGCTCCCACCTTCCTGATAATGGTAGACAAGCGCAGCTCTGGATCAGTAGCTAAGAGCTCACACCAGATCCATAAACATGAGACAGAGAGAGGGAAACAGAAGGAATGCACCCCTTCCACGTGTGTTAATACCTCCAAAACAGTCCCACCAAGTGGAGACCAAGTATTCAACTACATGAGCCTGTGGGGCCATTATTATTCAAATCTTCACAGGTAACTAACAATGACTCCAGATCTCCAGGCTGAGAGTAATATGAAGACTTGGAAAGAAAGAGGAGAAATGACTCTTGTGGGACATGTTTGGTTATAGATACTGCTAAATATCCATGCTGGCATGAGTCGGCAGTTCTAACTCAAAATGTGAAACTCAGAATTGGGAGGTCAGAACTAGGGCCATGCAGCTCACAAGTGGAGATCAGAAACACAGCTGTTGACCGGCATGCTGCTAGATAGATGGTGCAGAAATTACCACTGGAAAAGACAGAACACCCAGAAGCCAAGGAGGACTTCCAAAAGTGGCAAATAGCTGGTGGGAAGAGTCAGGGAAGGTCTAGGTACAGTTAGCATTGTAGGAAAAAAAATAAGAGTGAGTATATACCAGAAGGCAATAGCACGAGGACATTTTAGGGATGAAAATCATTTCATTCATTCAAGATTGTCAAAAGTAGCCAAAGGGTACAGAATAATGAATGCTGGCAAGCACAAAACCAGGCGGAGGAGACCATCTGTCACTTGGAAAGGAAAGACTCTTCTTTCCCCGAGTTGGAGAGGTAAAACAGCCTGCAGCACAGGAACGGGGTGGCCTATTAGAAGGTGTGGCCATGATTAGGACCATCTTTTCAGAGGCCCCAGTGATAGGCAGGGGAGGGAGTTTCCAAAGCCTGACAGGAATGCAACGTTCCCGACTTCATTTTGCTCATACTGTTTACTTTTGTCTTGTGTGAACATGCAGTCAGAAAAGGAAAGGAGAGGTAGCAGAACCTGACCCAGGTCACCTGGGTCACACTTTCACAGTTCTGAGAGCTGAACTTGGAGTGCTTTTCACAGTTGCAATTGCTGAACCAGTGTGAAGTGGTTGCACAGGGTTTCCAAGCCCTACATCTGGATATCTTGACTTACTTTCCCATATAACCTGACAAGACATTTGAATGTTGTATTAATCACTTTTCTGTTGCTGTGATAAAACACCATAAAAGTAAATTATAAAAGGAAGAGTTTATTTGGAGCTTTCCGTTCCAGAGGGACAGGAGTCCACCCCCACTGTGGTGGGGAGCATGGTGGCAGGCAGCCAGCCATGGTGCTGAGCAGCGGCTGAGAGCACGCGGCTTGATCCGCAAACAGAAAGCAGAGAGAACTAACTGAAATGCAATGAGTCTTTTAAAACATCAAAGCAAGCTGGCCCACAGTGACGAACCTCCTGCAACAGGATCACAAGTCCTAATCCTTCCTAAACCGGCAAACATATGAGCCTATGAGACCGTTCTCATTCAAGCCACCACAAATATATAATGCTTTTTGCATGAGTGTTGGAAGTTGAATCTCTTATGATGATAGCTAGTATTCATTGTAAAACATCAACTAAAAGAATTTTACACAGCCAGACATACTGGCACACATCTTTAATCTCAGGAGGCAGAGGCAGGTGGCTCTTCATGAGTTTGAGGTTAGTCTGGTCTACAGAGTGACTTTCAAGAAAGCCAGAAGAACTACATAGTGAGAACCCATTGTGGGAAAAAAAATAAGATTTCATACTGGGGACTCTGCCTCTTGGTGCAAACCCAGCTTAGCACTTTCCCATGGACCTCTCAGACGTCCCTTGTATGAGCTTGTGCCAATAATCAGAAACACTTTTTTTTTTTTAACCAGAGAATCCCAGTAGCCACACTATGCTAGCAGTCAGGTAGGTGATCTTCATTATCCTTCGTGTACTCCATTACAGCTTCTCCAGCCTCACCTGCTTGCAGGTGCCTCTTCTTCCACCCCAACTCTAATCACCTGAGACTCCACCTTGGTATAGACACAGGGATACACTAGCCCTGTCATCCTCATCTCTCCAGAAGTATTTTTATCTTACTGCAGCTTGCTTTCAGGAGCCCCCTCCTACAACCTCATCTCCACGACCTAGGGACCCTGCCTCTTGGTGTGGACTGCATCTCCCCAGCTCTTTCCCACAGCCTTTAGCACTCTTTTCTTCCAAGCCTATCTTTCTTCCTCTCAGCCATCCACCAACATGTAGTACTCCTCTCTACCAGAACTCACAGCTGTTACACTTACTGCCTAAGATTCTAAGAGAGCAAAAACTGGAACACCAACACAGCAAAGACAAGACCAGATACCAACACCTACAAATACCTCAGTCATCCTAACTCCAGATACCAAGACCCGAAAGCAAAAACACAAACTGAACAGCCAAGACAATTTACTTCCACCAGAGCCCAGTAACCTTACCATAGTAGAACCTGAGCAATGTAAGACAAGGACTTCAAAATAGCAATTATGAATATATTCAAGGACCTGAAAGAGAATACAAATAAATCTCTTAATGAAAGTTGAAAACATAAAGAAATCATTGACTAAAATAATGAAAACAATTCAAGACATAAAGGAGAATTTAATAAAAACTAAAATCATTAAAGAAAACCCAAACTGAAATCAAACTGGAAGTGAAAAATTTAGAATGTCAAACAAAAACCCTCAGAGGCAAGCCTCACCAACAAATTACAAGACATGAAAGAGAGAATCCCAGGTGCTGAAGACAAAGCAGAAGAAACAGATTCCTCAACCAAAAATTGTTAAATCTAATAAAATATGGACATAAAGCATCCAGAAAGTCTTGGATACCATGAAAAGACCAAATCTATGAATAGCAATAGAGGAAGTAGAAGAAATCCAGGTCATCAGCACAGGAAATATTTTTCAACAAAATTATAGAAGAAAATTTCCCTAACCTAAAGGAGATGCCTACAAAGGTAAAACAAGCATACAGAACACCAAATAGAGAGGTCCAGAAAAGAAATTCCCCATTACACATAATAGTCAAGACACTAAATGCACAGAGCAAAGAAAGAATATTAATAGCTCCAAGGAGAAAGAGACCAAGTAATATACAAAAGTAGTCTCATTAGAATAATTCCTGACTTCTCAATGGAGACCTTGAAAGACAGAATAGCCTGGATGGGTGTTATACAAATTCTAAGAGATCATAGATGCCAGCCCATACTACATAGATAGCAAAATTATCAATCATGGTTTCCAGAGGGGGGAAAATCCCATGATAAAACCAAATTCAATAAAATGTATACAAGAAACATCACTATATAAAAAAAATTAAATAGTCACCCTCCACCATGATAGTGGGTGTGATTGTTATTTTTGGTTGTCAACTTGACTTCATCTGAAATTAACTAAAACCTAAGAGGCTGGGTACACATGTAAGAAAATTTTCTTAATTAAATCACTTGAAGTGGGATGGATTAGTATGCTAAATGCGGATGTTTTGAGGCAAGAAGATCCACCTTAAATTTGGTTTTATTATGGGATGTTTTTCTTTCTCTGGCAATTGTGATGGATAGTTTAGCTGAGTATAATTGTTTTTGCTGGCATATGTGATCTCTTAGAGTTTGTAGACCATCCATCCAGGCTATTCTGGATTTCAGGGTCTCTATTGAGAAGTTAGATATTATTCTAGTGAGTCTACTTTTATGTGTTATTTGATATTTTCACTCTGGATCACACCTTCTAGTAACAGCCTACATAAAGGACATGGGAGAATTAAGTGCTTTTACTTTGCCTTCTTACCTTCACTCTTACTGCATTCACTCACTGATATTAGAGCCTACTTCAAGATTCTAGCATATATTTAAGACCAGCTGAAAGTCTAGCCTTATGGGCTGAACAACTACTAGATTCTTGAACTCTTCATATTGTGAGACTATTGTTGGAATAATCAGACTATCTGTAAGTCAGTCTCACCAATAAACAGGTCATATAGACAAAACTAAACAGAAAAATGCTAAAGTTAAATGACACCATGATTCAAGTGGACCTGAGAGTTATCTGAATGTTTCACCTAAACACCAAAGACTATACCTTTCTCTCGGCAGCTCATGGAACTTGCTACAAATTGACCACATACTTGGACATGAAGCATGTCTCAACAGATAGAAGAAAGCTGAAATAGCACCCTGCATCCTATCAGACCCTCATAGATTAAAGCTAGATATTACCAACAACAGAAACAAAAGAAAATTTATAAACTTCTGGAAACTGAACATCTCATTACTGAATGAAAAATGGGTTAAGACAGAAATCAAGAAGGAAATTTAATTTGTTTTTTTTTTAGATTGAATGAAAATGAAAATACAACATATGCAAATCTGTAGGGCACAATGAAGGCATTTCTAAGAGGCAAGTTCACAGTACTAAGTGCATATATATGTACTCAGAATCTGTGTATAATTGCACTTGGGAGAGATCTCTTAATAGCAATTTAAAGGTCTATCTGAAAGCTCTAGAAAAGAGAAATGACACCCAAAAAGAGTAGACATCAAGAAGTAATCAAACTCAGGGCTGAAATCAATGAAATTTTTTAAAAAAGGAATCAATGAAACAAAGAGTTGGTTCTTTGAGAATATCAACAAGCCAGCCAAACAAACCCTTATTCAAAATAACGAAAAGGCACAGAGGGAAGTTCCAAATGAATAAAATAAAAGATGGAAAGGGGAGACATTATAACAGACACCAAGGCAAAGAATTATAAGGAAGTACTTCAAAAACATGACGTTATTGCCTCCCCCCCCCCCAATGACAGGTTGTATCCTGCGAGACAAATAAACTTTCCTCTCCAAGTGTTGAGTCTCTACATCGCCCTTTTGCATTGACTCTGCACTGTCTCTTTAACACCAATATCCTTTCTGTAACCTATACATAATTGTGTAATTGTATGTGTGATTTGAGTGTCATAGGTATCAGTAAGACTGGAATAGATAAAGAACTTGGAACTGCTAAAGTCAAGATTGCAATCGAAGCCAGAAGTAGTCCATGAATTAAAGCTGAAGTAGTTTGTGAGTCTTGTGCTATTCTGTGAGTTCTGACACTGTGGAAAGACATGAATGTGTCTGTCTACACTGATGGCATCACTAACTGACCACTAAGAGCAATAACCTTACTGGCCTTATTCCCATTATCCAGCTTTCCCAGATCTCTGCTAGCTGTAGAAGGCCACAATGCACAGCTCAGTGATGAGAAGACTCGCTCCAGTCGACCTTTCTGGAAGCTCTTTAACAATCCAATTGAGAGACAATTTTATTTCACTTGACTTTGAGGTTACCCAGTAAGAACTCCTTTTCTTTGGGGGGATTTGTTGGAAATATTTGAAAGTAGTGTTTAAGGGTGTCTTGAAATATGGCATAGCAGTCACAAAACAACAGACTGACGGAACACTTAAAGGAAGGGCTACAAAGTCTTAAAGGTGCTTTGAAAGGCTACTATTTACCCCTGAGAAACGAAAATAGCACCTTTATTCAGACTGCACATAACCCAGGACCTACAGCCTCTCTGAGGTATATAACCTTACCCTGAAACTCCGTGCAAGCCTGGCTAGGCAAGCACTGTACCACCAACCTACAGCACCAGCCCTTTTTTGAGAGTTTCACTTCAACTGCTGAGGCTTATCTTGAACTTTCTCTGAAGCAGCTCAGGCCAGTCTTGATCTTGTGATTCTCCTTCCTCAGTTTCTTAAATGGCTGGGGCTATGGTCCTACATTGCCAGTCCCAGCTGATATTTTTTAAGGTGTATGTCACCCTGACTAAGACATCTGCTCAGTCACATATTATTTATTATTGGTGTGTATGAAGAATATCCTCTTGATTTCTTCAACAGTTCTTTTTTGTTGACTGTCATCTTCTCCTCTGTCATAGTTCTCCTCTCTCTCTCTCTCTCTCTCTCTCTCTCTCTCTCTCTCTCTCTCTCTCTCCCCCTCCCTCCCTTCCTGTGTGTATGCATTTATGGAGGTTAGCTATCTACATCTGGAGCCTTCCTGTTGCTCAGTTGCCCTTCCCCTATGTTTTGAGACAGAGACACTCACTGAATCTGCAGCTCCTTGATTGGCCGGGCTGACTGATGATGTCATTCCCTACCTTGCCAGCTTCAGCCTTACATACTCACTGTTGTACTGAGGTTTGTTTGTGTTGTTGGTTTTCCTGTGGTCTGGGGATTCAAACATACTAAAGTCCTTTTGCTTATAAGGTAAGTACTTTGCGGCCTGAGCCATTTTCCCAGCCCTGTTTTTTTTTCCTTTAAATGCCTTATGATTTTTGGCTGAAACAGGGACACCTGAAATTATATCAAGTTGCCCCTTGGGGAGTTGGTACTGGGATCGCCTTCGGATTCCAAAGCCCATGTGTAGTCGCCTTTTATAAAGTTTTCGAATTGCCTGTTGCCTCCCCTGCGCCTGCTCATTAGTCCCTGCTAAGCCGGGTTAGCTTAGCTCCTCCACAGGGTTTAAATTAGCCAGCTGCAGGAGGTCAGAGTCCACTTCAGCCGTAATGTTCCTTCCCACTGAAGAAGAAATGCTCCCTGCAATGAAGGCCTGCCTATCTCTAAGCTTTTCTCCCTCTCTGTCTCCTGTAAAACCCTTTTGTGCCATGAACACCCCCTGCCCTCTGAGGTAGCCCTTTTATATTCATCAGGGCTACCTTTGACTAAAACCTGACTCCTTCAACCAATGAGTATCTCCCAAGTTTTGTGGTTACTTTAAGGACACGTAATGAAAGTAACAAATAGCATACTATTTGGATATAGCCCATGCTGCCTGTTCATCTTTATGTTGTTTCTGTGTATGTATTCTTTGTACTGCTAGACACCGAACTCAAGACCTCACAAATGCAAAGACGGGTCTTCACCGCTAAGTTACACTCCAATCTCCTCTGATGCTTTAAATCATCTAGATTATTTAAGATTCTTAAGACAATGCAAATGTTGTATAAATCATTGTTAAACTGTCTTGTTAAGAGAACAGCGAAAAGAAAATAAATCTGTGCACATTCAACCCAGATACAATTTAAACAAACAAACAAACAAACAAACCCAAGCATGACTGGGGACTGGCCAGATAGCTCAGTGGGCAAAGGAGCTCCTCGCCAAGTCTTAAGGGCTTAGTGTCATTCCTGGGACCCACATGATGAACGGAGAGACCCATCTTCTGCTAGTCGGCCTCTCTCCATCACTGGTTTTCCTGTGATGTGCACACGCTCTCTTTCCCTTTCTTCCCCCAATTTAAAAAAATATATACTTTTAACATTTCAATGTAATTTTTGAACATTTTTAATATTTTTTATCTACACTTGGTTGGCCCATATATGCAAAATCCATGGATCCAGCAAGGTGACTACAAAATGATAACTATGAAAATTAAATGATCATCCTTCCCTAGGTTTGTTATTATTGCGCTTAATAAGGCTTAATTATTGCCCTTGAAAAATATGCCGTTAAACATTTATTCTGGTTTGTGTTTGGCCACTGAAGTCTCTGCTTAGCTCAGTAGCCATGTAACTATTAGATAGACCAGGAGCCAGTGTCTTCCAGTCTTCACAAAGAGGTCCTTTGTAACCCTTGGCCATGCAATTGACAAGTCTACTCCGGCCTTTAGTGTCTGCTTGGACAGAGCTTGGACTGAACTGGATGGCTGAATGATGGGGGAAGAAGGAACCTGTGATAATGTTAGATTCACTTTTGAATTTTGTTCCACTTGAGAGCATTTAGTAAAAGTGTAAAGTAACTATTGGTCTCTGGTTTTTGTGGGGTTGGGGAGGGCGGTTTCTCTGTATAATCCCAGACTGGTTTCAAAGGTGTCTCCACTGATTTCTACAGTTCCTGTATACGCCACCTGCCCTGTAGCACCGTGTCTTTAATTTGCAGCTCAACTGTAGACTTTAAATCAAGGACATTAAATCAAGGAGCTCAGACATGGGGAGAATCCTAGCCAGTTAGTGAGACCACCCATTGCGGTCATCCAAGGTCTTAACCACATAACCCAATGGTTCAACATATTACTCTGCAGATAAGTGCTTACTGCTCTGCAGATTCAACTCCTGGCCCTGCTGGGGATCTGTGACTCTGGGCAAGTTACCTAATCCTGTGTGACTGTGTTTCCTCAGTTATAACTTAGGGTTGATGCTACTGCCGCTGCCACAAACAGCACCCACTCCACGAGGGTCAAGGATGTAATATAGCCAAGTGTTGGCTACTTGGTAGCCATTGTATAATTAACAAAGTCAGCAAATGAGGGAAGGGCTCTGTTTCTTAGCCCTGTGCCCTTGTCCTGTGCTGTTAATAACTAATGAGACAGATTCCCCAATTACTTTGCATGCGTTCTCATGGGATCTCTTGCTCAATGAGTATCATAAAGAAGGAATTGATTAGTACCCAAAGCTGGGCAGTGGTGGCGCACACCTTTAATCCCAGAACTTGGGAGGCAGAGGCTACACAGAAAAACCCTATCTCGAAAAACCAAAACCAAAAACCAAAAACCAAAAACAAAACAAAACAAAAACAAATCTGAGGTTTAGAAAGATCAAATGACTGGCCCAAGGTCTTGCTGCTCCTGACTGGGAGAATCATGAATTGAAATCCGTATGTCTCCCAAGCTTCCACATGGTATCAACAACTCAACAAGCAGAATTGTCATTTTTCTTACCAGGAAACAGCCTAAACAGTGCACTCCCCACTGCCACCCCACTGCTGGGTCCTGTGTTCATTACCTAGTTCACAGAGACATTTTTCTGCTGAGTAATAACAGTAGCTCAGCCACCCACTGCTCTCTGAAAAACTGGAAAGGGAGAATTGTCTTTATAAATTTTGAAAATATTTTGAGATAATCTCATTATGTAGCCCAGACTAACGTCAACCTTAAGGTCCTCCTGCCTCTGCCCTAAACTGCCGAGATCGCCAGTGCATGCACTATGTCTGTTTTAAGTCTCAAGATTTTTAAGGCTCTCTCAGTACTGTAAGCATCCTCCTCCAAGCACAAACTTCGATGGAAAGGCACATCAAACTTTAGTGTTAGGGAGTTTGGTTGCAAGCATGATGACTCAGACCTCTGATCCCAGATCTTGGGTGGTCGAGACAGGAAGACCTCAAGTTAGAGCCCAGTTTCAGATATGTGGCAAAACATTGTCTCAAAAAACACACCTTACAGATAGGAGGACGCTATGGAATGTGTATCCTGATGCTATAACCCTCTATGTGAGGCACACCTTATAGATAGGAGGATGCTATGGAATGTGTATTCTGATGCTGTAACCCTCTATGTGAGGCACACCTTACAGATAGGAGGACGCTATGGAATGTGTATTCTGATGCTATAACCCTCTATGTGAGGCTATTTGGTGATGGTCCTCTGGGCAGTAGGTCAATTTAATGAGGTCACAGGACTGGGCTCTTGATGGGACTAGTGTCTTTGTTAAGGTGAGGAGGGAGCAGTAACTCCTCCACCACAAGGACACAGCAAGGTGCCTGTTTTCAGACCAGGGAGCTGGCCTTTGCTAGAACAGGCCAGCAGGTACTTTGAGCTTCCAGAACTATGAGAAGAAAATACCTGTTGCTGAAGTCATTCCCTCTAGGGAAGTTCATCAGAGCAGCCCAAATACACCAAGATGGAAGGTCTCTGAGCACAAGACCTTTTAATATTTAACAAAAATACTGATTTTATAAAAATGACAGAGAGCCAGGCAGTGGGTCAGTAAAGGAGCGGGTGAACAGCCTATCGGTGCCGTGTTTCACCCAGCAGAACACAGCCTCCTGTGCATCAACGCCATCAGGGAGCAGGGCTTCTAGACACTTGGTTGTGACAAAAAGTGCCGGTGGTTACCCAGTCACAGTTCATGCCACTGACTGTGCCTTCTGTGACAAGTGGAGTGGCAGATGTCATGGATTCTGCCTCGGCCATGATCTACTCTGGGGAACCTGAGGGCAGCAGTTGGTTCTGGGGCCTGGGAGAGCCTGATGCGCTGAACATCTGTTGCAAAGGAAAAGAGAAAGCTAATTTGTGGGGATTTCCATTATAGTTCTTAGAGACATATGTTAAGTGGATCTTACTGCTCATTATCCCAGACGGCCAGGAAGAGTTTGCCTAAACTATTGTAAGTCTTTTGCCTGAGCAGTATCCAGTGTTCATGAGGAAGAGGGTGAAAGCTTGTATTTTTAAAAGAAAAGAGAAATAAATGCTCAGAGTTTAAAATATAGCCTCATGTCAACAAGCCTGGAACTGACAACGTGTGCCACACACACACCCATTCCTAAGCAGTTGACAGACATCAGTAATCGACCACCGATGGTCGTTGCCGAGAGCATGCTGCTGTTCCAGCTCAGGGGCCACAAACCATCCTTCAGATATGATTCTCCTCCAGATACTTAGTTGGAATTTCCCCTAGCCCACTGACGACACCACAGAGGATACGGTTAGCTGTAAACCTGTTCTTCCGGCTTCCACCTCACCTCTGCTTCAGCTCTCCATCCCCACAGCACACTGACACTTTTTGATCTCCACGTTTTTCAATGGCCAATTAGTCCATGCAGCTCTGGTTAAGCCAGGAATGATGTTCAGTGTATTTAGCAATGATTAGTCAGCCAGAATCTCTCCCTGCCCAAAGACGGCCATAGACATCTCTGCCCATGCACAGTGTGCTCTCCCTTAGAAGAGCATGGCTGTCAGCCAGAATGGAGCCACTTTCAGGTAGCACTTGAAAGATCTGCTGACTTGTATAGTTAATAAAACCAGAGCCATCTGGAAACAGCTGCATCTAGATTCAGGAGTTGCACACTGACAAAGTACAGCATATTCCTTGCCCTTAGAGGGCATTTGAAAGGGCATCGGGACTGGAGGGAAGGAGGCCTTTAGGATTCTTTGTTTATCACCCTTCTTTTGGCTCTGTCCAGAACCCTCCATGCCTGAAGAATTTTCTCTCTAGACCATTTTATATTAAAACATCCATGGAAAGGAATGGCTATTTGGAGGCTGTGCAGTTCCCTCTTAGCACACAGGGTCTAAAAGCTCTCTTACCTCTGTCATCTGGAAAGAAATATAATAAACAGAAAGGCCACCTGGCTAGGAGTTGTGTGTAATGTGATTCAGAGCACTCTTTTCCAGTGTCTGCCACACATCTTTTACCTGCACAAGTATCTCTGGTCATTTGTTGTAACACTGACTTTAGAACATTTGACCCAGCCTACCAGTGTGTGTGTGTGTGTGTGTGTGTGTGTGTGTGTGTGTGTGTGTTTGTTTGTTTGTTTTGACTAATGTCTGCCAACATGAAACTTATATGTTTTTCATTGTTCTGCACAAAGTCGTGGTCTTCTCTTGAACTGATTTGTGTGTGTGTGTGTGTGTGTGTGTGTGTGTGTGTGTGTGACAGTTCTGCCTGCAGGTATGAGGTATCATTCTCCAGTGCCAATGAAACTGTAGCTATAAATGGCTCTGAGCCATCATGGGGGTTCTGGGAACTGAACCCAGGCTCCCTGCAAAAGCAATAAGTGATAGCCTCTGGACCATCTCTGCAGCCCCTTGAATTGCTGTCTTTATGTGTAAGTCTTGAATGATCCAACATTGACTTTTCTTAGTTACCTTCACAGTAGAATTTTTAGTCTCAGAAAAAGCAGCTATGACATCTAGGAAGAATCACTGCACAGGTCACTTGCTAAGTACAGACCTGAAGGACAAATGATTCATTTGCTTCTGTCTTTCCCATTTAATCAATATTGGCGATTCCTGTAGATGGCAAAAGAATCCATAATAGATGACCCCAAGGAACTTGGGGGCATGACATGACTTGCAGCTTGGTCTATAGCATCCCTTCGACTATACAAATTCAGCAGTTGGCCCTGGGGCCCAAGTCCCATTCCACCTGGGACTCTCCTAAAGCAAACCCCATGTTCTGAAGTCTTCTGGAGTCTCTTTGCTAGTATCAGGAGAAGCCAACTCCCATGTGGCACATGCCTATAACCCTAGCACCCAGGAGGCTGAGACAGGGGGATCACAATTTCAAAGCAAACCTGGACGACACAGCAAGGTCCTATCTTAAAAAACAATGAAATGCCACCTCAAATTGGCTTTCTGCTGACAGCAGAATGTGCACCCTATATTGAAATTCATGCTTTGCAGTTCGTTTTGAGAACCAGTTTAATACAGTTAGAAGAACATGAGCATGAGCAAACAAGAACATGAGCGAATCCAGACTTGGTTGCTTGACCACTGGGATTCTGATCCAGTGACTTGTGCTCTCTGAGTGTCTGAAGTCTGCTATTTGAAATAACCATAGTGTTTCCAGTATCACATAGCTCTTAAGAGGACTTAATGCAGCAGTAGATATGGAAGCCTCATATACTTACGAATGCACACAGGATGTATTCCCTCAATCAACCCTGCCATCCAAAGCCAGGTAAATTTCCAAAGCTTTGTGTTATCTCTGCTAACCTAAGTCAGTTAATCATTGACAAAAGCAGGTCACAGAAGACCTGGAGGCTCTAGGGCTGTCCTTCAGCTCACTGTTACCGAGCAGAATTTAGAATTTTATACATGAGCACATTGTACAGATATTAAAAATTGAACACCAAAAATAATATGAGAAAGAACAGCCAACAGTAATGTGCACATTCACACAGAAACATATTTGACTTATTTATCTTGAGTGTCTTCATTGGCCTGCAAATAAGGCAGTATTGTGAGTTGGTCTGATGATGTTTGTATTCTGATGTTAATTCTGCTTCCTCAAGAGCAGTCCATCACACACTCAGGTGATCTCATGTGAACCTTCTCCCCATTTTAACTGGCCAATATTAGTCTAGAGCCTGTGATTGGGCAATGGAGGGGAAAGGGAGGTTTGAGAGTGGGGGCAGGTAGAGAGACAGAAGAGGACCAGAGGGGAAGGAGAGAGGATGGAGGAGGGGGAGAAGGAAGCCTCAATGGAGCAGAACCATATGGCCAGGAGAAACTACAAGTAGCAAAGGGTCTTATAGCTGGGGAATAAATTATTATAGTGTTAGGTCCACCCAATATAGGCATATACCTTATAATTATAATAACTGGATTATATTATATTGTGTGTTTTTTATATGGGTTTATTGCAGTTGGAAATTCCAGCAATACAGTGTAGACTTGGTCCTTTGGGAGCCACTGCTTCAGAAGTAACTAGGCACAGAACATGAGTTAGTTAGTGCCTTGTTCTAGACATCTTCCCGGGGCCCCTACAAGAGAAGTGTTGCAAACCTCCAGTGAGCAGAGGTCAGGTAGGGTGTCACCTGGCATGGTGACAGTCACGGGTTTCAATATCCTTTGCCAAATTCCTCAAGACACACAGAGCCTGGCTCAGTTTCCATTTCACAATAAAGCAAAGACATGGTAGTACTTTGGCATAGTGAGTTCAGGATAGAAAGTGTATTTTAAGGTTGGGTCCGACATTCAAACCCTGAGGGTAACAAGCTTAGCTCCTGCATACCCACTAGGAAAGAAAGACAAACAGCAGGTGAGGGACGCTCAAAACCTCCCAGCATCATTCCAGATGGCAAGAGAGCTTAACACCTTTATTATGTTTCCAAAAATATGTCATCTCTAAGTCAATTACTTTTTTAAAAGCTTACATTGGGATGATTTTTTACAGCTATAAATATGAAATTTAAAGAATAGCTAAAAATGGTAAATATCACAAGGTTGAAGAAATTATGGTTCCATTAATTAATTATCTGATACATACTTTTATATTCTTTTTTTGTGTACATGAGAGACTTGGGTGTTACTGATGTCAACAAGTTAAATTAGAGTGTCTACTAAGAAGCAAAGTAAACAAAGGTAATAAATCTAGCTGCAGAGGGAGAAACTGAAGTCTAGAGTGGTAGAGCGACTTGCCCAGCAGCTGTGGTTTGGATATGGTTTGAAACAGGCTTGGTGAAGTTGGAAGATGGAGTCTTGCGGAAACAATGGGTCAAGAGGCCTCTGCCTTCATGAGTGGATGGATTCGTTCAAAGATACTTAAAGGATAATCTCAGGAGCAATCTTTTTATTCTTTTTATTTTTTACTTTATTAAATATTTGCTTTATTTACATTTCAAATGGTAACCCCTTTCCTCGTTAGCCCTCTGAAAACCTCCATTCCATCCCCCTCCCCCTGCTTACCAACCCTCCTCCCACTTTCCTGACCTGGCATTCCCCTACACTGGGGCATTGAGCCTTCATAGGACCAATGGCCTCTCCTCTCATTGATGCCTGAAAAGGCCATCCTCTGCTACATATGCAGCTGGAGCCATGGGTCGCTCCATGTATACTCTTTGGTTGGTGGCTTAGTCCCTGGGAGCTCTGGGGGTGCTGGTTGGTACATCTTATTGGTACATATTACATATTGTTCCTCCTGCCAGGCTGCAAGCCTCTTCAGCTCCTTGGGTCCTCTCCCCAGCTGCTCCATTGGGGACCCTGTGCTCAGTCCATTGGTTGGCTGTGAGCCATCCCTCTTCTGATCTTGTTATAGGGGAGCTCGCGGGTGGCTGGATCTGACTCACCATGTGACCCCATCCACCTTGTTATGATGCAGCAGCACAGGCCCTCCTCACAATCTGATCAAAGCTGGAGCCCAGTTCTTGGACTTCCCAACATCCAGAGCAGCGAGATAAATAGACTGGTTTCCACAGTAAATAACCAGTCCTATAGTATTTGCGTTATGGCGTGGGAAACGGAGCATAACACTGGCAAAAAGAGATTGAGTCTGATTTTTATTCCGCCAAAGAAGAAACAGA
This sequence comes from Apodemus sylvaticus, assembly GCF_947179515.1. Classification (NCBI taxonomy): domain Eukaryota; kingdom Metazoa; phylum Chordata; class Mammalia; order Rodentia; family Muridae; genus Apodemus; species Apodemus sylvaticus. The sequence goes on along the minus strand of NC_067473.1, from coordinate 79,828,332 downwards.
AAATTCTCCCGGTACAAGACGGGAATGAGTATAAATTTTACTCTCTCAACCTGAAGTTTATACAGTTGGGCTTCATGTTCTAAGGCCTACTGTCACCAATGTGCAACGTAAAATGACTTAAGTTCGTGTAAAGAAAGATTCGTGGTGGGTCAAAGCCCTACTGCTAGCAACAATTGTAGGTCAAATTAAAAATGCCAATGTTTTATGTTGCTGACATCTGTCCTTCAATCATGGCATAAGACCAAAATGAGCTGCTATGTGACTGACTATGCCCTTCCTCAGTGTGGACCCAAAGCACTCTAAGTCAGCACGCCACAAACATACTTGCATGTCCATGTTTACTGTAGCACTGTCACAAAAGCCAGGAAATAGGGACAAACTACATGCCTATCTACAGAAAAATAGATAAAGTGTGGCGTGCATACATGATGGAAGTCTCTGCGTAAAGGAGAGGGAATCTCAGGCCACTTTGATGGAGTTGAAGATTTAGCACTGAGTGAAATGAGAACAATTCAGAAGGACAAACGCTACATGTTCTTCATAATGTGTACTCTGTGTGTGTATGTGTGCATGGGTGTGTCTGCATCTATGTGAGTCTGTGTATGTTGTGTCTCTGTGTGTTTGTCTCTGTGTGTGTTATGTATATTTGTGTGTGTTGTATGTATGTGTGTGTTGTGTTTTTGTGGTGTGTGTGTATGTGTGTGTTGAAAAGAGAAGACAATGGGGTGGGAGGATGGTCATGGAGCCTACAGTTGGGAAGAGAGGGTAATGGAACACGTGTAACCCAGAGCAGGAGGGAGAACAATGGGGAGGTTAAGGACCAGCAACAGGGGAGTGGGGAGAGGTGAGAAATGGAAATGAGGGAGGAATGAGTGGGAACAATGTATAGTGATATGCACGTATGAAAACCCCCAAATGAAACCCACCTATTTGTATGCCAGCATTAAAAATAAAATTTAAAGTCACAGGAGCATTGTAAGTAGCTGGGAGAGACAAATTTCATTTGTCCAGCTTTCTGGACAAAGTGATGCATACCTGTAATCCCAGGACTTGAAAAGCTGAGGCAGGAGAACTGCCTTGTCTATAAGGCCAGTGTGAGCTACATAGGAGAAGCAGTCTCAAAAAGTACAACATAATGCAATAAAATAAAGTCTCTTTACTGTCAGGGAGTCAGGGGGTGGGGTGCAGTTCTCACTCTTGTGTTTGGGTTAGAACAGTGCTTTCGTCCATTAGTTTAATAGTCATTCCCTGAACCCCATGCATGCTGGGCACTGGGGCATGATGTCCTCTCCTGGGGGAGATGGAGATGGACAGCACACAACCACAGAGGCTGTGCTTTCTGGTACGATACGAAAGACAGCAAGTAGCAGAGGGCTCGGGGGAAGGACTGGGGGAAGGACAAGATCTGTCTGTGGCAGCAGCAGCACAGGCCAGCAGCCAAGAGCTGCTCTGTGCTGCTGAGTTCTGGGAACTGCCCTCAAGGCAGAAGCAAAGCAAGGTGTGGGAAAGGGAGTGGTAGGAAGCAGGTAACTTCGAACATGTAACTTCATGATTCAAGAATGTTACCTCGAAAGCTGAATTTGGCTGTATACAGCTACCATGGGGGAAGCCAAGGCAAGAAAGTCAGAAGTTCAAGGCCAGCCCAGGCTAAGTAGTATAGAGCATGGCAGATACAGCCCCTGGGAAATTTGGCATCCATGAACATGTCAAGTTGGCTGGTCTCAGCCTAAGAGTGACAGAGGACAAATATAAAGAAGGCAGCTCTGGGCATGGTGTGGACCTGGAGTGTCAAGGTATTTGCTAGAGACTGATGACACAGGGGTGTCGGACTGTACCAGTGATTGGCTGAGTTGCCAATTCCTAGATGGTGGTACTTAACTAAGGCTACCCAATCCCACCATCCACTTCTACTGAACCTGATGATGGAACAGAACTGCAGCCAACTTGGAACTGAAGGGACCCAAGGAGATCATCCAGTCCATGTTGCTTATGTTTTATAGGTTAGCATCTACACTCCAAGGGAAGGGAAGGCTCACCACCGATGGGGGTTAGCATCTACACTCCAAGGGAAGGAAAGGCTCACCGCCGATGGGGGTTAGCATCTACACTCCAAGGGAACAGAAGGCTCACTACTGATGGGGCTGAACTCCTAAGCCAGCTTCCTGACTCTTAGACCCTGAAGCACCTTATCAGCAATCATAACCTTCTTCAGGTACAGAATCATCAGTTCTCAAGCATATTATCTGGTCAGATAGTAGGTGCCCGAGAATAACTTGTTGAAATAAGCAATTTAGCTACATGAGTTTCTTTTAGTCTCTTCTTCAGTTTACATAGTTTTATAACCTTGGGATTCATCAACACTCTCTCAAGAAATTCCCAGAAACTTTTCCAGTTTAAAAAAAAATCAAAGATTAAGAATATTTAAGGACACAAAGTATACAAACTACATCTTTTTGCCTACTAAAGAAACCAAATAGAATCTAAAATAGGATCCATTTGTTTGTTTGGTGGTGCTGGATATAGAATCCAAGGCCTCGTGCATACCAGCGTATACCCTACCACTGAGCTAACACCTTTAGCCCCTATTCCTTTTTAAATTGAGCTATAGGTTGTGAGATCTCCAGTCTGTTCATTTAAAAGATAGAAGAAAAATTGGAGTCACTGAAGGGAGAGACAACAGATGAATTCATATGACTATGCTGAAGAAAAATTCCCAGTCAGAAACTTCTAAATTCAAAATAAGAGAGAAACTGTGGATAACAGTTGTATGATAGGAATGAGCAATTCTAAAAAACTCAAATGTATAATTTTTAGAAGTATAAAGAGACACCAGAAGGAGAAAGCATAAAGACACTTCCTTGAGAATATATTAGCATGCTGTGTGTGCATGTGCGTCCTCACAGCTGACACATGAGCGCAGCACTGTTTCCATGGCAACATGCAGGGGGGCTCACTGGGAAGCGATCTTCTTACATTCAGAGCCACTTCTAAAGACCCATGTGCTGAAAGCTGTGAGGAAGATATTTTGAACTCAAAGGAAAGGTTATTGTAATCTTCTTTGGGATGAACTCAAGCAATCACCCCGCCTCTTCCAGTCACACTCCCACGTTCAGACCTTCCAGTTACCTCAGATGCTTTGGGCCATTTTTCTCAAATAGTATCATTGTTTCAAACTCAGTGGTCCACAGCCTCAGTCATCTACTGTGTCCCTAGGGGATTCTCGAAGCCTTGAGGACCTTCATTATCACAGATCCCCTAAACAAACTCTTAAGCTCTTTCCTTGTTAAAATGTTATCACTGATCCTGTGTGTAGTTGTAGTATCAGTAATGCAGGGGAGACAAAGGACCCAAGAGGAGGCTGAGAAGGAGGCTCAGGGGGGTAAAGTGTAAGATGACAAATTCAATTCCCAGCAGCAGAGTAAAAGTGCCATGTGAGGTATGTGTGTGTGTGTGTGTGTGTGTGACCCCAGCACTGCAAAAAACTAAGACAGGAAGATCCCGGGAGCTGCTGGCTGGCCAGTCTAGCCAAACTGATGTGCTTCAAGCTCAAGGAGAACCTGTCTCAAAAAAATAAGGTGAAGAAACAAATGAAGAAGATGCTTGATTTTGACCTCTGACCTATAAACACATTAAAGCATGTGCATGCATACACATACACACATGTACACACACACACACACAGTGTAAGTAGTGTGATATAGGGAAATGATCAAAGTATACTACACAGTTGCTTGAAAATGACTTTATGTGATCCTGTGTAATTTTTCCATTTTTATTAATTAATATATTCACTTTACATCCTGATAGAGCCTTCCCCTTCCCTCTCTCCTCCCAGTCTCTCTTTCTCACCTCTTGTACTTCCTTTATCTTCAGAAAAGGGGACGTGTCCAGTGGATATCAACCTTCCTTGACATATCATGATGTTGTAGTAGGACTAGGCACATCTTCTTCTAGTTAGGCCTAGTTAGGGGAAAGGGATCCTAAGGCAGGTAATGGAGTTGGAGACGGCCCTTGCTCCTGCTGCTAGCAGTCCCACGTGAAGACAGAACTGTTACATGAGTGCAGCAGGCCTAGGCCCATCTCATGCATGCTCTGTTTGCTTGGTTCTCTTTGTTTGGCCCCTATGGGCCCAGTTATTTAATTCTGTAGGTTTTCTTGTGTCCTTGAACTCTCCTGCTCCTTCAGTCCTTCCTCCTTTTCTTCCATAGGATTCCCGAAGCCCCACGTAATGTTTGGCTGTGGGTTTCTGAATCTGTTTCCATCAGTTGTTGGGTGAAACCTCTCAAATGACACTTTTAAGTGAACATTAGCCACAAAGTATATGATAACCACTCTACAATTCATAGACCTGAAGAAATCAAATAGCACTGAGGGACCAAGGGGAGATGGTTGAATTTTCCTGAGAAGGGGAAATAAAACAGACATGGCAAGGTGTGATGGATGGAGGGAGAGCTCTGGATGGGGGATGGGGTAGAGAGGAGAGCAAGAAGGTTCGAGTGGGAGGAGGACAGGGAGAGTACTGGGAGAGAGAACTAGAATCCTGGGAAGGTATGCATCTCTAGAATGAGCTAGAAACCTAGGACGACGGAAACTCCCAGGAATCTATGAGGGTGGCTGTAGCTAAGGCTCCTAGCAATGGGGGCTCTGAAACCTGAAAATGGCCATTTCCTGTAACTAGAAAAGACTTCCCATTAGAGGGATTGGGACACCAGTCCAGCCACCAACCCTTCGACCCACAATTTGGCCTGCCTATGAGATATACAGGTGTAAAGATGGTGCAGAGATTGAGGGAACAGCTGACCAATGACTGGCCCAGCTTGAGACCCATGCCCTGAGTGAGAACCCACCCCTGACATTATTAATGATATTCTGCTCTGCTTACACAGACAGGCGTCTGTATAATTTTTAAGTGTAAGAAATGGGCTGGATCGCCAGGGCTCTTGCAGCAGTGGGTCTTTGGTTTGTATCATCTCCTTCTTGGATGGCAGAAGGATAAAGAAGCATAGGCTTCAGGTCTCCATTATTTATCTTGGACACAGAGCTCCCAACCCTTCCCTTTCTTCTGCTCTCTCTGTGTGTGGGGTGTGCATGAAGTCCTATATAATAAGAAATGGCTTTTCTTTGGCTGTTAGTGAGCAAGCTCTCTCCTAAGGTTCTGTTCACTGAGGGTGACAGAAAATGATTTCTAGCAGTGGCTCCTTATCAGACTTTCTTGTTTCTAATAATTCTGTAAAAATAATGTAATAATGTTAATTATTACTTCTTTGGGGGATAGGTCCTTGTGAGACTTGCTCTGTGTTTCATGCTGACGGTGGGCTCCCAGAAATTCCGCACCTGACTTTAATTCTTGCAAATAATTATATATATATATATATATTTTCTATATTCTTTGTTTACAATCCAAAAGCTTTCCCCTTTCCCAGTTCCCCCCTCCCCATATGTCCTCCCCATAAGTCCTCTTCTCTCCATCCATTCTCCTATCTTTACCCTTCCTTTTTCTCTGTCCTGGTACTCCCCTACAATGCTGGATCAAGCCTTTCCAGGATTAGGGCCCTCTTCTTCCTTCTTCATGGGAATCATTTGATATGCTAATTGTATCTTCAGTATTCAGAGCTTCAGGGCTAATTAATATCCACTTATCAATGATTACATTCCATGTGTATTCTTTTGTGATTGTGTTACCTCGCTTAGGATGATATTTTCCAGTTCCATCCATTTGCCTAAAAAATTCATGAATTCATCGTTTTTAATTGCTGAATAGTACTCCATTGTGTATATATACCACATTTTCTGTATCCATTCCTCCATTGAGGGATATCTGGGTTCTTTCCAGCTTCTGGCTATTATAAATAAGGCTCTTGCAAATAATTATGATTCTGTATTTCTTTTTTCCTTTTAGTGTCTAGAACATCTAGAAATAGGGATGCTATTTAATTAGCATGCCTCCACTGACTATGTATATTTTGAAAGGAATACACTTAGACAATTGTTTATGGTATCTTCTTGCAGGAAGCTTTTGTCATTTGCTCTCTGAACAGGAAGTCCAATGTCGCCTCTGCAGTTTAAAACAGGGCAATCATGAGGATATGAATCTAAGTAAGCCCATACTCGGTGTGGCATAATTCAGTGTCATATCCAGGCATGGCGGCACGCCACCTCCTGCAATTCCAACATTCTATAGTAGAATACAAGATGACTGAAAAGTCTGACTGGACATAGCGAGACCAATATCAAACAACAACAACAACAACAACAAAACCTCCAACCAACATACAAGAACACAATCCAGTACCAGAATCCATTTGAACCATCAGCCTAGCCAAGAGAAACATGCCCTTGCTGTGGGACCTTTAGGCTGCCACTGGGCAGAAAGCAAGGTCATTGGTCAATCCTGGGCACTAACAATAGTGCCACCTTTGTAAAGAACAACACTGGCCTTCATTAAAAGGCTGTACAGACACAGGGTGAATGAGGTAAACCGCAGAGAGCTGGCATGCAGGACGCAGTCCGTAAAGATGGCTGATGCTTACCTCTGGTCTGCAGATAAGATACCAAGTGAGGAGCCAATCAATTTGAGCAGCAAAGCACCTCCTATGCTATACAGAGAGGGGTCAGAGCCACCAAGCCAAAGATAGCTGCTTTCTTCATCCTGGACACCTCATCTTTCTCTCAGAGAGAAGAATGAGAACCCAATTCTCTTGGCCACTTTGCTTCTTGAATTAGCAACTAGAGATACAATCTGGACTAGCCGGGCTTCCGGACAGAAGGGACAGAATGAATATCGATTAAAGGAAAATTTATTAGCTCATCTTACATGAGACAGTCTAAGTAGTCCAACAATAACTGTCTTACCATGGAGAAGCCAGAATCCCACAGCTGTTCGGTCTCCAGGGCTCCATGTCTCAGCAGACGCAATCTGGAGCTAACGGTCTAGCAGGTCTCAGGGATGCCGCTGTTGCTCTTCAGTCCACATCAGAAGTTCAACGCTCGCTTGTGACATCGGACAAAGGAGCGCAGCAGTAACCACAGCACCACTGATGGGCCTGTCAGGGAGAGAGAAGGCGGGGAAATGAAAGAGAGGCTCAACCCCCTTCTTCCACATCTGTCACCAGCTGCCATTGGAAGGCACAGCCCACATTAGGGTGGCTCTTCCCACTTCGGATAATCTGACCAAGAAAATTCCTTACAGGAGTACCTAGCACGTGACTCCTAGTCATTCCAGATACAGACAAGCTGATGAGAAAAAAGAGTCACCGTACAGGCTATGAAAAGATCCCAGGCCCCCGATTCACCTGATCTCAGTACTTCAGCCTCAGGGATCAGGAGCACCTCAAGCATTGTCTTGCTTCCTTTTCCCCCTTGGTTAAGATGGAGGTCAGTGATGGTCCCGAGAGTACTGTCATTCTGTCTGTGGGCTCTACCTTGTCATGCAGTCTTAGGACATGGCACTGGTGTGCCTTTGCTGGTGAGGCAAAAAACAGCTGGTGGGGAGGGTGTGGAAAGAGGAACACTCTCGGCTAGTAGGAGGGAGTTTGCACTGAGGCAGCCACTGTGGCTATCGGTGTTTAGGTCCCACAGAAAGCTATGAATAGATCCACCACATGACACAGCTCCTGGGCATCCAATGCCACTCCTGGGCACCACCCAACTGAGGGCATGTGCTACCATGATGTACTTGCTCAGCAGGGGTTTGCTGCTGTCTTTACACTAGCCAGGAAAAGGAAGGAGCCTAGCTGACCATCACTAGATGAATGGCTGATGAAAATATGGTACATGTATCCAGTAGTTCTATCAGCTGTAAAGAGAAATGAAATCATACAATTTATAGAAAAGTGGATGGAACTAGAAATTCCTGGACTGGGTTAGGCAACCGAGGCCAAGCCAAAAAAAAATGGCAGGCAGTTCTCTCTTCCATGCAAATCCTGGCTTCCACGTTTTTTACATGTGTGAGTTTGTTTGAACGTGAAAGAGGGAAGAAGCCCCAAGATCAGGAAGGGCAAAGCGGGGATCACTTCCAACATAACAATGCCCCGTGGCTCAATCCCAGGAACCAGTGTCCATGCTTCAGTAAAACTTAAAAGGCCAGGATTGATTGAATTACTCTCTGTTAACTTATGAGAGATTTCAAATTCTTGACTATATTCCGTTAGAATTCCTACTCAAATTTACCTCCAGATGTAATTTTCTTCTCATCAGGAATGCTACTGAAATACTGTGATAATCTGTTCTCTGTGCATTTCTACACATTTAACTATAGAGTTTCTCTTTTATTCTTACTTTAAAGATTTGGATCTTTTATCAGTTCTCATTAGGTTAATTTAAATCCTCTAATAAAACCCTGAAAAACAATGGCATGTAGACATAATATTAAATAAAACAGAACAAAACCCAAAAGCTAAGAAACGTGTTGTTCTCCGCTGTATTGCCTTGGGTCTAAAGGTGAACCTTGTAAGCTCTCAGCGCTAGTCAGCATCTTCCACGGCCGCTCACGGATTCCAGGGAGCCATCCCTGTGTGAAGAAAACAGCCATTTCCACCAGGCTTTGGCTGGTTTCACAACCATGTCAACGAGCAGTGTGACTCAGTAACCATAATACACACAGAGCCTGACCTGTCCTCACACTACCACACCCCACAAGCAGCACTGCCTTACACTCGGATCCCTTCCTGGGTATGTCACCGTCTCCCATTCCTCCATCTATCCCCCACCCTCCCTCTAGTGTCACTTTAAATATCATATATATGCGTATCTATATATATATATACATATATATGTACATATATACACACTGTGTATACATATGTGTACGTATATGTGTGTATGTGTATACACATATACACATATACACATATACACATACACACATATACATATATACACACACATACATATACATATACACATATACATGTACATGTAAATTCTGTCTATGTATGTGTGTCTATGTGTGTGGCGGAGGTCAGAGGTCAATTCTGTGCAGTTTGTTCTCTTCTTCTGCCTTTACACACATTATAGGCTTTAAACTGAGGTCACCAGGCCTGTGCCACAACCACCTTAGCCTGCTGAGCTGTCTTACTGGCCTGTTTGTGTCCATTCACAAAACAGCAGCCAGAAGCATTCTTTAGTCCCAGGCATCAGAACAGGGCTGCTTGATGCACAGCCTCTGCCAGTGTTCACCACCTCAGCTAGCTAAAAACCAGTCTTCAGAGTGGCCCAGGAAGCCCCCAGGACCTGCTGCCACCTGTGGCTCCTGTTTGAATGGCCATGACACTTCCTTGCCTTCCTCCCTCCCTGCCTCCTTCTTCCAGCCTCCCTCCTTCTTTCCTTCCCTCCCTCCCTTCCTTCTTTCCTTGTTACTTTCTTTCCCTTTGTGTCCCAAGATAGGTCCTACCTCAAGATCCTGCTCCATCCCACAAAGCGCTGGGATTACTAATGTGTGTCACATGCCTAGCTTCCTGGCGATTCTTTGGACTTACTCATTTCCTCTACCCACACTGCTTCTTGTACGTTGGTACCATCACTTCCTTCCTTCCTTCCTCTTTAGTATTTGATGCCATCTTCTCAGCAAAACCACTCCTACCACACCCTACTTAGAGGTGCATATTGGAGGCTAGGTATGCATCCTAGTAGTAGAAAGCTTGCTGGCATGCAGGAAGTTCTAGGTTCAAGCCCTGGCACTGAATGGTGGCATGCCTACATGACATCACTTGGTTGTACTGATGCCTGAGACACTCCATCCCGTAGGGAAGTTTCTTAAGCAGGAAGGTAAGCAACTCAAAATAGCTTCAGGAAGTCCCTGAAACAAACCAGATTCTCTATGCCCCTCCCTGCAAGAGTAAGCAATTAAAAACTGTAAGTCTCTCTTAGAGGAGCCGAACTCAGCTGCAAAGAAGACTCTCAGACCAGACCAACTGCCTGGAAGAAGTGGAAACCAGTCGAGCTGCTGGGAGAGATTTAGACAGCCAAGGCACCTGGCAAGGACACTCTCCAACCTGCTGAGTTGCCAGCAGGCTGTGCAATGTGGTCCCAGGTTTGTGAGTCGTCACCCGTGCTGGGGTGGGCCTTGGTGATGCAGCTGTCTTTGAATCATTCTGCTCCTGTAAGTAACCCTCAGCCCTGTACCTGTAAGGAACCCCGTAAGACTCAGGTTTCACCAGTGTCTGCAGTGAGTAGATGCATTTGCTCTATCTCCCCAGGAAGTTTTGTCACAAAACACGTCCTTCAATATTCTTTGAGTTTTCTTTGCTTTGTAACCTTATAACAGATGTGTGCCAACTCCTAAGCACACTTGTCTGCTCCAGTGGGCAGAGGCTCCAGGATGCAAGGAGCTTTATTGCCTGTGTGTTTGCCCGCAGGGACAAAGCGGAACTCTGCAAATGGAGCACCCAGAAAGTACTGGCATGCTCACTGGTTGTGGGTTTGTTTTGGGCCTAGAGCTCTCTTTGGTGTAGGCACTTAATGCTTGCTCAATGTCCTTCCCCGACACCTGGGAGTCGGGACAGTGGCTCTACTCCAAAACCCTCCTCCTTTTCACCTGACACAGAGGAAACACAAGCATATGGCTGTGGGCATGGGGTGACTTCTGCACAGGGCCATTGCCACTTTGAAATCATTAAACTGTCTGCCAGTGACTTATTTCCAGGGCGCCTATCTTCCCCCAGCTGCTGATTAGCTTTGTAGCCCTAATGCATGCTTTCTCTCCTTTCCCACAGACTCTCTTTGTTTGCTGACAGCATCTGTCTGTACTGATCCTTGCCTCACCTGGCACCGTTCTCTCCAGTCCCTAGAAGAAACCGCATTCACCCACATGCTAGGGATAAAAATAAGATTTCTACTCAAAGTCAGAAGTCTTTCTCTGAAGCAGTGTCATCTATGGGCAGAAAAACAAGCGTGCTGTTTCTTCTTGGATGAAGGGAAGCCGTCTTCCAGACAGGCTTTTGACACGGGGAAGACTGAGGTTTGATTTGAGTATTCTTTGCAGTGAAAAACAGCACTTAATTGGACCAAGAGAGAAAGAAGTCAGTCGCCTTCATGATTATTTAAACACACACACCAATCAAAAGTGCTTCACTGTCTTGTTAAAAGAGAAATTGGATTGCTGCTACATTTTTTACTGGCCCCCTCTCCATACAAAAGAGGAGAAGAAAGACATTTACAAGGCACCAGAATCTATTCGCTTCCTAACTATGATGATTGCATGTCAATATTGAGAGCCTGAAAAATTCTAACAAGAAACATCACTTAAGCAATGAGGTCCAGTTTCTTATTACTCTCTCTGAAAATGTAATTTTTTAAGATGACCACAAATGCAAGTGGGTTGTCCATGTGTTAAGAAGAGACAAGTGACATGGTGGCTGAATTGGGGACAGTGGACATTAATGATGAGAGAGTTCAGTTTTGTATTGAAAAAGATTAAAATAACTCATCAACATAAAAATGCATTCACTTCTACTAATGGCAGACATCTGTGCTGGAAATAGTATCGGATCATTTGTAGAGCAGTTTATAATTGTTAAGGTGTGCCTGCATTTGCATGTGCGACATAGTGCTCCCAAGGACCCTGTGAGGGAGGAAATGGCAATTTCATATTTTACAGGTAATAAAGCAGAGTCAGAGTCTGTCTCAGTTTTCCAAGCTTGAATAAAACCATCTATAGTGCTTCCTGTTAGTTATGACACACCCAACCCCCCACCCCTCTGCAGAATTACAAATTCATTCACTTGAATCAGTGGTGAAGAAGCCACTGAGTGTGCCACGGGAGGAGAAGGGAGCTGGCAGCACCAGATCTTACCCAAAGAACTGTAGTCCATCTAATGAGATATGTCTGACTTCAGCTCCCTGGAGGACCAAAACAATAAATGTCTTCTGTCCTAAACAAGTTTCAGACTTAAGGAGAAATAAGTTGGAAGATCTAGCAGATGGCGCCAAAAAAGAGTCTTATTAGTGATAAAGGTGATGTAGAAGGTGTCACTTGGTGGGAGAGTGGAGTAGAGCTGCTGAGAGGAACTCCTCACACTGATGGGTGGTATGGCCTTGGCCAGCCTACCCCCAAAGGCCAAGGGTGGGGAGAACATCAGAAGTTGGCTTCCTGCCTACGACGGTTAGGTCTTGGCTGGGCAGAGACAGGAAAACTTCTCTTCTTTGGTTACTAGGACCACTAGTACCAGGAATGGGGGAAATGGCCAGCAGAGTCTATATTGTGATGAGGAGAAACTCTCTTCAGGAGAAACAAGGAGCAAGGTGTCCTTGTCACAAGACTAAGCCTGCTTTCTTTCTTTCTGGGCTCCAACTCTGAGCCTCAAGGTGGAGGGATGCACAGGCTCCATGGGCACTACACATACACACACACACACACACACATACACACACACACATACACACACACACACACACACACACACACACACATCTACATATATATAGTTTCTCTAACAGGACCCAGAACTCTATAGTCACCTACTGTCTGGTATGCATCTATCTGTTCTCCTCTAGGGATCTGGAGAGCAGAGATTTTTTTTTTTAGCAATGCCCAGCACAACTTGGATCAGGGGAACACACCATCACTGCTTGTTGAATGTCTCTATAACATATTAAGTCAACTCAGGTTACAAAAAGTCAGCTCTAGAGCCCCACAGCTCTGGCTCCTGGACCAGTAATTTTTGTATCCTGTTTTTGTCAATGTTGTATTGCTGAGAAGGGACACCATATCCACAGCAACTCTTATATATATATAAAAAAAAAACCATTTAATTAGGGCTTGCTTACATTCAAAGATCTAAGCTATTATCAGCCTGGTGGGAAGCACGGCAGCACCGGCATATCTTAAGGCAGGTCACCATCGTAGGCTGTAGGGTTCGTAGCCAGATGGATGAATACCTTTCTCCTCTGCAGCATGCAGAGCAGAGGGCCTTCTAGTGACAGGAATGTTAGTCAGTAGGGATGAAGCCTCTAGTCAAGAACCTGCTCAGCTTCTATGTGCTTGATGAGAGATATTAATTTTGCCAGCAACAGAGAGCCTTACCAACATTTTTTGAGGAGAGCATCCAATAGCCCTGGGAATAACCTGGGATGTTTGGGGACCAGTGACTCAACAAAATGTACTCCATTCCTGGTACTGGAGGCTTTGATAAGACATTGTCTCTTCCATTATTTGGTGACTCTATTTAGATTACTTTTGCATATGTATATTTTAGGAAGCTTCAACAGTAGCAGACATGGCTCCTGTGGCCCCTCAAATTGCCCTGGTGTTAGTTGTCCTTCTCTATAGTTCCTCCCTTCTCCTTCTCAACTTTCTGTCTTAAAAACAAGAATTTAAGTATTCTCTGCAGATGATAAGCACTCCCATCTGAGTCCAGGGCAGGCAGGGCCCAGCCCCCGCTCAGCAGGTGCTGCTGCATCCATATATCCATTCTGTGTGTCTTATAGGATTGAAGATGACTTTGTTTTCAAGAGTTTCAAGGCAGGCTGGTCTCCTAGATGCTATAAGAAAGCAGACTAGGCAAGCCATGTGAGCCCACCAGTATGCAGCACTCCTCCATGACCTCTGTATTAGTTCCTGCTTCTGAGTTCCTGTCCCGTTTGACTTCCTGTTCTGAGTTCCTTCACTGATGAACAGAGATGTGGAAGTGCAAGTTATATAAACCTTTTTCTCCCTAACTTGCTTTCTGGTCCTGGGGCTTTGCTTCAGCAATAGAAACCTTAAGACAGCATCCCAAGCTGGGTGATGATGACACATGCCTTCAATCTTAGCACTTGGAATGCAGAGGCAGGAGGATCTCTAAGGCCAGCCTAGTCTACAGAACAAGTTCCAGCACAGCCAGGGCTACAAAAAAAAAAAAAAAAAAAAAAATCCATGTTTCAAAAATCCAGAAAACAAACAAGAAAACCAGTGTTCCGGGTTGGCTTCTACCAACTACTCTGCTGCTGGGAATATTAACTAATTTTTCTAAGCCCTCAGTTTTCTTGTCAATAAAATGGGATAATTCTATCAGCATTTAACAGTTATACCCAAATAAAGTGGCTTTAAAACAATGGACATGAACTGTCTCACGGGGTCTGGGAACCAGGAACTTAGAGGAGACATAGCTGGGTCTAGCTCCTGTCATAGCTCACAGCTGTCAGCTGGGGATATGGTCATTTGAGGCTTTGGGGTATGGGTCTGAGGTCGCATGATTGTGTGGCTGGTATGTTGATGGTAGTCTTGGACCTAAGGCCTCAGTGTTTTGTTTTGTTTTGTTTTGCTTTGCTTTGTTTTGTTTTGTTTTACCACATGGGTCTCTAAAAGGATTTGGTGCAATATTTCTAGAGCATGGTGGTGGGCATGTGATCAATCGGAAAGACTTAGGCAGAAGTTGCAACACCTTTCATGATACAGCTGCAGGCTGTTCATTGAGTTCTGCTGTCAACAGACCAGCACTGGTGGAGCACAGGAGGGCCATGCTCTGGAGGGAGCCTGGAATTCAGGCCCACTGCCAGCTGTCTTAGTTACTCGGAATCACACAATGGCTGGCACCTACAACTGTGCTAAATGATAGCTGTTGATAGATGTCATCGCTCCGTGCTTCTTGTCACTTCATGAAGAGAGAACCTTTCCTGATGCCTTGTTCTAAGTTGCCAGTGTCAGATCTCATGACATACCCGTCCAATGGTGATGTTTAAAAAAACAAAAAAACAAAAAACCCCAAATCAGTAGCAACCACTGGTCTCCCAGGCAATGCGAGCAGTTTAGAGAATAGTCTAAATTGTTTCTTTTCTTTTTCTGATTGCCTGAAGACCATGATGAGCCTCCCTCAGCTTCAGTGATCTGTGTGCTGTGGTCCATCAGGGGCTGGAGGACATGAAAAGTCACTGTCACAAGAAAGCTGCTGAGCTGTGGTTTGTGGCCCAGCTCTGGCAGACAGTGTAGTGACCAAGTCTATTCTAGTGGCAGCAGTGGGGACTGTGCTAAAAATAGAACAACCATCATCAAGGATCAGCTAAAGTGTCCCTTCTGTTGGCCAGGACTGTCACCACCAGTATCTTCCTAGTGGCTGCAGGGATGGCCATACTTCCTTGCAAAGCCATCGCAGGGGCTACCTGTGTGATCTCAGTCAGCGGGAGCTGCTGGATACTCCTCCCTCTCTCCCATCTTCTTCGTATAGGAACAGAAGTCCTATTCATGAGCTGGAACAAGGTACCCAAGACCAAAACCTATATTTGCCTGGCTTTCACATCACGGCAAGTTGCCAATGGGATGTAAATAGAGGTGGTGTGTGCAACTCCTGGACATGGAGTGTGCCTTTCTTCACCCCTTCTTCCTTCCTGATGAAGGAAGCTACGGGATAGCTATGATCTAGATATGATCAGATATGATCAGAGCTACGGGAGCCACTGGGGGTCATAAGTGACTTTGGCGACAGAAACCACTTAGGGCAGACTAGAAATAGACAAGAAACCCAAGGGGGATCCCTTTCCCACCCTAGGCTGGCTGCCTGCCTCTAGATTCCTTTATTATTAGGGAGTTATAGGTGTAATTCATTTCCTCTCTCTCTGTCTCTCTCTGTCATTGTCTCTCTATCTCACTGTGTATGTGTGTATATATTTGTGGTTGCATGTGTGTGTGTGTGTGAGTGTGTGTGTGTGTACATCAAATGTCTTTCCTCTTTCCTTTTCTGTGTTATCCAAGAGTGTGTCTCTCATTGAACCTGGAGTCTGCCAATTCGCCTACCCAGGCTAGCCAGTAAGCCCCGGGACCTGCCACCCCTTCCAGTGCTGGGTTACAAAGTGCATTACTCTACCTGGCTTTTACGTGGATATCGGGGACCCAAGCTCAGGTCCTCATGCTTACACTATTAGGCCTTGACTCATGGAGTCATCTCCCCAACCCCCAATTTTCTAGAGCCAATCCTGGTTTCTGTTTGTAACAAACATCAGTCCAACTACACAGTTTCCTACTGCAGTGGCAACGTTACTTCCTGTACAGGATATTGTTAGGGCGTTCTGTTAGCAGTAGTGCAAACTCTGTAAACATGGTTCCTGGAAAAGGAAGAGGACTCATCTTTCACTGTTTCACATGACACTTATTGAGTTCTGACTATAGGACAGGGGCTGTGGTGCTCAGACATCAGGGAAGTTCACTGACAAATTTTCTCAGAAGAGGAACTCTGTCTCATCAGTAGTCTGGTAGAAGGGTTGTAGATTCTTCAAGAGAGAGGCTTCCAGTCCAGTGCAGGGAGAGGCAGCTGGTGGCCTCTCTCCTAGTTCTGTTCCCTCCTTTCCTATGAGAGACAAGTCACCTTCAAGACACAAGTCAAGACCTCTACTCTCTAAGTGCCAAAATTCTACACACACATACATACATACACACACACACACACACACACACACACACACACCTTTCTCTGGTGCAATAGCCAAGAAGCCCTGAACACTTTCTGTTACAAAGGGTGATATCAATTCAGTTGAAAACAAAACAAAACAAAATCTCAGAAGCTCAGTTGTACGCTAAAATGTGGATGCTTTATGACCTCTATGATACATTCTCACACATGTACACACTTTTTTAGTTATGCAGGAGCTGGTGTGTGTCTAATAGAGAGACACATAAGCAAATGTGTATACATACATGAAAGATACAGATGACCAAAATTTAGAGCAGAAAAATATAATGCCCTCTTTTGAAGGCCCAGCTTGACATATATATTCTTGCAGTTCTGGGGATCAAATTCAGGGTCTTTTGTGTGCTAGCTAAATCTTCTGTCACTGAGCAATCTCATCTTCAGTTTTATATCTGTTGTTTTTTGTTTTCTTTTTTACAACACAGTTATACCTTAAGATGCTCTGCAATGGGAACAACCAACCAGGGGTGGTGAGTGTTAAGTTTTAATCTCAGGGGAAATGAAAAAAAAAACTGAAATAAAAAAAGGAAAGGACAGGACTGCTTCTAGGTGTGGTGGAGGAGAAAGTCTATTATAGATATGTAGGAGAGCACAGCCAGAGGAAGACATGTCTGGGAGAGTCCAGAGAAATCCCAACCCTGAGACAAGTGGGAGATGAGTCATGTAGGAAGGGGGAGGGGAAGGGAGAGGGGAGGGGGGGGAACCGCATACAGCAGCCAGGAGGCCTAAGGTACAAAGGATAGGTAACCAAGATGTCTGAATTATATAGGGAAGAGCCCCTGAGGGGAAAGGCAGCCCAGTGCCTGGGCTGGGGAGTTCCAGGTAGAAGAGTGTGTGTGTGTGTGTGTGTGTGTGTGTGTGTGTGTGTGTGTGGTGGTGGTGGTGGTGGTGGTGGTGATGGTGGGGTGCCAGCCAAACTCTGTATCTTCTTTCCGCTCCTAGTATAGCCAAGTGAACCAAATGCCTCTGATTGAGATCTCCTTGGAGACTCGAAGGATCTTCACCTGCCCCACCCTGCCTCACCCCACCCCGAAGGGACTGAAGGATGCTGGGAGAACCTGGAGGCCCGGTCTGCTTTGGTATGTTCCATCAGCACCTCAAACTGCTAGTCCTGGGTTTGAAACTTAAGTTAGTTGTCAGATGAATCCTGACAGCCAGATTCATGTTCCACACATCCTAACACCTTCCTGACCCCCTAAATACAGAGGCGTGGTTCTTCCATCCTTCCATGTGGCATCCATACACTAGACATAAAGAAGTTGGTATTGTTTTCAAGTGTGCCCTGAGGGTTTGAGATGATAATCAGACTCTCTGGCTTATTTACCTCCAGGGAGGCTGAGCCCTTCCCAAACATGAGTTCCTGCATTTTCTGATTTAGAGTGCAGCCTCTGGGTCAGTGAATCACAGACCATGCCGTTGGATAAGAGTGCCCATCGCCCTTCATTTGCTGCTGCTGTCTACTCCAACTCTAGCAAGGCCAGCTGGCAGTCAAGTTCCTCTGGCCTCCTGGAAAACTCACAGAAATGCAATTTAGCTGTAGCAGAGTCCGACAGCCCTGAGGTTTCGCCGGACTTGGAGCCTGGTACACCTGCTGACAAGGACAATTCATGGGGAAACCTGTGGGGTCCCAGTTCCAGCATGTGAGGTTTGTCACCCCTTGGCAATGGCAACCAATGGCTGGGATGACAGCATCACCCAGACCAGTCACTGTCATAAAAAATGGAAGTAACAGGAAAGGATTTCAGAAATTCTCAATGCTAGGTTACTGCTGTTGTTGCTACAGTGACTTACTTGCCAGACAAAGGAGAGCAGGGGAGAGACTGATTCTGTCCAGGTAGCTGCTCTTACAACAGTAGCCTTCGGTCTGAGCAGCCCACCTGCAGTTCAACCTCAGGGGACCTGGCTGTGGTCACTGGCGACAGGAAGACAAGAAGATAGGATCCACCCAAGTAAACACTGCAGGGTTTAAACATCTGAGTTATCCAGACATCCTTTCTGTATCTTCTTTCGGCTCCTGGTATAGCCAAGTGAACCAAATGCCTCTGATTGAGATCTCCTTGGAGACTCGAAGGATCTTCACCTGCCCCACCCTGCCTCGCCCCGCCCCGCCCTTCAGACTCTTTCTTGAATTTCTCTACTACTGTTTTCTTCTTTCCTTCCTCAGAGGAGAGGGAAAAGGAAGAGGATAGTTCACACTTATTTGAAAAGAACGCCAAATTTTTATTTTGCAAGCAATTCTAAAGATAACAGCAAAAACTAAGATTCAGGATGCCATGAAACAAGACATCTAGACAAGAGATATGCACATGCTGCTGGCCACATGGTACCTCCAGCAGCTGATCCAACTGTTCCACCTACTGCTGGGGGCAGGCCTTGAGAAGGCACATAAAAAGACTCAAAGAAGCAATATTCAGCAAAACCAGAACGGGGAAGCGGGAAGGGGTGGGTGGGAGGACAGAGGGAGAGAAGGGGGCTTACGGGACTTTTTGGGAGTGGGGGGGCTAGGAAAGGGGAAATCGTTTGAAATGTAAATAAAAAATATACCGAATAAAAAAAATTAAAAAAAAAAAAGAAGAAATGCAGAGTGGAGTTGGGGAGAAATGTGGTGGGGGACATGAACAAGTGTGCGTCCTAATGTCATCCTGTTGTGTCATATGAGGAATGACATGTATAACCAGACTTTCTAAATATCTTAAACCTTTAAGAGTTCTTTAAACAGAATACCTAATAATGTGAAGGTGGGTTGCTTAGAATCCAGCCAACTTTAGAAAGATAGTAAAATTTAATATGATGGATTTTTACTTGTACTTTCAAAAATATTTATCTACAAATATGAAGAATAAAATGCAAACACCTTCACAAAAAAAAAGAAAAACAAAAAAAAAAAAAAAAACGAACAGTGAGCGCTTCAAGCCAGTTAGTCCTAGGATTTCAGCTCCTGCTACTGGGCCAGCAAGGGGAGGATCCAGCAATATTCTGCTTTCTAGAATCTTTCCTTGTAAGACTTCCAGTGCTCTGATGGAGTTAAGCAAATAGGGGTCAGGGCAATCTGCTACTGCCATCCGGATCTCATACAGACAAATAAAAATAAGTTGTTCTTCCTGTTGTGGCTTCCTGCCCACATGTGAGGGACTATGTTAAACATGGGAGGCGCCTTTGTTGCACCTTCCTGTTGCACCTCTTACCCTCTCAAGCAACATAGAGGCCTTTGCTCTAGACTAAGGTCCTACATTCAGACCCAACACACAAGGCAACCCATCAAAATGGAGTTTCTTGTGTTGAAATTCATATCACCAAGTGTATGTCTTCGTGAAGGTGTTAGGTCCTTGGAAGTGTGCTATAGACAGGTGTGAGCGACCATGTGGGTGCTGGGAATTGAACCTAGGTCCTCTAGAAGAGCAGTCAGTGCTCTTTACCACCGAGCCATCTCTTCAGTCCCTCATTTGGGACATTTTTTTTTCCTAGCCTTGTCTAATCCCCATATTTGAACAAAAATTTCAGCATACTCAGAATTACATATCCACAGTTTTCCACTGCACAGACACCAAATACATTTCTTGATACTGTTTTATAGCTGTTTTAAGTATCCCTAGTAAGCCGGGCAGTGGTGGTGCACGCCTGTAATCCCAGCACTCTGGGAGGCAGAGGCAGGCGGATTTCTGAGTTTGAGGCCAGCCTGGTCTACAAAGTGAGTTCCAGGACAGCCAGGGCTACACAGAGAAACCCTGTCTCAAAAAAAAAACAAAACAAAGCAAAACAAAACAAAACAAAACAAAAAGTATCCCTAGTAATTAATTGCCACAGATTATTCCACCACCCCACCACACATCCAGATATTATCTTATAGAATGTTTTATTCTGCGATAGATCACTTTCACTTTCTAAATAGCTATACTATATAATGGGTACACAATAATTTGTGCAAATTCAAACATTCACTTTGACAAGTTTAATGTCTATATAATGTGTATGCATCTATGTGGGTATATGTGTAGGCCTGGGACATCATCATTACAATCAAGATAAAAATTCTCCCATACCTTAGCTTCTATCCTCTGCACACACTTCCTCATTCTTCAGATCTCACCTGCCTCTTGTGGTCACATTTGTTTGGTAGGTGTTATCTGGTCCCCAGGGTCTTGCCTAAGTATTCATACACTTACAGTGACAGAATGTGATGAATTTCATTTTATACCGTTTCAGACCTGAAAGCACACAAGTACCAATCTGTCTCTGTCTCTGTCTCTGTCTCTGTCTCTCTCTCTCTCTCTCTCTCCCTTCCTTTTTTCTTTCTTTTTTTTTCCAGTGCTGGGAATGGAACACAGAACTCTCTCTACTGTGGGGCAACAACGCAGCCTATGTTGAGAGCATCTACCTGTGTGTTGGATTGTTTCTTCTCAGAACCTCACTGTCAAGCCATGAGGAAGCTCAGACAGCTGGAGAAGACTGGGTGAGGACTTCTGGACTTAGGCCCCTAAGAGCCGGTGAGCTTCCAGGCAGTGGCAGCTCCCACAGCTAGCTATTTGGGTTGATTGGCATCTTGCTGCTTCAGTTAACACCAAGAACTAAGCCCAAGAACTGTCCTGGCAGCCCAGGAATCCCAGGGAATCAATTATTATAATTTATGACACTAAGTTGTAGTGTGGTTTGTTGTGTGATCATTAGTAAGTGAAACAAACTGAGAATAGAAACGATTCTTATTAGGATAGATTCTTGACTCTGTGCTGCTTTCTGTTTGCTTTCTTCATATCTAACCTTTTTATCCTTTTTTCCTTTCTTTTCTTCCTTCCTTCCTTCCTTCTTTACTTAGTGCAAGGGAGAAAACACAGGGCTTTGTGAGTGTGGGGCAAACAGTCTACCTGAGCTGTGATCCACACTAGAGCTGAACTCGACAAGAGCTGTCCTTTACCTTTCCACTCCCGTCCACTCTTAGAATTGAGTCTCTGCTCTTCTTTCTCCTGTGGGCATGCTAGCACTAGGCTCACAAGGGGATTGCTTGTTGCATAACGGAGAAGCAGGATTTAAGTCCTCATCTTACATGCCACATCAGCAGCATTTCTTTCTGTAAATCACTTCCTTCTTCTTTCTTTTTTCCTACACGAGTTGGGGAGGGATGACATCAGAGTAGCCATTATTTTAGAAAGAAACAGTAGCATCAAAACATCCTGCTGTCATGCATGTAGACAGTTGGGACGTTGGCTCAGTTTTGTGACACTGTCAGTGACATATTTCCTTTTTATCTTGTTGCTCCAACCCCACCATGTGTTCCATTTGTTTATATAGCTCTCGATATCTCTTCCTACCTCCTCATTCCACTACTGGAAAAGGGAAATACATGTGGAGGGCATACATCTCCCCAGTCAGGTAAGAGCCTATAGGCACATCCACTGTATCTACAGTCTTTAGCTGAAACATAGTCTCGTGATCACACTAGCAGCAACAGAGTTATTTTTAGCCATGCATCCAGCTAAAAATAATAACACCATGGAAAGGAAGAATGGGTTTGGAATAACTAGGCAGCTCTGCTAGACTGACTGAGCCATCTGAAGACATCTTTTCATTCTTGGTTGTAAGCTGCTTTTGATCTAGGATTCCAACTCTGATGTCTCAGGGCTTTATCTCTCTATGTGTTCATCCCTGTGGCCATTCTGCCCACCATACCCTTCTTTACCCACACTTTCCTTGTTATGTTCCCAAGGAAAGCCAGGTTTCTGTCAACATTAGACAGTCTTCATCTATAGATGCAAGATGTATGTATGTAAAGAGAGGAGACCACACTTAAGAAGAAAGCCACAAGGAGTGAATTCCACAGGCACGGTTAATAACAGAAATTCCATTCCACCCAGCACCTCTTAAAATCCCACAGCAAATCTGTAAGGAGTTGACCTGCTGTATTTTAGTGCGGGGAGGGTGGTGCTCAGACTCATAGGACCATTTGCCCGACTCAAGCATCTCGCAGAGGTGATATCTGAACCTGGGTGTGCCTGTTGCTTGCATTCCTCCTGATGCGGTTGACCGTGTCATGGAAGAGCTCTGGTCACCTCAGACAGAACTGACTATAGGGCAGACGACAAGTTCAGCTGCTGATCGAGGAGTGGAGAATGTCAGGAGAAATTATATAATGCTCCTTTTTGTCTGTTTTTGTTGTGCTGGGGAGTGAAAGTACAACTTTATGCATGCTAGGCACGTCCAAAGCTTTTGGTTTTCTGAGATTGGGTTTTGCTATGTAGCTCAGACTGGCCTTGAACTGCCCAGGCTGGTCTCAAACTCCTATTATCCTACCACAATGGGTTTCAATAATGTCCTTTAATTAATTAATTAATTAATTAATTAATTAATTGCTATGAGGTCTTTTGTATCTGAAATCAATTTTTAAAAACACACTGTTTTGTTTTGGTATTAAAGATTGGGCTAAGGGGCTTGGACATCTTGTGCTAAGGGGCAAGTGCCCTAATCACTGAGTCACAGCCCAGTTTCATTATATGTTGGGAGCACCAAGGTCCTTATGCCAGCAGATCGCCAAAGAAACCAGGAATGTTAAGCTTTCATGATTGTTCTTTCAAAGGAAGGGACATAGAGCCTGGTTTTCCATCCAGAAGGCTGGGAATTGGAGCTAACTATCAGCCTGGTGATCGGCCGGGCCATATCAAGTTCCCAACAACCAAGCCTAGAAGTGGTAGCAGTCTAAATGACCTGTATGTTATCTATATAGCCAGGGGCTCCCCCAAGCTCCCACAATCAGGACTTGAGGTAGCTAAGTGCCCAAATGATCTCTCTTTATATCTGTATGATCAAGACCGTGACAGATCCTGCCCTAAGCCCTTCAGATAGTACATGTATCCTATTTCTAGAACTTATCTTCTTGGAAAAATGACATGTACTTTGAGTTTCAATGTAATTATGCTTCCTTGTATACCAGGAAACTCTTTTATTCCAAATTGTACTATGCTTAAATATGCTGGTAATAAATCTCTTGGCATCAGACTTCCTAGAAGTTGGATCCAACCTGGTTGAGTAGGTCAAGCTGAACTGAGTTTTTATTCTCACCTCTTTGCAGTTCATTTCCCTGATTGCCATGAAGCCTGCAGGGAGCCCCACAACCATGTCCTTCACATTGTGTGTGTGTGTGTGTGTGTTTGCATGTGTATGTGCACATGTTTGTGTATGTGTATATGTGGAGGAAATTTTTTCTGCTATAACTTCACTGAATAAAGTGCCCGTTCTTTTTGCTCAGCTCTTTCTTCTGCCCCATAAATTCTTGGCTCTGGTGAGTTGAGTGAGTTCTCGAAGGTTCTCGAAGGTTCTCGAAGGCTGGATTTTGGTCAGTGCGAGTCTCTCCCTCGCCTTCCCTCTTGACATTCACTCTTCCGCGCGCGCGCGCGCGCGCGCACGCGCGCGCATGTGTGTGTGTATCTGCTGTGTTTCTTGTTTGACTGACTGCTTCCTTCTTTTCTAGAGCTTCTGTTCAGAGTTCTCAGCATTTCAATTTCCTTGCTCAATTTTTTTCCCTGTTTGAGTTTATCCTTCATGTTAGCGATGGTTTTGCCCACAGCAGTAACACTCTTCTCCAGGTCCTGAATTAACCCCTTTATTCCATTTGTCTTATCCAAATATGGATATATGGCCAGTGGTTCTTTTGAAAGACAGGATTCTGAATCTTCCTAGCATTTCAGGTTCTTGACATCTTTGGTTTCCATAGTTGAGTTGTGAGCCCATGCAGATGTTCCGAAGGGTTGTCCCATGTGATTTGGGGTTTCATGGTTGTGTGTGGTGCATCTATTGGGGTGGCTGTGTTCTACAGTTTTATCTTTCCTGTTTCTTTTTCTTTTCTTTTTTTGTTTTTGTTTTTGTTTTTGTTTTTCGAGACAGGGTTTCTCTGTATAGCCCTGGCTGTCCTAGAACTCACTCTGTAGACCAGGCTGGCCTTGAACTCAGAAATCCGCCTACCTCTGCCTCCCAAACACTGGGTTTAAAGGCATGCGCCACTATTGCCTGGCATCTTTCCTGTTTCTTACTCTTTCTATTTGTTTCATATTTGTTTTGAGTCCTTCTGGCGAGTTGCTTTCACTTGGGATTATGTTGCTGCTGCTGCTGCTGCTGCTGTGGGGGAGAGGTGGGGGAGGCAGGGTTTGGGTGGGGACACAGTGGTAACTGTTGTGTTTATTAAAAGATAAAGGGAGAAGGAATATGTTTTGTGGAGAAAGGGTGCCTCGGCGGGCCCATGCTGAGGCATCCATTCCCCTGAGGGACCAGCCACAGGATAGTATAGTATAGAATAGAGTTTATTCAGGGCATGGGGAGGAGAGTTGAGAGGGTAGTAGAGACAGAGAAAGGCAGAGAGAGGGAGAGAGTAGAGGAAGAGAGGCCAGCCATGAGCACTTGGTGGGCGGGGGAGCAGAACAGGGAGAGAGGGGCAGGGGCTAAAGGACAGAGCAGGAGCAAGAAGACAAGAGCAAGAGAAGGCGGAGTCAGGCAGACCTGACTGTTGCCAGGTAATGTGGAGTGGAGTAGCGCTTAGACAAAATGCTAACAGTGACACAGCACTGGTGTTGATGGCTTCACTTGTGTCCCTGGTAAGGTTCTGAGACACTGGCACCTGGGTACGTGAGGAGGAGAACGCCATCACAGTTTCTTTAGAGATTAAGTTATCAGTATCTAAACAGCGAGGTGAGGACAGACAGGGACTTGGGGTAAAGTACAAATGGGAAGGAAGGTCAGAGGAGTGAGGGTGGAGAAGCAAAACTTCAACCTAGAAAAGGAGGAGACTGCCAGGAAGGCTTTGTGGTCAGGAGTAAGCTAACAGCAATAAGCTCACAGCTGAGGGTTGCTTACTCGGCCAAGTACCAAGTAAATAAATACAAATTAGCAGTAGTGTTAGCAGGCACTGAGCCTCAGCACTTCTCCTCCCCAGGATGACCTGTGCCCTTGGACCATCCTTTCCCTGGGTCTCCTCGGTGTCTGTGGGTGACAGTAAGGGGTGCTTGGCTTAGTAACTCCCACAAGTTAGGTTAGCATGTCCTACCAGAGGAAGATTCCTTTGGCTGATGTCCACATCTGCCTAAACTCCCAGATCTGAGACCGCAGAAAAGCTTGCCCACCCGAGCATCCCGGTGGGCCTCGGACCCCTGCCCTGGGTTCCACAGCATCCTCCTAGCACTGTTTTGGGCAATGGTGCTCGTGGGGAGAGTTTTCTCTGGCAAATATTTCCAGGTGTTCTGGCCCCATTTCTGCTGCTTCACTCTGGTACCTATCCTGCTCCAGTTTGCAATCTGTGCACGCCTGTCCAGCCCCTGGCTGCTTTTCCACAAGCCAGATCTCTCTTCACAGCCCTGCCTCTGGGAGCATTGTGGTGGTGTTTTGATGTTGGTCACCTGGAGCCGCATCTTTTTTTTTTTTATGATTATTTATTGTGTGTAAGTACACTGTAGCTGTCTTCAGACACCTTCGAAGAGGGCATCGGACCTCATGGATGGTTGTGAGCCACCATGTGGTTGCTGGGATTTGAACTCAGGACCTTCGGAAGAGCAGTCAGTGCTCTCAACCGCTGAGCCATCTCTCCAGCCACATAGACTTGCATCTCAACTGGGGCCTCCAGTGGCCCACCTCTTCTAAAGAGGAATTCCCACTGTGCTTACTTCCGTCTTTCTCCTAGAGGAAGAAGGTTTATACTTATTTTTGTAATCTGCTTGCTCAGGTGCTGCTTCTAATCTGCCATTTTAGTTGGATGAAGACTGTTTTGAGGCAGAGTCTGGCCCAGGCTCACCTGGAACTTGCTATATAGCCCAGACTAGCTTCTAATGTGTAATTGTCCTCCAGGGGCCTTCCAAGTACATGCACTAACACATGTCACCATGTGGCTGGAAAGTTCAAGATTGGGAGCAGGGTGTGCCAGGTAGGGACTGAGGGATGCTGGGAGAACCTGGAGGCCAGGTCTGCTGTCTTAGAATCTTTGCTAGGGTTCTGACAGACCAGACCGGGAGACCAGACCAGACCGGGCCAAAGCAGTTCACGTGACCGAGGTTTATTGTGAGGGAAGGGGTCAAGTTGCCGGCGAAGAGGAGGGGGAAAGGAAGAGAGGTCAGAAGGGTCTGTCTTTTATTTAGATAATGCTGAATGTAGCTGCTCGCAGGTAAAGGTGGGCAGTGAACCAAGTGGATTCCGGGAATGTGTGTCGGTTGCCATTGCCACAGACGTGCAGGTCCCTGCCGCCTATGTGTGATGTCACTGGGTTCAGAGGTGATCTGCCGCAACGGTTCTTGACACCAACAATGTCTGTTTTCAAATTTAAAATATGCGCCTCAGTCCCTCGTTCTAGGGTCCGGAACCAAACATTTGCTTTGCATGGTAACTTAAAAATAACATTATTATTGACACAGCTGGGCTGATAGCCACTGTATGTTTCCTGTTCTCTGGCAATCTCTCTCTTTGCTTCTGTTTGTGTCTTCTTCTCTTTTTCTGCCTTTGCAGTTAAAAAATGTTTTAAAATTACATTTATTTATTTATAGAAAGACTTTCTCTGTCTCTGTCTCTCTGTCTCTGTCTCTGTGTGTGTGTGTTACTCCATTCTTTTTTCTTAGCATATCAATTGTTTTTTAAAAAGCATTTTGGTGCCTGTTTTGGAGCTTGTAATGCATTTTCTTTATTTTTGTTTGTTTGTTTGTTTTTTTGAGACAGTCTGACTATGCAACCCCTGGCTATTCTGAAACTCAGAACCAGGCTGGCTGGCTTTGAATTCTCAGAGATGTGCCTGCATCTGCATTCCAAGTGCTGGAATTAACGGAGTGCACTACCACACCCCGCCCATGGAATGCATTTTCAGTGAATTTAGGCCCTTCCAATAACTGTACACTACAGAATGTGGTGTCAGACAGGGGTTGGAGCCAAGAAGAGTTTCTGTTTGGGATGAGAAAGATATCTGGAAACAGATAAAGTTGATAGTTACAATGTAACTATCCCTAATGGCCCGGAATGATACCTTTAAAGATGGTTTGGAATAGTAAATGTCACTTAGTGTTTTTATCTTCATCATGCAAATAAGTAAGAAATGAGGTTAAGAGGACAGGAGGGAAGGGGGAGGGGAGGCTTCCATCTGGAGAGCTCCTGCTTTCTGCCACAGCAAAACTGGTTGCTAAAAGAACCTGTGGAAAACAAAGCCAGTTCTCAGCTTCAGGAACTGCGAAGTCAAAGCTGTGTTTCATAAGGAAGTGTTTCATCTGTTTAATTAGCATATTTAATGCAATGTAAATAACAGAGACTAGGAAGTGACAGGAGGTGGGGGGATGGGCAAAGCAGCAAGCACAAAAAGTCAGTGTGAAGGGCCCAAAGTTGACAGACAGGGAGACAGAAGGGCTGATAAAAGTCAGATTCAACTCACTCCAAAGACCCAAGGACAGACAGCGACGTGACAGCAGAGACGCCGCGTCGGCAAGCTAAGTGGGTGTAGTGTGGAGACACTCTTTGTTTAAAGTTCATTTGAGATTGGTGTCAGTGGAGCAACTGTGACAGGGAGGGCAGACCCAGGAGAATCGCTGACTCAGTCACTCCCACCAGGTGCCTGACAGGCCTGCAGTAAACACAGGCTTTACAAGCCCCGAGGATCCTGCTGCAAATGAAAACACAGCCTTAAATGTGCACACGGCACCAACTCTTTGTTTCTGCAGACACTTTGAAGATCTGAGGTCTCTTTTTCTCCCCTTAAAAGTAGAACCAGTCTTGTTTTCAATTGAACAAACATGAGCAAAGACTTCAGCTAGTCATTCATGATGTCGTCTTCCTGTGCACTCCATACTTCCGGGGTCGAGTTGACCTTCCCCTTGCCTAGCAACCGGCTCCCACTTCTGATGGATAATTCTTTCTCTTGCCATGTAAATTTTCTAATGATTTACTCTCCCTGGTAGCCATCAAACACTGAGAGAAAGTGTAACTGGTGGATAGAAGGGGACTGGAGTCTCAGGCACAGTTGACAGCCTGAAACAACAGATGTTGACAAGTTCTGCAAGCCTGGCCCTGTGGGAAGAGAGCCCATCAAAGTCATGTCTGCAGGGAACAGGCAGTACCAGAACCAGAACCAACTCTTGGTCAACCCAGTTGCTACTTCTTTTAGCCAGAGTCAGAAACAGTTCATTCTTGTCTGGGGTCCAAATTGAGTGTGGTTTCCAAAGTCTGTCCTGAGAAGGTAACTTAAGCAGAGTGGCTCAAAGCAGCAAAACCCTATTCCCGAGGGCTCTAGAGGCTAGAGATCAGAGGAAGCAAGTCTAGTTATTAATGAAAACTCTGGGTGGGAGCATTTTTCACTGTGTCCCCTCGCTGCTAATGGATGTGTCCAGCATGTCCAAGTGTGTCTGGGCTTGTAGCCTTTGACCTTTTTGTCTTGTCATGTTTTTATTGTTGTTTGTTTAGTAAGAATACTAGTACTGTATTAGAGGCTCATCCTATTTCCAAATGACTTCATCTTAGCCACTCTATCTGCAATGACTCCTTGCAAGTGAAGTTAAGACTTTCACATATCCCTATAAAGGACACATCTCAGCCCACGGAAGGGGAGAAAGCTGAATTCTTGGAGTAGGTAAAGCCACTACGGTGCTTTGGAGTCTGGTTTTTTGTTGTTGTTGTTGTTCTTGTAAAGAAACCCAGGAGGCTGGGGGAAGTGTTTGGTTTATCTGAGGAACTGTGGGTTATGTGAATAGAGGACAGCATTCTCTCCTGACTCCCAGGCTCTGGAATCCAGCCCGGCACAGCTTGAAGATCCCTCTGATTTTTGTTTCCATGGGCACCATGACAGAAGTGTGCCACAGAGAATCCTAGTATTCCCCTCAGCCCTTAACAAGAGCAGACACAAAGCAAACAAGTGTTGCTACAAACTCAGACAGTGTTGAAGCTCATAGCTGTGGTGGCTTTGAATGGATGTGTTTCCCCAAAAGCCTTTGGTTGAATAATCACTGAAGTAATAGTGCTGAGCTGAGGATCCTTACAGGAAGTCCCGCGGAAGAATCCTTACAGGAGCACTTGTAAATGATTGAAGGCTGTAGCTCTGTTGTCAGGGTCACTGTCTGGACTGGCTATTTCCTGGCTCTTGATAATGTTGTTTAAAAAGTTGAAGAGGTACACAAAAATAATAAAGTAGTAAGAAGTTTTCTTCAAAGACAAAGTGCAAGTCCCGAGCAGATGCAAGGAGCAGCAGGCTGCTGAGGGGCTGTGTTCAGAGCAGCAGGTGACTGCCTGGGGCCTCCTGGGTTTTACAGGGATGAGTGGGCAGAGGAGTTGGTTTCTGGGAGTGGGGGGGTGTGGGTGGTTTTCTGTTTGGATTAACAAGCCTGGGTTCTGTAAGCCTTTATTTACTGTACATGCCCTTCCCCTTGATGCATCTGGTTTAATCATATGCACACCCAACCATGCACATGCCTAAGATGATAAACAGGGAATTTCCCCTGGAAGTTTATTCAAAGAAGCTTTGCCCTGCTGTACATATACCCACAAACGAGTTCAGGGCAGATCCATTCATTTTCCTTAGTTTTAGGATGTGTTTGGTCACAAAGGGGGAGTTAACAAGAAGCTGTTACCGAAGAGCAATCTGTTGCATCGTCTGAGCAGGTGAATGTGTAGCTCAAGCAGGTGGAGAATCTCAGGCTGGCAAATGTATTGTTGGGTGTGCGTCCAGTTCAAACCATGTGGAACCTTAGGCTGTTCTAAGCTACTCTTATATTTACCTGCCTCAGCTCAGTGGTTGAGCAACAGGGTCCTGGGTCTGATTCTCACGTGCCCCAAAATACAAATACACACATGTACACATATAATAATATATAAATATAAACAAATGCATACATGTAATAATATATAAATATAAATAAATACATGCATATACATAGTAATACAAATGTAAATAAATATATTCATACACCTAGTGATATATAAATATAAGTACATGCATACACATGAATGGAATTGGTGACCTTTAGAAAGACTTGGGGTCTGTTAACCAACCCTTTCTGCCCTTCTGTCAGGTGGAAAACAGAATTCAAGGAATCAATTTGGAAGCGAAGATCTAGTTTGACAGACACTGAAACTCTAGCACTTCCAGTTTAGAGCTCCAGCTTCCAGAATTGTGAGAAGTAAGTTTATCTTCTCTATAAATCCACCCGGCTTGTGGTGACTTGTTATAATAGCAGCAATAAACTACATCCTCAGAGTAATTTAACATCCTTAAAAAAAATCCAGAAATATACTTTTCTGAACCTCAGTTTACTCTTCTGCAAAATAGGAAAACAAAACTGTTCTTTTCTCCTGCTCCACCCAGACTGCTGTTCTGGGAGGGCTGGGGTGGGGCCCTGGGATCACCTCATCATCCTAAATTCCTTCCCGAGCTTTCCCCTGGCTGAGGCGGTGCTTCACTCCGCCCCGCCCCTCCTCCACACCAACCTCTCCCTTCCTGAGTCTGCACTCATTCTAAGCTATCCTTAGTGAATACAAGAAAGTAACTCAGAGGTGTCGCTGGGTGACTGGAAAACTGTCTCCACATAAGCCCTCAGGGCAACTTCCTAATTTTGTCAGACTTTTATTGCTTCATGGAAGATCAGTGTGGTTCCTCTGATGGCTTGGCATTCTGGTCACTGGCTATAAGATAGGGAGCAGATTAGTGTCATTTCTGTGGCTGTGATAAAAAACATATCCAGCCAAAAAGCAACTTAAGGAAGAAAGGGGTTACTTTAGCTCTCGGTTTCAGGTTCCAGGACATCACTGAGGTGATGTCCCAGTGGCAGGGCTTTGAGACAGCTGGTCACATCACATCCACAGCGGAGATCAGAGAGAAATGAATGCATGTAATGAATGCATGTATGTTCAGTAGCTCATGTGCTTGTGCTTGGCTCATTTCTACACACACACATACACACACACACTCACACACACTCACACACAGACACACACACACTCAACACACACACAGACACACACAGACACACACTCACACACACACAGACACTCACACACACAGACACTCACACACACACTCAACACACACACAGACACACACTCACAGACACACACTCACACACAGACACACACACTCACACACTCACACACACATACACACACAGACACACACAGACACACATGGACACATACACTCACACACACACTCACACACACACACTCACACACACTCACACACACATACACACACACATACACACACACAGACACACACACAGACACACACTCACATACTCACACACACATACACACACATACACACATAGACACACATGGACACATACACACACACACACTCACACACACTCACACACACACTCACACACACACTCATACACACATACACACACACACTCACACACACATACACTCACACATACACACACAGAGACACACACAGAGACACACACACACACACACACACACACACACACACATGCTGCCTAGGGAATGTGCTGCCTACAGTGGGCTGGGTTCCCCCACATCAATTAATATAACTAAGATAATCTCCCATAGACATGTCCATAGGCCAAGTCACTCAACAATCCCTCAAAGAAATTCTCTTTCCAAGTGATTGTAGAGTGTGCCAAATCGACAAAGCTAACTGTCATAGGGCGTGAGTTATGCTTGGACATTACAAATGGTGATGTGTGGAAGCTCTAGGAAGGCTGGTGCTGGGAGAGAGGACTCCGTCCTGGCTTGTGAGGACAAGCTGGTGGGGTAAGGCTGCCGTGGTCACGGGTTTTGTGGAACAGGCTGCTGGTTTTGACCATGAGGAGCCCTGCTTAGTGTCCTGTCCAGGCTCGGTCTCTGACCTGCCCCACCTGAGCCTTTTGGAAGCTTTGCTTTTGTCTATCAGATTCTCAGCAGTGCCCAAGCCATGGGCTCATCATGTACTAGGACACTGTGACTCTGTTAGGGGGCGGTGCCATGCAGCAGTGTGCCCCTCCCCCGGCTTCGTGCCATGGTCCTTCCATCTCGGTGGGTAACGTCCAGGCCTACACTGCTGCCTTTCTCTGGCGTGGTTGAATTCTCCCCAAACTGTTCAAATTAATTAACTCCAACTTCCAGCCATACCTTCCCACCTCCTCTTTTGTAAAATCTATGCTCAAGCCAGTTGGTTTTCAGCACCCGACAGATGCACGTTTGCATATTAAGCCCCGCCTCCTACAGCAGAGTCGCTTAGACTGAACAGAAGGGCTCTGAGAACTTGAAACTGTGTGTCCTGTTTTCTGAGGGACGAGGGGGTCTCTGTCTCTATTGCTCTGCATCCTGAAAAGGCCAAGAGAGGGGCAGGAGAGATGGCTCAGCGGTTAAGAGCACTGGTGGCTCTTCCAGAGGACCTGAGTTAAATTCCCAGGATCCACATGACAGTTGGAAACTGTCTATAACTCCAGTTTCAGAGGAGCTGGCACTCTCTCATAAACATGAGGCAGAATACCAAATAAAACTAAATAAATCTAAAAAAAAGTAAAACTAAATAAATCTTAAAAAAAAAAAAAAAAAGGCCAGGAGAGGCCATAGCAGAATACTTTCATAGCATCATGAAGTCATAGGCTTAATCTCCAATACTCTCCCTCCCCACAAAGTAAATTTGTCACTATTTAGGATACATTCTTTATTACCATCATCATCATCATTATTATTTTGTTTTGCTTTATTTTATTTTGTTTTGTTTTATGTATGGGTGTTTTGCCTGCTTCTGTTGCCCATGGAGGTCAGAAGAGGGTGTCAGACCCCCTGGGACAGGAGCTACAGATGACTGGGAGTTGCCACATGGATGCTGGCAATAGAAACCCAGGCCTGTGCAAGAACAGTGAGTGCTCCTGACCATTGAACTATGTTCCCCAGTCCTCTAATCTCTTTATTGGAAAATGTATATAAGCCTATGGGAATGCAGGGCAGTGATGCTTTCGAATATTTGTGACTGTGGAATGGCTAGATCAAGCTAATTAAGGTGCATTACCTTATATGCTTACCAGTGGTCTAATAATAAAATTTTGAATTGATTGTGGGCAGCAGAAAGGTGTAGACAACCTTGAGTCTAAGAAATAATAGCCTGTCTCCTCTATTCGTCACATACTCTTAGGAATTTCGTTGCTATTTCCCTTTATAAATAAGAAAACTGAGACTGAAGGCTGGGAGTAGCTAGCCCACTCAAGCGTACACAGCTAACAAAAGACAGACCTGGGGGGATTTGAACCCAGGTTCATACCAGTTCCTAGCCCATGATTTCATCTAGTGCCATAGTTGCAGCACCCAGGTGATGCTTTCCTCCCGGAGTCCTTTCTTGCAAATGACACTTCAAACTCTTAGAATTTAGAGGAACCCAAGAAAGGGGGAAGGAATGTCAAACAAAGGGTTGGCTCTCAAAGACAACTGGTTTAGAGGGTTAGGAGCAGTCTGTGGGCTCCTGTGAGCCAGTTCTTACATTGTGAGTAGCTCTAGGGTGCATCTTTGCAACCTTGTTTCTACAGATAATATCAGCTAAGCACCCCAAAACTTTTGAAACCAGCTCAATGCCACCTGACTGCATGTGTGTGTGTGTGTGTGTGTGTGTGTGTGTGTGTGTTAGGATGTTTGATAGGCAAACTGTGGGCTTGTATTAATGAGCAGTCAGGCTTTCTCTCTTGGACATTTCACACAGTGTACCCCTAATTCAGCTTGCTGCTGTAAAGATAGTATCTGAGAACATGAAGGGTCCATAAGGGTTCCCCAGAGCGCAGGGGCTTGGGGCCTGGAACCTTAAGCCCTCTAGCATAGAATTATGCTCCCTGGGCAATATGGGATGGACATACAGTCATATGTCAACTGTGATTGGGGAACTGTATCATGGACAGAGATTTTCATTTCCTCATGCTTTTCTACAATAGAAAAGCTATACACTATGTTTGGTATAGACATCTGTTTGGGATGAAAGGAAAAGGAACATTTATCATTGTCTTATTAACATTTATCTTGCCCTGCCAGTGGGGAGAGGGCACTAACATCACCTGCCACCTCCTCTTAAGTGTGTCACAATGAGAGAACACAATAGAAGCCACAGAGTGCACGTGAAGTATAAGATCTGTACAAACCCAAGAGCTGGCGAGTGTCCCAAGCGCTTATTAAAGGTGCCAAAGACCTGATTCTTGCTGGGTGGACCAAGCTGATGTCAGACTTCTGATAATCCTTCTTTGTCGGGCTTCAGACTGCAGGGTTTACAGCATGCACCGCCACACCTGGCTTAGAGACAAATTTCACTTGGCGATAAGAAGGCTTAGATTAAAAGTCAGTTTTACTTGAGGGTTGTGGCTTTATATGTATCTGTTTTATATTAAAGCAAACAGTACTCAATTTCACCTGGAAGACTAAGAGGAAATTTAAACTCAAAGGAAACCGTGTCATAGTTCAGTACACAGGGCATGAATTTAGTCCAGTTTGCGCTTCTGGAGGAGAACGTTTGAGAAGGCACGAGGTAGCCTCAGCTCTACTTTCTACAGAGACTCTTCATCTTCAGGTCTGTATCATATGCTGATGTCATAATCTTATAACACCCAAGGCCTAAGCTCTAGTACAGCAAAGGTTTCATTCCCCTCCCATCCAGCCCAGAAGATACCCGGTACACTATGAGAAATTACTCCAGGCAGTCACTCAATGACCAAAGCTCTTTCCATCTTGTGGCTCTGTCGTCACCCAGGGCTTCTGGGTCCTCTTCTCTTAGCCAGCTAATGGATAAAAGAGATAACATGGGGCTGGTCAGAGAGCTCAGCTGGTAAGGCGTTGGTGGGCCTCAGTTTACTCTAGCACCCAAGTAAAATATGCCAGGTGATGGCATGTGTTTGTAATCCCAGCACTGGGAGATAGTGATAGGATCCCCAGGTTTGGTTACTGGCTCACCAGCCTCGCTTAATTGGCAAGCCCTGCTTTCCAGTAAGAGATCTTGTCCCCCTACCACCACCACCACCACCACCCTTACCCCACAAAAACGCTTAACCTCCAGATTTTAGGAGCTGGGTTAGGTTTGGAAGTGACGGACAACACCTTTAACTAGCTGAAACTATCCTGACAGTCTCACCTATGCGCTCGGAGGCTGGAGAATACCAGCTAGCAGAAGTAAGGAAGCACACAGCTGTGGGGGCAGGGAACACAGAACCTTAAGGAGGGCTTAAGCTTTGCCTCACTTGGTCTTTTCAGTGCATTTAGTTCTTTTGCCTTCCGCAGAGTGTCAAGTGGCCCACTCCTGACTCTCTCAGGTTCCTGGCCAAGTGACGGCTGCCACATCTCCGGCTTCTGTTCTTAAAGCTGCCAGATTTCCCGGGGCTGGACAGTGGCTGTTTTCTTCAGTAGTAGATAAAATGGTCTCTCTAGTCTAGTCTACTCCTATGGGTGACCTCACAGACTATTTGAGGCATACAGCATTATCTGAGCATCTCAAGTCCAACCTCCATTCTATAATCATACTCCAGAATCACAGCTTGCTTCACAAAAGCATGACAGACTCTGCTTTTTTAAGAATGAATGGCTCAAACATTGTCCATGGGACTAGAGAAAGGCACACTATATCCAAGTCTCAAGCTAACCCTTTCCCCCCAATTCTGGGTACTTTCTCTCCTTAGGCCAAGGAAAAATGTTACAGGCCTATCAAAGAAACCAAATAAATAACTTCTGATTCTGTCCCTCGGCAGATCACAAACTAAACCACAAGTCTGAAATTCCTTGTTTAAGGTTCAGTAAGGGTTATAAATTATTTGTAAGGTCTTTTAATGACTTAATAGCTACAGGTGGAGAAAAATATGAATGGGCTCATGAGCGTGGCAAAGCTAACACCGAGGGTCACAACACAGTCTAACACAGGAAGCTCCCCGGTAGAGGGCTGTGGCTGTACAGCAGTGGGCACAGTATTTGGAGCTGAGGACGGAGATGGCTCTGGCATGAAGGACCAAGGGAAGGAAAGCTCGGCAGTGTGCCTCATGCTTAGGCACCAGCCCTGCTGAGGGACAGGCTGGGCCCAGCCCTTGGCTGAGGCATAGTTACTGAACCTGAAGCTTCACAGGCTCTCTGGAAAGCATGGGTGTTGATCCAAGTTCTGTCATCCGTGTTGACCCTCACTTCCTCTTCTCTCTTCTGTTTGCTTCGTGCTGCCCACACAGGTTGGGAAGGGCGTGCTCGCCTGCCATTCTCACAGAAGCAACACAAATATTTTTAACCAAGCTGAGGTCACTTCCTAACATTAACAGGCCCCTTTGTTCATTGTTCAACAGGAGGAAAAACATCCCCCAGTTCTTCACATAGATTAGGCTTGAATAGAAAAATCGTTTTTATGCTTTCCTCTCATATTTAATAAACATCATATGATGGTGCCATTTCTCTAGGGACCCAGATGACTTGGCTCAACAGAGGTGGGAAGAATTTCTACCCAGTTATCTTTTTTTTTTTTTTTTTTTTTTGCCTTGGTTTCTTACTGTCCTCCTACTCATCCACCTCCAAGAGACAGATGATGCCCGGAGCCGGTCAGACATCACCATAGCACCTTTTCTAAACAACTTCTCAGAGCTGCCCTCTTGCTGGATGGCAAATCTATCACTCAGCAGCTGGTCTCTTTTCCTTACCTGCGTAATGAAGCTTGTGGTTTATTATAAACTTGGTCCAAGGCCTAATTTCTATTCATGAAATCCTGTCATCATGGTATGAAGAAACATGCTGTTTAAGGGCCAATATTATAATGAAACGCTGGCCTGGCAGGTCCCAGCAGTGGGAATTGGCAAGGACAAGCCATGCTGGGTAGAGCGGTAAGCAAGGAGGTCCAAGCCCTTCAGCACCCTTGTCTCTGAGCAGGTTGCCGCCTTTCCTCCTCTGTCCTAATGCTTTCATGCCCGGATCTGGACATATTTATTAGGCAGCTTGTCTCCCATCCCTCCTTTCCTTCTCTCTCTTCTTTTTGTGTGTGCATGTTTATCTGTATATGGGTGCTGATATATGCGTGGGTTTGTGTATGTGGAAATAAGATGTGTGTGTGTGTGTGTGTGTGTGTGTGTGTGTGTGCTGTATTAGTTAATTTTCTCTTTGCTGCGGCCAAACAGCTGACGAGAAGTAACTCAAGGATGGGAGGTTTTATCTTGGCTCACGGTTTGGGGGATACAGTCAGTGGGAAAGGCACGTGGTGGGAGCATGAAGCCTCGGGTCCTATTTATTCATCAGTCAGGAGCCGACAGAGTGATGGATGCTTGAGCTCACTTAGCCTTCTCCTTTCTGTTCAGTTTTGGCCCCTGCCTACTAAATCACTCATGGTAGGGATGGGTCATAGGACCTTCATTAGCTCAATCTAGAAGCTCCCTTATAGACGCTCCCAGAAAGTGGTCTCCCAGGTGATTTTATATCCAGTCAAGTTGACAAAAGAGATTGATCATCACAGGCACCTTCCAAATTCTATTTGAGACAGGGTCTCTCGCTGTCTGGGAACCTTGACACCCAGGTTAGGCTCCAGTAAGCTTTCAGAAGTCCACCCGTCTCCACCTCCCCTCTTGCCATTGCTGGGATGAGAAGCAGGTGTCACCACATCTGGCTTTTTGTACACGTGCTCTGGGAATCCAGACCCAAGGCCTCATGTTTATGAGGTGAGTCCTTTACTGAACTAGCTGTGACAGTTTGTCTTGGATCAGTTCAAAGTTCTCATTTCAGATTCAAAATGCTGCCTGTTCCAAGAAATTCAGCAAAACTAAGAATCAGGGACACAATGATTTTGTCTCTCTGCCTCATAACCTGGGGCTGTTCCCCACCCTATAGCTCCAAAGTAGGAGAGTTACCCAGACTCCATTGTCTCCACTTGGCCTCTTTACCCATAATGTGAGGATGTGACATAAGTGGTTAACAGCCTCGGATAAGACTGGCACCTAAGATGTGAAAGGGTCTTTCAACCTGGATAAACTGATTTCATAGAGAGTTGAGTTTCTCATGGGAAAAGACAATGAAGTGAGTCATATCTTCTAGAATATTGACTCTTTTGATATTCCAGAAAAAAAAAAAAAAGCAAAAGGAAAGGAAACATCCTGGGCCTTGAAGCAATAGCAACAGAGCCAGGGGAGCCCTGCTCTGAGGTGAGCTCTGACGTAGTGATGGCAATGGTGCAGCCGTTGATTTCCCAGAATCAGGAGTTACAAGATGATGACTCTCTGTCTTAGTAGTGATTCTATATTGCTGCTTCTCGGTCGCTTAGCTTTGCCAAGCTCAGATCTTCTCTAACCCCAAATCATAGTGGTTAGAACCACAAAACACTATACTGTAACAGGAGAGGTGTGTGCTGCCACAGCACTTCTCAAAATGTCTTCTGCCTGGCAACAATCCCAAGACAGTGTTGAAGCATCAGGTAGCCATGAGAATTTGCTTACAGCATATATTTTCGTACATGCTACAATCTCGAACAGTTACAATGTATAATTGTACATTAAAGGTTCCAAGACAGCTGGGCACAGTAGTACACAACTTTAGCCCCAGTACTCTGGAGGCAAAGACAGGTAGAACTCTATGAGTTTACAGGCATCCAAGTCTGCAGAGTGAGCTCTAGAGCAGCTAAGGCTACGCAGCAAAACTCTGCCTCAGTGAATGAATGAATGAATGAATGGACTCTGAATCATTGGGGACTGGGATAACTCAGTCATTAAAATGCCTTTGTGCTTTCTAAGCACAAAGAATTGAATTTGAATCCTAGAATCCATATAAACACTACTAGGGAGGCAGAGATCGGCAGATCCTGGAGTTTACTAGCCAGTTAGCCTTACCTAACTGGCAAGCTCCAGGCCAGTGAGGGATTATGGCAAAAATGAAGAATGAATGATACTGTAGGTTTACCTCTGACATCCACATGCATGTGCTCATGTGTACAGTTTGTGCTTGTGAAACAAGGATGAGGAGCAATGTATCTACCACACATATGTGGACACTCCTTATCACCAATAAACCTTCCTGCCCCTGAGAGATGCCTCTCACCGTCTTCCCTGAGCTGATAGTCACACACTCTGCACGTGAGGTCTGGTAGACAGACCAGAAACACCCAGAAGTGGGAGTCTTAGTTGGTACACAGCCTTACACAGGCTGGCAGCCCTGGAGTGGAGCCATCACACCTGCTGTGGGCTAATTGTGGACTCATTTCTAGAGGCGCAAGGGATTCTGCTTGCCACCCACAGGAGAGTGATAACCCTGGAAGGCCAACTGACACATCAGTGGCCAATCAGAGACTGGCACTTTTCTTGCAAACAGTGGATTTGAGGGATATTTATGACATTTCCTGTTACTTTTCAGCTTATTTTATGCTATTTTACTTAAAGTGCTTGTGTTTGTATGAGATGCATGTATGGGTTTGATGTGTGTCTATGGCTGTTACTGTGTGTGAGTATTCTTGTGCAGTGCATGGGTGGAGTCAGAGAGAATTTGCATGCCAGCCTTACCTTCCACCTTGTCTTAAGATGGGATTCCTTTATGGAATACACTAGGCTAGTTGGCCTCCAGCCTCCAGAGATTGTCCTGTCCCACCTCCCGTCTCACCTAGGAGCACTTGGGTTATAGATATAGCTCACTGTGCCTGGCTCTCTTCTATGGATTGAAATAAGGTCCTTGAGTTGTCACAGCTAGTGCTTTGCCCACTGGGTCATTTCTCCAGCCCCTGGTTATTTCAAAAGTATCACCATCTGTACATTGTTTCTATAAAGCCTAATAATTTTGGAGGCTACAAATATTCCTAGGGTAAAAATATGACCCAGGTACATGTGTGCAAAACAGGGTCCCAAACCTTGATGGCAGCCAATGTGTGGCTGTCCTTGTGTGGCCAGGTGCTGATGGCATATTTGGGGATTCCTCCCCTTCCTCCTCCATGCTTCCACACTGTCCTTTTCCATCAGTCAGGCTGATGTCATAGGGGACTCACCTCAGGATGAGGAGACAATGCAGAGAGCTGAGAAAGAAAAAACATTAAATGCGGTTTAATTCTTAAAAGCTCAAGCTTTAGATGAAAAGAAGCATCCAGGGCAGGGACCACACACAGACAATGAGCATCTTCCGGAAAGTCAGTTGTGCTGGATAGTGTTTGCTGGAGCAAACTGTGAAGGAACATTTGGCTGAAGCAGACACAGGAGAAAAGATGTCCTACTAAAGCAAGCACATGAAAAGACACATGATGGAGGATCCTTTGCTAACTACACACATATATTGGTCTGCCTTGCATGGCATAGGTGAACTGCATTTGTTGGGACTCCATAGAAATGCACCAAAAAACTTCCGGTGGTGTGCTGAAGTTTTGTGCTGCTCCTACAGACTTGGGCTCATTGGCAGAGTGATGTCAGCTGAGACAGATGCACGCGCTGAGGCAAGACCCGTGGAGGACGCGTGATGTTTGGAAGGTGTAAATAGGACTCAACGGACAGTGATGGAGGCTGAGCTCGGCTCGCTTATAGAGTTACCTGTGCAATGCTTGTGGGTCTCGAATCTGCTGATCTTTGCATCCCTGAGAGAGGCACAGCCAAGATCTTCTCCTGGCATCCCTCTGGGTCCCTCTTGTTGACTCGTGCTGAGGTTGAGGCCTGGCTGCTTCTGCTAGGTAGTGCCACCTCTGCTGATTTGTGTTTGCTATCCTGACTCTACTGAGCTGGACTGCTGGTGTATCCGTGAAGTGTTTGCAAGAGGATCGAGCTGAGGCTGCTAACCTGTGAACTGAACTGTCGATTTCCAGACAACACAGATTCGAATTGCTCCAAAGAACAATTCTAAAGGTCCACCTACCCCGTATCCTTTCTTTCCCACAACTTCTTGTGGGTAGTGGACTAAAAGAGAAGTTAAAGCATTAAAGAACCATCATTAAAAATAGGGTTTGAAAGAACTAAAGTTACAGACCTGCATGTCTATGTCTATGTAACAAATCAGGGAGGGTACCTTCTGTTTATCTGCAAAGTGGCACGTGGCGACTTGTCTGTCTTTCATGTTCTGCATTGCAAAAGTCTGTTCCCTGGCTACTTCTAACCACAGGCTGCTTTGAGCTTCTGATGCTCAGACAGTGTGGTAAGACAATGAGCAGAAAAGTTGCCCAAGGCCTGTGATGCCTCTAAGATATCAGGTGGAATCAACAGCAGAACCAGCCTTATAGGGTGAGTCTTTCACCCAGAGGGTGCAGAAAGGACCACCTGTGATGAGATTCGGGGACACTTAGGGAACAAATCCACCCTGAATAAATGGAGAGAGATACTCAGGGGAGGGCTGGGCACCATACCCTGCTCTGCTTAGGGCAGTCCTCTTTACTCAAGCCCAAGATGACCTTCATGCCACCCTGGGGGCAGTGATTGTGCCTGGCCTTCAGCCTCTGGATAGGTCATGCTTTTGTCCCTGCTAGTCCCCAGCTAGTCCCAGGAACTTAATGCCAACATAGCACATCCTTCTTGGTACCACGGGTTTCAGGCTTCTTTCCTGTCTCTGGAGAAACACACACACACACACACACACACACCCCACATCTGGACAATGTAATTCTTCTAGAATTTACTATCTCGTTTTCATTCAGCATTGTAGAAGAAACACTTGCTCCCACTTTTCTGACATCAAAGAGCAAAAGCATTCTCCCAATAAATTATCTTGTCTCCAAAGAAGGTATTTTCAGATTTGTTGGAAAGTATCTAATCTGTGATTATTAGTTCCAGAAGAAAAGTGCAATGTTTCCAAGTGAAGTCTCTCTCCCTCAGTTAGCTGTGACCCTCTTCCTTACGTCTTCCCTAGCTTAGGACCTTTAGGGAGCATGGCCAGAAGTCAGAGGGCAGCTTTGAGTTCCTTAGTGCAGTGCCCTTTAAAAGCCCAGAGCATTTTCTTGTTGTTGTTGTCATTTTGTTGTTTTGTCCCACTTATGAGCTCTGCTGCTGCAGCTGCAGCAGCTGAAGCACCTGAAGTCCTTCAGGCTAGAAATGGCTACCAGTTAGTTCCTCGCTAGGACTGTGCAGGAAGAACAGTGCCATTTGCTTTATTTTTGGCTTCTATTTTCTGTGATGAAACATGGACCAAAATCAACCCGGTGAAGAAAGGGTTTATTTGGCCTATGCTCTCCCATCACAGTCCATCCCTGAGGGATATCAGGGTAGACACTTGAGTCGGAAGCTGAAGCTGAGACCGTAGTTGAACACTAATTACTAGCTTGCTCCCTGTGGCTGATTTAGCTTGCTTTCTTATAACCCCAAACCAAGCAGGTTGAGCACCCAAGGGTGGCACCACCCCTTGGTAGGTTGGTTGGGACCCTTTTGCACCAATCATTAATCAAGAAAATGCCCCCCACTGACTTGCCTAGAAGCCAGTGTGATGGAATGACTTTTTCCTGCTCATTCTGGATCTTTCTACCCCTGTATTTGGATCACTTTTTGTGGGATATCAAATTTACCAAGATCTTGGACATGGGAAACACTGTCAGCAATCCAAAACATTTCCTCTCAGGGTGTCTTCTAATTGGAGTAGATTCAGACATCCAGCAGCATCATTTGGCCCCAGTATGCTCTTGAAATAACCTACCAATGCCTCTATTAATTTCAACGCCTACAGCTAGAGAACTTCTGCGGCAGGCATGGGGAAATGGCAAGAAGTTCCTTATGGATAGGCTTTTATGACTCTCATTTAAGAATCTAGGGACTCCAGTGGAATCTTCATAACC
This sequence comes from Apodemus sylvaticus, assembly GCF_947179515.1. NCBI lineage: Eukaryota > Metazoa > Chordata > Mammalia > Rodentia > Muridae > Apodemus > Apodemus sylvaticus. Next base: position 79,785,318 of record NC_067473.1, on the reverse strand, counting down.
TCCATCTGTTGTAAATCCCTCCATCAAAACACACAGACGGTCTGAACATTGTACCGTACCAGCCCTCCTTACCCAAGGCTGAACTCAGATCACCTTACTCTTTGCTTTTCTGATGCTCTTTTCTTTAGCCCACTGCCTGTCTGAAAGGTCATCCCTGACTTCTGTATGGAACTCTGTGTTGGGGCAAAGATTGAATCAAGCACTGGAATATTTCAGTCAAAGGAGTTGCCTGATAGGGAGAACGCAGAAGACATGTCTACTATTCTAGACCAGACTTAAGATCACACACACAGTTTGGTAGGGTTTTAGAAAATGCTGATATGTCCTGGGCTAGACCTGTAAAACTCAATGTAACCTTTTTGTTAACCTAGCAAGGTGTGATGGTAAATGTCTTAGTCAGGGTTTTTATTCCTGGACAAAACATCATGACCAAGAAGCAAGTTGGGGAGGAAAGGGTTTATTCAGCTTACACTTCTGCATTGCCGTTCATCACAAAAGGAAGTCAGGACTGGAACTCAAGCAGGTCAGGAAGCAGGAGCTGATGCAGAGGCCATGGAGGGATGTTTCTTACTGGCTTGCTTCCCCTGGCTTGCTCAGCCTACTCTCTTATAGAACCCAAGAATAACAGCCCAAAGGTGGTACCACCCACACGGGTCCCTCCCAACTTGATCACTAATTGAGAAAATGCCCCACAGCTGGGTCTCATGGAGGCACTTCCCCAACTGAAGCTCCTTTCTCTGTGATAACTCCAGTCTGTGTCAAATTGACACACAAAACCAGCCAGTACAGTAAACTTGGCCCATTTATGCACCATCAAAAAGAAAACAATTGCTGGGGAGGTGGAGAGATGGCTCAGCGGTTAAGAGCACTGACTGCTCTTCTGAAGGTCCTGAGTTCAAATCCCAGCAACCACATGGTGGCTCACAACCATCCATAATGAGATCTGAAACCCTCTTCTGGTGTGTCTGAAGACAGCTACAATGTCTTACATATAATGATAAAGAAATTATTAAAAAAAGAAAACAATTGCTGAGCCAAGACTGTGTCCCAATTCTCACTTTAGGCCTTAAACCAAGAGTGCTTGAAGACAGAGTAGATGACAGGCCCATGGTAAAATGCTTCCCCTGGATTCTCGTTTGTGAAATCACACTCATCTCCTATTTCTTTATATGGCAGAATGTTCTATTTATCTGTTAGGAAGGAACCTGATGACCAAATGAGGAATAAGAGTCTTGTTAGCTGGGAACCATGTTTAGGTTGAGGTGCCCTAAGAATAGTGTATTCATTTATCAGTTCTTTTAGCTGAGTGCTATGTCCACCTTCTAATGTTGTTCAAGAATTACTTGACTTGTTAAAACATAGATTGGGAAACTGCAAGCCTAGGATGTGGTTTTGGAAAAAATAAGTAAGCCTTGAAGATCAGAAGTCATTCAGGAAATATTACCAAAAATTCTCAACTATTCTTTTCCCCTGGTCATGCAAGTCCGGTCATGGTGTAATACATGGTGTAATGCACTGTTGTCTTAGACACTGTTCTATTTCTGTGAAGGGACACCATGATTAAGACAACTAATAAAAGTTAGTTATTTTGGGCTTACAGTTTCAGAGGGTGAGTTCATGGCCATCATGGTGGGAAGCCATGGGTTTAGACAGACATGCAGACAGACAGACAGACAGACAGACAGGAGGGGAGAGAGAGAGAAAAAGAGATACAGAGAGAGGGAGGGGAGGAGGCTGAGCCTCAAAGCCTACTCCTCCCAGTGACACACCTCCTCCATCAAAGCTATGCTTTCTAATCCTTCTCAAAAGGGGCTCCACCAATTAAAAACCAACTATTCAAATATATGAGCCGATGGGGGCCATTCTCATTTAAACCATTACAACCTATAATGTAAAGAAATTGTCTGAAGGATGTGACATCAGGCATGATCTCATGGCTGAAGATGAAGGGATTGCTTTCATCTACTTTATAGTTCTTGACTCCTAGACTTTGCTTATTCAAATGCTAGGAAAGGTTTAATATTTTACTGTTTTGATCTAGCTGGAATGTTTAACCTGTGGCCCATGGCCACTGCAGCAAGGATATGAAGCCTAAGCAAAATCACAAGCTTACTTAAAACATTACAGGACTGGCTTTTTTTTAAACCTCCCCCCTGCCCCCAACTCAGTGACGTGGTTCTCAAGCATGAACTTTTTAGATGACAGCATCACATTGCAATGTCAAAAGGTTGGCCTTCCCTGAAAGGATAGTTATCCTGCATACAGTTTGATCCAGAATCACAGTATCCTTTTGCATTTGAGTAGAGGGACCCCAAAAGCCAAAAGGCCACTTGTTAACTTGAGTTAATGGGTTTAAGGACAAGCCACCTTTATTTTGTAATGTCTTGGCCAGGGCCATAATAAAACTACAACTTAAGCACAGGATTCTGTTACAATATTCATGTTCTATTGATCCTCAGTACTACCAAAGAACCTGAGACTCCAGTATTATGGAAGAGCAGGCTGAATAGACCCAGCAATGGAGAGAGGTCAAAAGACTTGATCTGGCCCTTTCCACTTAGACTGGAGCCCCTGCTCCTTTAGCCATCCTTTCCTGTATATTTTAACCATAGCCCTTTCTCCTAGTTATCTTGCTTTGGAACGGCAGCAGGATCTCAAATTAGATCTGGCAGGAGTTGGTTCCTGTTGTCTAAGAGAGCCTGCTATGGGTTACCTACATACACTGTGCACTGCAGGTGTTGTTTGTGTCTTCATAAAACCCAGCCACAGCAGTGAGTGGGCCTTGGAAGGACTTGGGTTTAGGGCATTCTTGGCACAAAATAGCTACTTTGCTTAGGGGTGTGATTGGCATTTTCTACTTTTCTCAAGAATTGGTGATGCCAAGGTGAATGCAACTTATAATTAATTGCAAGAGCTGTGGAAAGTTTTGAGTTACCTTTGCAACAAAAGACCTATGGTCAATTTGGAACGATGGCAGGAACCCAAGTTGATGAATAATTTAAGAGTCATTTACATAGTTTGTATAATCTTTTCTGTTCTAGTAGGAACATGTCAATTCTTCCTATAAAGAAGTATCTAAAAGCACTAGCAGATTTAGATGGTATATGGATAAAGTCTAATTGACACTCTTCCCTAGACAGGTACCCCATTACTAAAAAAGCTATAAGGGGGGTCATTGAGTAGGTCTGAAGATTATTTAGGTAAACTTTACAGTTTTGACTAGCCTACTGACTGCCTTGTAAAATCCCCGTCCAGTAATAGTAGCTCTTGCTAGAACTCATGGCCTGCACTTCCCATGACAGATGGCCTTGTATAAGTGTTTGATGAGTTTCCATTGATCAGCTTCATAAATCTCGTTGCTCTGTGTGCCACCCTGATTCACTGATACAGTATACTTTGTACTTCTGTGGAGGGGTATTTGAAGAATTATACAGGGAATCTGAAACTGGAACTATAAGCTTATGCAACCACGTGGGATCTTCTCTGATGGCTGAGTTTGGGGGTTGATACAGTCATCACATAGTATTAGGTTTGTCTAATAGGAAAGTCTGATAGTTTATGGATCTTTTCTTTGTAATCTAACAATATTATTTCCTAATCTCTAGAATTGTCTGCATTCTATGAGGAGTCCATCTGCTATCTCCTATAAAGGTTTTGCTATTAGGACATCATTTTTGGACCAACATCTGAAAAAAAAAAAAAACTTGCCTTATAGTCACAGTCTCAGGGACAAACAGAGAGGAAATAGTCAGCTTTTTCTTGGGGTGAGGACAAATTCCAAGTGTTGAACTTTGGGAAAGGATAATTCCATCTCCATCTCTGAGACCTTAAATGCATAATCAGCAGGAAAAATAAAAGTGACTACAGAGCCCTTTGTAAGTTTGATTTCTATACAAGGAGACCTTTGAGGTAAGGATTCGGTTTGGGTAGTGACCCTAGGGACCCGGGTGAGGAGTCAGGGGATAAAGGGCTGGAGGAATAAGAGTCACTGATTTGTAGCCAGCTGGGCAACCAGGGACCTTCTGAAACACTGAGGACAGCAAACCTCAAGTTTGCTCATGAAGGAATGATGGAGTTGGGGTAGGGGTAAAGGGTAGTGGGTGGGAGGGCGTGCTGGCACTCTGAGGGCAGCTTCCTTCTTGGAGGTTGGTACTCAGTCCAGTCTTACCATCTTATTTACTTACTATCTCAGTAGCTTGCCTTCCTCTTTAGTTCCGCCAGAAGTCCCAAGGGAAGATGTTAATGACTCAGCTCAAGTCCTGTGTCCATTTCTGAACCGCTCACCATGTCCATGCCTGCTCACAGGCCCATCCTTAAAGCCAGGATGCCATCGCTAAATGAAATCAACTGCTATAGGGTCGTCCTCATAGAGAGCTGACAAAGAGCAGGAAGCGGGCATCCACCGTGTTCCTCCTCATGGACAACGGCACTCTCCTTCAGAGCTCATGTCGGACATCTCAGCTCCTTTGGAGTGTATAGAAGCTGCTTCTTGAGGCTGAGCAAGTTATTGAGGCTCAGTAGTGTCTAAAGAGGAAACTCCACAGGTAGCGCAAGGTTTTCTGAAGTGAGCATTCTTGCTTTTTCCCCCTCACTGAACACATGCAGCCTTCACATTCATGCCTGCTTTAGGTCCAGCCTTAGCTCTGCTGACCCTTCCTGCAGGCCCTGCTTCTTTCTTTCCCTGGAACACTCTCTCTTCTCTCTTCTCTTTCTCTCCCTCCCCCCCCCCCCACCGTTCCCCCCTTCTCTCTTGCATGGATAACTCCCATGTAGCCTTCCTTAGGGGCACCTTTTCTTCCTCAAAAGTTAGGCTAAGTTCTTTCTGCTACAGGCTCCAGGAGATCCATCCTTTCCTTCATCAAACACATCACCCTAATGTGATTATGTCTCATGTCTGTCTTCCCTCTGTCTTCCCTCCCCACTGTACCATTATCGGAATGAGAATGGAGAAAGTCCTGTTTTGTGGCACCACCCAGTTCGCTGACATCCAAACACTAGCCAGAGAGAGAGAGAGAGAGACAGAGGGAGACAGAGAGAGAGAGAGAGAGAGAGAGAGAGAGAGAAGCCCTGTTAGGTTGAAGAGAGGGTTCTTGAGATGACAATCACAAGCCAGGGCACCCATAGTCTGACTGACAGGGTATAAAATTAGAGGTTCCCATCAGCCACTTCTCCTGGACCACCTCACAGGGCTTACGGAAACTTAACTTCCATGGTGTGGTTAGTGTATAAGACAATAAGGAGTAACCAGTGGATGAGTCACAGAAGCACAGACCTTGTACTACAAGGTCTCAGGTGCCAGAGCTTTGCCCGTTTGGTTAGAGTGCCTTCACCAGTCACTTCCTTGTTGACATCTCTATAGCTCTCAGTCTTCAGCTCTGACCTTCTCCACGGGCGCTGGTGCAAGGCTTGGCTGCCACTGAAGGTTCCAAGGTCTCTTTAGTCACCAGACCCCATCTTGAGTCTATTCCGGGATCTCACCCCAAGTCACTTCGTTAGTATAAACCTGATTGAGATGCAAAGGAGCTCATTATGAATAAGGAACATAGCTACCATAAAATCCTCAGGAAGTCGTGAGGAGCTCAGAACAAACAGAGCACATTGGTCACTGTAACAGCTGTGTGCCCATACTTACTACAATGCTTGGCACACAATAGGCATGCAGTATATATTTTGCCACATGCATGAATGAGCTAGCGAACTCATCATTTCCTTCAAGCCTGGGAGGTGTGCCCAACAGCTGAGCTATGGCATCCATGTGGGTAACTGCAAAGGCTCTGTGCCAGCTCCTATCGGTTTCTTGGGTGGGTTTATGAATGTGTTTAGTGTCCGTGTTGGTTTGTTAATGGAACCCAGGAGAAGCTGTAGTCAGGGGACTAAGGTGACAAAGGCTGCCTTGTTTCCAGGCTAGCCTAGCAGCTCTTCTTTCTCCTATTGGGAAAAGAGCCATGGAAGGGCTTCCAGGAACTGCACTAGCAATCTGAGGGCCACCTCAGGAGAGGCTCCCTCCTTAGTAATGGGGCTCTTGAAAGAGGCTTGGTCCTACCTGGAAGGCAGCACTAAATTGGACTGGGCAGTCCCGAAAGGGAGGAAGACCACCCATCCCAACCTGTTTCTTCTTCTAAGAAACAGATTCCTAAGAGCAGAGTAATATAATTCCCATTAAAGAGTCCTTATCAGTAGTTCAATAGTTAGGGAATGGTAGGAGATGGACTGTGGCCATACTAATGATTCTATTAATGAGTCTATCCAGCCTATTTCCCATCTGTTGCCTACATTAAAAAACAGTATTACTGTTATTATTAAAGGACACACACACACTCACACACACACACACACACACACACACACACACACACACACACACGCACACACACACCCTTACCCTCACAAATGAGCAAACAGGATTTGTTTCATTCACAGTAATGCTCAAATACTTATAAAAATTGATATAGTTCTATTCAATGTATATACATTGTGAATATATTTTCATACAATTACAGAAATTAAAATAAAGGTTTAAAAATCCCCAAATTATAATCCTTCATATTTTCACATATATATTTTTCTTCTAAAAATTCAGATTTTACTTTTAAAGGAAATTTGTAATTTGCAAACTACAAATTATAATCCATGCTTGTGGAATGTTCAAGTGAAAATTCTATAAATTAAATTATTTTAGGAAAAAAAAATCCTAGCATTTCATGTCCATCTAATTGCCAAGTCAAGAAATGTGGCATTGTTAAGAGTTACAGAACAATATTTTGAGTTAACATTGCAGAAGTTTCCCAGTTGTCACTTGCATCTATGTAAATTCCGTGTCAATCTGTGACCACCCCAGACTCAACACCAGGAACCGAAACACGAAGGAGAAGTAAAGACGCCTCCTCCCCCGGGGACCTGCGCTGTCATTTGAGGATCTGCATCTCTGCTTCTTAAGGAAGATATGACAAAGCCTGTCATTTCCTGTTTTCTGAGTACTTTTGCTGTTCAAGTCTTCCTTCCACCCCTAGAACTGTGCTGGCTTGAGTGAGCAGTGGCTGAAGTCCCAAGCCATCCCTTTTGTCTCTAGATATTACAAGACTTTCCCTGGGGAGATGCGCAAAAAACTCTATTTTCTTCAGATACAGCACCAGCAAACCAAACAAACAATTCTATCCAGGTCCAGCTAGGTGAATCAGTGAGTCTACTGAGGTAACCTACAGGGACATGGAGAGCTAAGCAGCTGGACCAAAAGCACCCCCCCAACCCCACCTAAGCATGGGAGCCAGTTCAATAGAGCTACGTTATGGGAGTCTCACGCTCGGTTAATCTTTTATCTCCTACATAATTTAACATCTCACCCACCAAGGTCCTTAGCAGGTGGAGCAGGATCATGTGCAGCTAGAGGCCGGAAAGCAGGAATGGCTACAGTCTCAGCTGAGGGTCTGATGATACTGAAACCATTTAGGGTTTCATATTCATGACAGCAACAGCCGTGCCAGTCCAGAGGACAGAGTTCTATCGCATTAGGACATACAGCATATGTAGAAATCTAGGACCCGACGGCTTAAGGGGTGCTGGTCACAGTAGTAGCTGCCTAGTGTCTTGGCCACACTGTTCTAATAGCCAGATCCTGAGAGATGGAAGGGCCATGTTCTTTAATGTTTTCTGTGAGTGGCAGGTAGTGCCGATACTTGATTTTTCGCATCACATGGTCTCTATTGCATTTGCTCAACTCTGTTGTTTTAGTGCAGCCACCAAAGGCACCTCCCAAATCAGTGAGTGGTCGGAGGTGCAATCAAACTGCATTTACCTGTGCAGCGGGATCTGATCCAATTGGCCCTTGGTTGCTATAACTAAGGACCTGGGTAGAGCCTCTCCTTCCCATGTAGAAGGGAGCTGGGGCTGCCCTCCTTACAATCTTGTCATTTTAGACCTTTCTAGAGAATGGTATCTGAAAATCCTGGAGCCACTGAGTTCACTGGAGCAGCTTTATCTGGTGTTCTGTGGCTATGACGAGCCCACCACTCTTCATGACTGTGTAACAATGGGCAAGTCATTTAACCCTTACAGCCTTGCCATCTTTGTCTGTAGTCCCATCAGCTAGCTCTGCCACATCCCATAGATGATCGTTGAGAAGCAAAGGGCGTGTTGATGATGACAACCGTCCTTTGCAGATAGCATCCCAGTTTCCATTCAACCTCTAAGAGAATCTGTGAGTTGGGTGTTATCACCCCATTTATACACACAGGAATAGGGAAGACAGAGGGTGTAGCAGCTTGCCGAAGGGTCCCAATGGGTTGCTGGTGGAACCAAGGCTCAGAACCAGGTCTTTGGAGTCCAGTGAGAGACCTATTTAACTTCAACCACATTCAATTCTGAGTTCAACGTGAAGTAATGTAAAACCAGGGCTTTTTTTATGTTGGACACTTGCCCATCTGTACCGTAATTTTACATCACTTAAGCATTCCATAGGCAGCAGACATTCTCTCATAGCGTGCACGGCTCACTTAGGTTATTACTGAACAAGCGCCATTTGTTCTAATATCTTAGGCTGTGCCAACAGGAACAGAAAACCATGACACCTCTATCCATTTCTTCTCACCTGAGCTTTTGTGCCCATCTGTTGACTGGGGAGCCCGCCTCACTGACGTGGCTTCTCTGAGCTGCACAGGTTCAGTGCCCTCTGAGGAGAACATTCCAGAAGCTATTCTGTACATGTTGGGTCTCAGTGATCATTTTCGATGCTGGGTAATTTTCTGTTTCATCTGTTTGCCAAATGGCAGAAAATTTTGCAAGTTTCAAATCAAAGTTCAATTCTTTTCATTTCAGTAAAATTTATAGTCAATCAACAGCTCTAGAAATCAGACTGTGTGGCTTCTAAGGTTAGAATTATTCCATATTTTGCTCATTCTTATGCAAAAGAAATAAGAAGAATAGTGTCCGTTGTGTATTTAAAATTTGGCTCTTTCTGACTTAACTCTACCAGCTCTAAGCATTTAACTATCACCATGTTGGCTCCCTTGTGCACAGACGTAGCTGTATTAATATCCTAAAACTGTGCAGTCTAATATAGTAGCCACAGACCATACATGGATGGTTCTTTAGAAATTAAATTAATTAAATTTGAATGTTGCTTCCTATAGCCAAGCTAGAAATCCTCAATAGTTAAATACAGTACATAGCTTTACTGTGGCAGGCCCCATTAATGCTCAACATTCCACTGGACAGCACTGCATAATGCATTGGGACAAACGTCACAATCTGATACAAATCCATGAAATCCTTGCTATTTTAAACCACTCTTATTAACAAGAAGCCTATGACTAACACAGGCAACAGTGGCCAAGAACATCTTCTGATCACATGTTATGTGTAATGTGTGTTATCCCATTGCAATCTTTTCTTTAGATTTAACTTTAAGTGTGTGTTGCAGTGCATATTTGCACACCACATGCATGCAATACCTAAGGAAGACAGAAGTTATTTCCCCTGAGACTAGCGTTACAGATAGTTGTGAGCCGCCCTGTGCGTGCTGAGAATTGAACCCAGGTGCCCTGGAAGAGCAGCCAGTTCTCTTACCCACTGAGCCATCTCTCTAGCCCCTCATCATGATTTTTAACAAGTTCATGTGAGGCTGGGGGTGTAGCTGTCAGTGACAGAGTGCTTGTCATTGTGTGTAAGATCCTGAGTTCCACCCCCAGCACAGAAACAATAGCAACAGCTATCACAAGTCCATATTATTATCAAGCTGTCCAGAGATCTGGAGGCCAAGCCTCAGCTAGTACAAAGTAGATTTGAAATTCAAAATCAAGGCCTTCTGGGGCCAGATCCAAAGTCATCAAACATTTAGGTATTCCAATTCCCCTCCTCCACCATCTCCCATTCTAATGTGGGCCACACCAGGCAACCTGGGGACCAGGCCAAGGCTGAATGTCCCGGTGTAGGAGGATCCCTGCCAAGAGCAAAGGCAGGGCTGGGCCTAGGAGGCAGCCTGGGCCATGGTGGTGGGGTAATCCAGTCCTCCTAACAAATGGCTGAGACTTCACAAATAGCCTGCTTTCCCACGGGGATGCCTGAGAAAGAGGCTGGCTGTGAGAGTCTGCTGAGCAAGATTTGACATTCTCTGAAAGAAGCAACAGCGTGTGCTTATTGTTGCATTATATACCCTTTTCTTCCTTTTTTTTTTTTCTTAAAGCACTCTTTCATTCCACACGTTCTACGTGCCAGCAATCATGACAGTCTGTTTCAAAAACATTCTCTGAGCCAGCTCTGGGGGAAGAGTAGCTGTTGCCACTTGCTCAAAGCAAACAATCCATGTGTCTTCTCAAATGCTGAGCTTTTGAAGCGTAAAGTTAGCTTGGATTTCAGTGTAAATGTACCCGCAGAAGCACAGCAGGGGCGAGCATCCCGGGAAGGGAGTGTCTAACTTTCCCTTCATGCATGCTGTAAACCGCGTGTTTCCCAACAGTAGTCAAAGGTTTGTTGCTAAGGTCTTTCCATTTATCTTCCCTTCTCCCTTTTCCTTTCTTTCACAAGAGTCACAGTTCCTTGAAATAGCTTGCCAGAGTCAGTGCGCCTAGCTTGAAACAAATTTGAGAGTTTGGGTTTTTTTAGTAGTGCTGCAGTCCAGCTTCTGCCCAATATGTGCAAGGCAGTCCATTCAACCTCCAGCACCACAAAAGCCACACCAAACATCAGCGATTGAGAGATCTCCCCAAAATGAGTTTTCACAATAAGCATGCCAAGCTTAAGATCCAGGGTAAAAAGTTCTTTAGAATCAGGAACATCTCCACAGCCGTCAGGTCTTGATTCAGATTCCTCAAACCTCTGAAAGTCAAAGTCCTGCACAGCAGAATAGAGAATGAGGAATCTGCCCACCTCCCGGGACAGGTTTTCTTGAACCTGAATGTGACTCAGCCTAGGCATTAGATCATCCATTAAGCATTCACCTGGCCTCCCAGGCACATTGGGTAATTAACAGTAATGAGTAAGAGTACTGGATTAGACCAATTAAAAAATCTCCATCAGTTAGTCGCATGTGCAAGTTACCAATGATCAAATCCAGCCAAAATCCTATCCAGTATCAAGGAAAAAAACAAAAACAAAAACAAAAACCAAACCAACCAAACAAACAAACAAAAAAACCCCACCAAACACCATCTGTTGACAGGCTTTTGATATCATGGTGTTAGAATCTGGTTGAACCGGATGAGTCAGAATGGAAATGCACCAGGTCAACAGAGTGAATAACACAAGATTATCAGATTTGGAGCCAAAGGTGTTGGCACAGAAAATAAACCTGGCTGGAGATGGAACTCAAGAGCTTGTGATTTTGGCAAATTATTACTTGATGTAATAGTGTTTAGTATACTGTGAGGTTTGAGGGGCATACACACTGTCTGCTTTTTCTCTACTTACGTCTCTGACATCAAATAGCACCTAGCTTATAGTAGGCATTTAGCACATATTTTGTAAAGTAATAAGTAAATGAATGAAATGAGGTTGGTGTACTTGAACTTTTCTGCCCTTTGTCCAAGGACGCATTCTCTGGGTGAGCTGCCTTCGGGGTAGCCGCAGACACCATGAAGACTGTGTGCTGTCTGGGTGACCCTGCTTCTGCTCTCCTATCCCCCCAAATCCTCAGCTATCTCAGAACATTTATACTCAGAGCAAGTTCATTTCGTAAACTTAGTTGTATTTTCTTGGTGACTGAAAAGTGTGTACCTGTCTCATATGCTTTCTTATCATTTTAACAGCATGATCAAGAGTGGAGACATAGAAATATATACTCATATGAAAGGTATGGAGTTACAGGGTAATGGAGTTACAGTGTAATGGAAAAGACAATAACCTAACCGGACATCATATACTACCAAATAAAATCCCCAATACCAGCAATGGGTTACATCTTTTTGAGTTATTCAACAATGGGGTGCCATAGCCCCTCCCAAACATTACAGATGATCGCCAATGCTATTGCCGACGCTTCAGAACTTGATGCTAAGAGCCTTTTGCCATAGATGCCACATATTTACACTATAAAACATGGAGAAATCAAGATGAATTCAACTGGAAGTTTTACTTCCACTGACTAGCATTCATAGAGCTAGATAGAGTTATGTGTTGTCAGAGTGCATCACTGCAATGGAGACGCATCTTCTCATAATAGATAGTAATTAACACAGAGCCCCCTCCCCCAACTAGATAATGTGCAGAAAGTGAGACTTTGAAGCACTCCCTACCCTTTGGGGAATGTGCTAGGCAAGGTACCCTTTATCAGATTGATGTGATTATTAAATCCTTACAAAGTATTAATTTATAACTTTTTGATGAAAATGTAAAAAAATATTGAATGTCTTGTCCAAGGTCACATAGCCATGAGGCTGAGTAGCTGGTATACAGAGGAAGTCACTCCTGGAATGCTTGACAAACTCTGCAATGATGTCTGATCATATGAGACCAACAAGTATCAGCCAGACATCTTGTGTTCTACTGCTAGCTACCAATATGGTCATGAGTCATTAAAAACCCTTCCCATAGGACCATAGGAAGCAGAGGAGTTGAGAACACAATGGAAACATAACCCTCAGAGTCAACTAAGCAGGCCTCATGGGCCTCACAGAGACAGAAGTGACAAACATGGACCCTGTAAGGGTCTGAGCTAGGCCCTCTGAATATACCTCATGGCTGTGTAGTTTGGTGTCCTTGTGGGGCTCCCAGCAGTGGGAGTGGGGGTGTCTCTGACTCTCCTGCCTGTGCTTGGAACCCTTTTCCTCTGGGTTTCTGACTGGGTCATCTTATTCAGCCTTGATATGAGGGTTTGTGCCTAGTCTTGTGCCTTGTTAGGCCATGTTTAGTGGATATCCCTGGGAGGCCTGCTCTCCTTTTGGAAGGAAACAGAGAAGTGGATCTGGGGAGCGGGGGAGCAGGAAGACAGATGGACACATGACCACTGGGAGGAGTGGAGGGATGGGAAATTGCTGTTGGGATATAATGTAAGAGAGGAGACTAAAAGTTTTTTAAAAAGAAAAGAAAAGAAAAGAAAAGGCCCTCCCTACACTAAATCTGGAGTCCACTGGGACTTTTCCTTGCTTGCTAAATCAAGCTGGGAGAGTCTCAATTTGCTGAATGTGTCAGCATAAAGAGATGAGAGTTTGAGAATTTGAGCACACCCCTGTCACCATGCCAAACCTGTAAACCAGATTTATTTTATGGTCTCAGACAAATCAAATTTAACCCTTCAAGATGCAGTCAAATGCCCAGCTAAATGGTCGGACTTGTCACTTATCAGACAAAGTGGACTTTGAAACTGAGTTAGGTAGCACCATGAGATCTTTGACCTCCTGGGAAGTTACCCCAGATAACTATTTCAGTCATTAACCACAGTAGAACTGATTCACTTATTAACCCATTTGACAGTCGTCTATGAAGTATTTACTACCTACCAGGCCTTGTATGGGGTTCTGAGGATGTCAAGGTGAACAGACTTAGCCAGCCTTCACGGAGCTCTCCATATCCTGGGTGGGGTGGTGAGGTGTCGGGTATTTCCTATAGGCGCGGTGCTAAACTCCTCTGGAATGAAAACATTCAATCTCTGCAGCTGTCTTGCAAAGTAGAGAAGTCCTTTCCACATTCTAGAGGAGGAAAGAGTGGCAAAGTAAAGGCAGCATCGTGCCTAAGTAAAGGCCACTGCCAAAATGTATCTCTCTGACGTTACAGGGACTGTGCTCATCGCAGTCCTTATAGATTCTTGGCATCTGCATGACTGTGTATCTCTGTGGATTCCTGTCAGTGCTTGGAGGGGTGTCTGCTCTCTAATGAGAGCTCCATAAATAACTTATTAGCTCTCGAGTCAAGCTAAGGACAGAACGAACCAGATGAAGCAAGAGCTAGGGTGGGAGAAGTAGAATGTCTGAGGAACGAGAGGCTTGGCAACCCAGGACGCAGGCATTAGAGCCCGAGACTTCCTGCAGGCTGATTAGGAGCCACCTGGCAGGTAACCATCCCTGTCAGAAGCAGTCAAGAGTAGAGGGATAGTAGCCATGACTAACAGAAGATTATCATTTTCTAGCTGTCACTGAAGGGGAACTTTCTTTAGTCTGTTCTCGGTTTGCATCCATCCAAGCAGCTAGGACAGTGACTCGCAGAGAATGCTGGTGGGGTGGCTACTGCTGTCTCCTGGTCCTTCCCTGGAGTGGCAGTTTGCAGCCCAGTGTCTGAGTTAGAGGGGTGGGCTCAAAGGTGCCACCAGCTGCCTTTATAAGCAGTGCCATCATACTCTTCTGTCTCGCTTCTGCTACGGGGTTGGAGTAGCTGTTTTGGAAAGCATGCTGATTTTTTTTTCTTGCCATCTTTTCTTGTTATGTTTTTTGTTTGTTTGTTTGTTTTTGTTTTCTTCCCTAAAGGACGATTACTCAGCATTCCTGGATAAAAACATTTTTACTAAATGGAGTTAAGTTAGGTGAGGTAAACAATAGCATGTTACCATTTAGAGTAAGCCCGAGCAGGACGCAATTGGTAAGCGTCCAAGCGTCCAAGTGCTGAACCTGGCTTCCTGTGGTGGGCTAGTTCCAATAGCCTGAGCCCCTCCTCCAGATAGCCAACCTTTGCAGAACTTTCCCCTGAACTTGGTGGGTGTGGCAAGTCTTCCTTTCCCCCCCCCCCGCCCCCCCAATGTGGTAAAGGAGATGGAGTCACTCCTGGATTTGTTACATGAGCTTCTAGCCTTGAGTTTGCTTGTGGGTTCTCGGCTGCTGGCTCTGCTCACAGGCACTGGTGACGCTAGAAGGGAACACGCAGCTTTCGGCGGAGCATAATGGAACTCCAGCCCAAGAGCCTAGAAGAGACGGAGTTCCTCAACAGCCATGGAGTAATTTGGAAACTGGTCCTTGCCCAGCTGAACCTCACATCTGACCCTGGCTTGACTTGATCCCCTGAGGAAGCTTCAGGAAAAACCTGATGCAGAGGATCTAGACACCCCCAGGTTCCTGATGCTGAGGAGTTGTGAGGTCACAAGCGTGTGCTGTAGGTTGTGTGATTTGCCTCACCACAGAGAATATAAGGTGTGGCTCTTCTGACGTCCTTTGCTTTCTTAATCTCCGGAGAAACCATACATGATAATAAGAACACTACCACCTCCACTAACATCTGCGAAGTTGAGTCTAACAGAGGAAGGGTCTGGGCTCTGCAGTGCAGGAGTAGGAAGAGCTTAACAGGGCCGGTGATTCCTCAAGCTGGAGCACTTCTCTGCAGCCTGGAACTCGGACCCTGAGTGAGGACCCTAAAGGAAGGGAGGTGGGAACTCTAAAGACCATTATCAGACCTCTGGGGTGAGGTGCTGGGTTAGACGGGACGTGAATGTGAGGATCCAAGATAGCCCCAAGATAGTCCCACAGAAGAAAGAGTGGAAGGTGTTGGAAGTCACAAGGAGAGTGACAGCTGAGGAGTGTGGGAAATGGAATGGCATGTACAGAAATGAGCAAGGAGCAAAGGCGTCCTCTGTGTGACCCACCAGCTGTCGGAAGCAGAAATTATATCACAAAGATAATCCAAGTGGTAGTGATAAACAACAACAACAACAACAACAACAACAACAAAAACTAGCAACACCAGGCCAAGCCTGGAGCCTGTGCGTTGCTGTGGCAAGGCATTCTGATGAGTTATCCTGGAAAAGAGAGCCACTGTGTCTTAAAGCGGCTGTTCTTCAAGACTGAGCTACTCTGGAACCTGACAACAAGCCATCACAGGTCAGCTGCTTCCCCAGTCTCTGAGGGAAAGGGGGGCAGTCATAGAGTGGTTGAGGGGCTTGGCAGGGACACACCATGAAACTCAGGCCGTAGGAGGCTTTGGCTGTGCTGTGCGTGGCTGTGGGTTCTTTGTACACTTTGGCAAGGAGCAGGATAATGGCGGAGCACACAATCCCTAGCCCAGAGGTCAGGAGGCAGCTTGAAGTCCACATCTTCCTCTGCCCTGCACTTTTTCACTTGGAGGACAGAGAACTCTAAACTGAGGACAAGTGTGTTTTCCCTCCACTCCCTTCCCTCTAAGGCATTTACTACCCAGCAGGATCAAAAAGCACTGAGACAAGTCCTCCAGAACATCACAGTGCTCCACCTCCCTCCTCCACACCCAGCATGGTGTGGAGCTAAGAGACAGCCACACCCTTTAGTCTGGACCTTAGCTGATCTAAGGTATACACTCTGGGGAGGGAGAGAACCTGTGCAGCCTGAAAAGATCGAGCATTAGCTTCTGGTACATACGAACAAAGCCCCTAAGGGGACTACGTCACTGCTGGGCAAGTGACCCTGACCACTCTGAGGAGTCTCCCTTCACCCCAACTGAAGGCTTCCCGCCTTCCACCCGGCAAACTGGGGGATCAGCAGGCAGTCGCCCCGACACTTTGCTCTCCTCGTCTCTCTTTATTTTGTGCTTGTATTTTCCCTTCTTCCTTTCATTATGCCCTTACTGTTGTTGATTTTGAGATTTTTATTTAAGCTGTGCCTGACTGAGTGTGTCCGAGTGTGTCTGAGTGTGTGCTGTGCGCACGATTGCTGTGTTCTCTGAGGTCAGAAGCAGAGGTGGACCTGGCATTAGAGACAGCTACGGGCTGCTTCACTCACCCTGAGTACTGGGAACTGAGCCCAGATCCTCTGCGAGAGCAGCACTCATGCTCTGACTGGTGAGTCTCTCGGGCCCCTCTCACTATTATTCTGGTGTGTGTGTGTGTGTGTGTGTGTGTGTGCACGTGCAGGTGCACAAGAGTATGCCAGCACACAGAGGCCAAAGGGCAGCTGTGGGCCCTTCCTGTGCTCTCTACCCTTGAATCTGAGACAGTCTCTCATTGCCTTGGTGCTCACTCCTAGGCTAGGCTGGCCGGCCTGCTAGTCACAGAACAGCCTATTTCCTCCTCCCTGGAGCTGGGATTCCAAGGGCCGGCCTGCTCTTTCTGTGACTTCTGGGATCAGACTCAGCCTCTCGTGCTTGCTGGGCAAACACCTTACCACCAGAGCAAGCTCCTCAGCTTCTGCATTTATCTATCTTACGGAGTATTTGGGAGACAAAAAGCGACTCCTTAGCCTTTCCTCTTTCCCTTCCTAAATCCTTCTCCTGTCTTCTGCTTATTTTCTTCTTGTTCAACTTAGAGTCTTCTTTGTTTTTCACTTTTCCATGCTATCTTCCTTTATTTTATTCAACTGTAATTTCTACTTTTATACTAGTATATTTCAATTAGATTATTCATTTGACTTTGTGTGTTTTGCACTCACCTACGTAAACACACTACATGTGTGCTTGGCGCCTGTGGAGGTCAGAAGAGGGTGTCAGAGCCCCTGGAACTGGAATTACGGATGGTTTGTGGGTGTGGGGAAGGGAATGCTAGAACACCAAGTTTTTTTTAATCACTGAGTTGTCTTTCCAGTCCCCTTAACAAAATTTTAACCTCTCAGCTTACTTTAAATATCATTTTTACCACTTTGTTTTCTACCGTCATTCATGGTATCCTGAATCTATTGGCTTTACTTTATCTAAAGTTGATTTCTATATCTGGCTTGGTTTGTTGTTGTTGTTACTTCAGTTTCTTTCCTTCTCCATGTGGAGTGAGGAATGAGATCTCCAAATAACAGCAGAAGAGGCATCCATCCAACCAGTGCACAGTGCACATTATTCACGCCACCCCATGGAATCTTCTCTAAGGTACAACATGTTTTAGCATATTCCACAAATCTAAACAATTACAAGAGAATACTGTAACTTTAATTTTTTTCAAGCCTTATTTTTTAAAATGATGGATCTTAAACGCTTTTACCTCCCCTGTAGTCAGTCCATCTCCCACCAGAGATAGTGGGAAAGAAAGGATACAGAGGTCAGGGAAGTAGACCTGTTTAGAAAGGTTCTTTGGAGCAACTCCCATCTGTGTTGTCTGGAATTAGCAGTTCAGTTCACAGGTTAGCAGGCAGCGGCAGCTCGATCCATTTGCAAACACATCAAGGATACACAAGCAGTCCAGGTCAGTAGAGTCTGGAGAGTTAACATGACTCAGCAGTGGTGGCACTGCCTAGCAGAGACAGCCAGCGCTTAGCCTTGGCTGCGCCAGCAGGAGGGACTCAGAGGGACACCAGGAGAAGTTCTTGGCTGTGCCTCTCTCAGGAAAGCAAAGATCAGCAAAGATGTGAAGCCAAAGCATCGCACAGCTGGCTCTGTAAGTAAGCCCAGCTCAGCCCCCATCTGAGCGCTGTCTGTCGAGTGCTGTTTATACCCACCAAACGTCACATGTCCCCCACAGGTCTCACCATGAGTCTGTCTCAGCTGACATCACTCTACCCACCAATCAGCCCAAGTCTGAGGAAGTAGCAAGAAACTGCAGCACACCACCAGAGGTTTTTTGGTACGGTTTCTCTCTATGGACTCCTGACAAATACAGCTCAATACATGCAGGTCAATACATATTTGTCGTCAGCAAAGACTCCTTCATCATGTGTCCTTTCATGTGTTTGTTTTAGCAGAACATCCTCTCTCCTATGTCTGCTTCAGCAAAATGTTCCTTCATGAGTCTGCCTTAGTCTTTCACCTGTGTCCACCTCAGCTAAATATTCCTTCACATGTTTGCCCCAGCAAAACACCATTCAAAGAAAGCCTTTCCAAAGAAGTCTGAAGTTTCTACTGCAGAATAAAACACATTTTTTCTTATCAGATCACAGTGAAGTCAAACTAGAACTGAATAGCAGGAATGAGAGAAACAATACAAATATACAGAAAGTGAAAGTACATTTAATATTATTATTATTATTATTATTATTTTCTCTATGTAGCCCCGACTGTTCTGGAACTCACTTTGTAGACCAACCTGTTCTTGAACTCAGAGATTTGCTTGCCTCTGCCTCTTGAGTGCTGGGATTCAAAATGTGTACCACCACCGCCACCACCATCACCTGGCTTACTATTTTATTTACTATTACCGTGTGTATGTGTGTGTTTGCATCTTGTGTATGTGTGTGTTTGCATCTTGTGTATGTGTGTGTTTGCATCGTGTGTATGTGTGTGTTTGCGTGCACAGATGCCATGGGATAGATGCAGAAGTCAAGGAACAACTCTGTGGAGTTGTTTCTCTCCTTCTACCTTTACATGGAATCCTGGGATTGAACTTAGGTCATCCGACTTGCACAGCAAGCACCTTCATCCTCTGAGTCCTCTTGCCCAGTCCTATCCCCGGAGCTACCAAATATATTTTTGGGTGGCGATTATATATTTGAATACACCAAGAAAGGGATTTTGAAGTCTTTAGAATCAAAGAAAACGTCAGTATAGGTGTTACAGCTGAGGGAAGGCTTCCCCTATGGAAGTGTTACAGCTCTGGATGTATGGGGCGCTTCCCCAGTGGAGGTGTCGCAGCTCTGAGGGGGAAGGCTTCCCCTGTGGAAGTGTTACAGCTCTGAGGGGCAAGATTTCCCTTATGAAGCATTAGAGCTCTGAAGGGAGAGTTATCTTGGCAGTCGGGATCCAAGGAGTACCACAAAGTCACACTGCTTAGCAAACTTCACACAAGAGATTTATTGGGAGAGATACAAGAGGGTGGCTGCCTCTGACTAGGAAAGGAGCAGGGGAACCTGAGCAGGAGACAGGCATTAATAGGGTTTCTTTGGGGAAGAGATTTCCAGGATGGAGATATCCAGGATGGAAACTGGTGGGATTTTGAGCTCAGGGATTGGTGAGGTTTTGGTTTTGTTTTGTTTTGTTTTTTAATCACAGGGATTAGTGGGATTTTGAGCTCAGAGAGTGGTGGGGTTTGGGGCTCAGGGATTGGTGGGGTTTGGGGCTCAGAGTCTGATGGGGTTTTGGGCTCTGGGATTAGTGGGTTTTGGTGGGCTTGGACCTTTAGCCTTACAGTTAACACAAGTTATCAGACCCTTTGCGCTACAGGAAGGTCAGCTCCAGAGGGAAGCTTATGACTGTGGCAGCTCCCCTAAGAATTAGAAAGACCCAAGTAAACACCAGTGACTCCCATCAAGTCCTTAGGAAACAAGGGCAAGTCAAGCTGAAAGCATTGGACTCCATGGTCAAGACAGGGACATAGATGAATGAAATAGACACTAAGAGAACAGAACAAGGGATCCAACTCCCTGTTCTGGCCTCTATAGGCACTGTACACAGGGCGTGCACATACATGCTGCAAAGCACCATAAATCCTTCTAAAGGTTAGTAGTAAAAAAGTTCAGCTGCACACAGCAGCAGATTTGGAGGAAAAGCAGGGAGCAAGGCCAAGAGTAAGGCGAGGGAGCTTCAGCACGATGTTACTAGGTGGGGAAATCAACTTCACCCTGAGCTTGTTTATGCTTTAGTTCATACAGACACCCAGCCGTTGGAAAGAGCGCTGGGTGTCCGCTACACTTAGCTCTGAACTTCACCCTCCCTTATGAGGCTTCTTTGTCCTGAAGTCCAGAGGGACTTGCTTTCCGCTGGGATTCTCCAATCCCAACCTGTGTTCAGGCCTCAGACTCTGAAGCCCTACTCAGCACCTGTGGGCCGTAAGTTGGAGTAAGATATTGGGTGGGCACTGGAAATGTCACATGCCAGAATTGCACTGGACTTCCGCAGACTCTGCTCCAGCTGCGGCCTCCCCCTAGCCCAGCGTCATGCTGACAGTATCTTAGGACCTGAGAAGAGATACAACAGAACAGAAATGCAAACCCACAGATTCAGGAATCTGGGGTAGAGAGTGAAATGTGGGCCCTTTGCCTCTTGCTCTTCTCCCGCTCCATAGTAGGCACAGCCGAATGTGCACTCTCCTGGGTTTCTCCTCTATCCTGCCTCAGGAAAATTAAAGTATGTGTTGTTCTGATCCCGCCTTGCAAGGACTGTGTCCTGCTCATTCTCTCCGGCTGGCCATGGGTAGCAGCATTGTGACTGCATTAGAACCTGGGGATCTCCTGCAGCCACAGACCCCCTACTTGCCAACCATCTTACTAATCATAACCAGACAGCTTCTGTGCTTCCTTTTCCCTTTTTTTTTGTTTGTTTGTTTATGGCAACCATCTTACATGCACATATATCACACTGGGCATATTCCTCCCGATGCGCTGACTCCTCCCCTTTTCTTGCCCCTTTATTTTTCCTACCTCATCCTTTTCTTTCTTTGCCCTTTTGTATTTTCATTCCTTTATTCCTTTACTTTAAGGCCTTATAAACAAGGCAGCGAGAACCACTCATATCTATAATGTGCTGCCATTTCATTAGGATGGCTTCTGTGAAATGGGATGATGAGGTAAAAGGGCTTGAACCTAGGATCTGACAGAGACTCACGAACAGTCCTCCAGTGTAGCTGGACCATCCCTACCAGTTCTATGTGACAGGACCTCTGTGCCACTGCTTGACAGCCTCAATCTTCTCAAATTTGCAAGAATAAGGTCCTGATGTTTCCTGGTGTCTAGAGAGCATGAACACATTTTCACATATTGGAAATTTATATTTTCTGTGCCATGGTTGCCTCTCTGGATCTTTTCCCTCTGTTTTTTTTTTTTCTATTGGATTAACATTGTATAACAGTTTCCTCCCAGATTAAAACATTCCATCCTTCAGGGACTCTCCTTAAGCAGGAAGGTAAACAATTCAAGATAGCTTCAGGAAGTCCCTGAAGCTGACCAGATTCAGTGGGTCCCTCCTTGCTGGAGTAAACAATAAAAGCTCAGAGTTCCCCTCAGATGGAAGGAAGCTGAGCTATAAAGTACACACTCAGCCAAACAGAGATACAAGGAAGATCGGAGGCCAGACCAGCTGCTTGGAAGCAGCAGAAGCCAGCTGGCCTGATTGGAAGAGGTTTAGATCAAGTAAGACACCTGGAAAGGACAACACTCCAACCTGTTGTGCTGCCTACAGGCTGGGCAGGTTCCCAGCATTGGGAGCTGTGCTGGTGCCGCAGCTGCCTTTGAGGCATTTCTGCTCCTGTAACTAATCTCTCGCCCATATTCCTGAACATAACCCCAATAAAACTCATTGGTTCATCAAGTTGGACTTTGGTGGTATTTGTGCTTTGTTCTGTCCTGGATTCCCTTCCTGGGGTGAATAGATGTGCTGCTTGTGTTTCCCCGGGAAAAGTTTTGTCTTGCAACAGTTAGTTATTGTAAATTACTTGTGAAAAATCTGAGGCCTAGGGCAATAGGCTGGCTGGGTACCCTGCAACTTCCTACAGGACTTTATCCTTTGTTCTGTGCGTCTTCAAAGTGTGCACCTATCTACCTGGTAGGTGAGCTGTTCTACCACCTTATGTGTGTTCACTAATGGACAGGAACCTACAGGCTGTGGACTGAAACCAAGCTCAGAATCCCGAAAGAGGTATAGTGCTTTGCCTGAACTATCTATCCAGCTGTATGATGTAGCTCCCTGGAGTGCCAGGGCCTAGCAGTCTAAGGTTGACTAGACATGTGGGAAAGAAGGGCCAGCCCAGTAGACCACATGATCAATATGGCCATTAGTGCAGCCATGTGCTGGCCCTGACTCCCCACTCTACCCCCTATAGCAATCATATTATCCCTAAATATGCAGCCGGACAGAGCTAAGTATGTCCTAGCTGATGACCATTTCCCACAGAGACAACCACAGCCTATTGCTGTTCATTTTCCCTCATTCAAATCCAGACTGCTCCCTGGACACAGAAGCACCCAAAAGAGACAGGCCAGCATCTGCTGCTCTCAATTCGTTTAACGCTATGCCAAGGCCACCTCCATTGTTTGTGTCAGACAGCGCCTTTCTTTGCCAGAGACTGCGGTCTTACCCTTTGGCATCTGTTAGGAACTCAACTGAATGAGTTCTCCTCATCATAGACCATTACCCATGACTGCTTTCTCAGCCAAGTCAAAGATTTTGTTGACTGACAAGAAAATGAATTTAATCACTCTAGGCTCAAAACCCATCTTGGACATTTGTTCCAGGCATGTCTTTATCGTACACTACACTGAATGAAAGTGCCTTGAGGTCAACTTTGACTGAAGGCTGGTATCTAGAAACAGAATGAGATCCAGGTTAGAACCTGCTCCTGCACCCAGTGGGGAAGGTGTTTTGAATTCTTCAGCAGTTTTCTCAAATCCAAATCCCCATTCTTTGAAGTAGCTTGGAAAGGCCATTCAGTCCTCTGTGGTGTCTGTGTTGGTCAAGTGTATAGCTGGAGGTGACCGTGTCTGGGAGGCTAGGCCTGCTGAGCAGTCAGTCTCAGGGACAAAGCAGGCCTGCGAGTTAGCAAGGGGAAGGTGGCTCTGAGCAGGCCTGGAAAGGGAGGGAGGAGATTTGATGTTGGAAAAGAGTAACGTTAGGATTAAATAAGCACAGAGAGAGGGCAAACAGCATTGAGGGGCACATGGTCCTGCAGAGAGAGGCTTCCAAGGCCAGCGGTGCCAACAGAGCTGGGCGGTGGCCTCTGTGAACTCTTCAGAAATCTTAAACGCCCCTTGACATTCATGAAGTTTTGGGACCTGATGGCAGACAGCAGGCTCTCTCAGGGACTCTGGGAAAAGAGAGTGTTTGGAAAGAGGGTTGGGGACTCATGGTTCCTTTGAATCTGAGGACAGGTGACTGGGAGGCTGGACATGAGCATAGAAACATAGGCAACTTTGTTTAAGTGGCAGTATCTCCCTGCCACTTACTACTACCTGGAAGACACAAAGGTCCCCATCCGCAGTGGCAGCTTCTGAGTTCTGAGTGTTCATGAGTTGGCAGCTGCTGCAAGCAGCTCCAGACAGCAGGTGTTTTTGTGCCTGCTTGGCTCCTCCTCTGCTGGGGAGAGCGGGGGGGGGGGGGGGGGGATGAGGGGAAGGCAGCTCCGTTTTTTGGATGCTCCTGTCTGCTTAGCGTCTGTTCTGGATGATTACACAGTGGCTGGGGTTGTCTGACTTCTAGCGCTTGCTTCTTGTGAATGAATAGGAGGAGCAAGGCAGGTTGCACATATCCCCAGGGACAGAGAAAGTATTGAAATGCATTCATTCACTCATTCATTAATTCGTTCCAGACAGGTTTCTTAAAAGCCAGTACTGTGCTAAGCCCTGTGACATCAGGATAATAGGATAGAATGCTTGCTTTTTGCAGTGCATGCTTCGGTGGGGCAAATATACAACACACAGATGGAAACTGAGTCACTTGATGCAGTGTGCTTCTGGATGCTACTCAAGTTGGTTTGTGCAGTGATCTACCGACAGTGTGTGAAGCTCAGGGCGCCCTCCATCTAATCATAGGCTCTCCATCCCTTGCAATACTTTTGTCTCTTGTTGCCAAAGAAATGTAGTCTTATTGTTCCCTGTTATCTCAGAAAAGCAGAATCCTGTGACCAGAGTCAGGCAGACCTGGCTTCCATCAGTTCTACCACAGTGTAGGTTAGCTTAGAGGGTGTAAAACCTCAAACCTGAAGGTGTCAGTGAAGACAACTGTGGTATCTTCTTTATAAAGGTTTTCTCTTTGTGAAACAAGAAATGTTGGAGTCAGGAGGGCGTTTTGCCCAGACCTGAACCCAGTGGTCTCTTGATGAGTGCCCTGGTTTCTTGAAGTATGTGGAAATGTGCAGGACCCTGAGTGATTTCTCAAATCCTAGATGATTTAAATATTTTCTAAGTGGATCTGAAGAGCCGCAATGCTTGTGACTTGCTGGTGGTTCATAGTATTGGTTAGTGGCCTAACTTGTAATGTCCAGCTGTGTTGGAAGAGTCACCTTCACTTCAGCATCTTCAGTGAAACTTTTCCTGTGTGGAGGTCCGCTGTGTCACCGGGGACCGTAGCCTACCTCTGCCCTGGTTAAGGCTTCTACTCGGCACCTTGAGGTCTGTGCTAGTTGGTTGTTGTCAGTTTGACACAAATGTACATGTATCTGGGAAGAGGGAATCTTAATTGACAATAGGTCTCTGTAAGATTGGCCTGTAGGTAAGTCTGTGGGATATAGTTTTGATCAGTGACAGATTTAGGAGGGCCTAACTCACTGTGGGTGGCACCATTCTGGGGGAGGTGACCCTAAGTTCTATAAGAAAGCAGACAGAGAAAGCCAGTAAGTGGCATGATTCCTTGACCTCTGCATCAGCCCTGCCTCCAGGATCCTGCCCTGACTTCCTTAGATGATGAAGTATAAGCTATAAAACAAACCCTTTCCTTCCTGAGTTGCTTTTGGCCATGGTGTTTTATCACACCAATAGAAAAGTTGATTAAGCCAGGGTCCAAACATATAGCCAACCACCCCTCAGGCAGAATGCAGCCTCCATTTATCCAATTTCTGGGTGTAGAACATGATGTATTTAATTTTGTGGTGCTTGGAATTAAACCTGTGGCCTTTGTGCATTCCAGGAAGCTGGGCCAGGAGGGAGACTGGCCGGGAGCATGTTTACAGAAGGGCAGACTTACATACTGGTTTCATGGCCCCAATGACATGGGTGGGTAAGAAGGCGGTTCTGCGTATCACAGCAATAGCTGGCTAACTCAAGCCCCTTTATGAGAGGCTAGAAGAAAGATTTACTGAAAGAGCTGTCATTAAGATGTCGCCTTCCCTGATATTGACACTCTGGTCACTGCCAAGATCAGGCTGGACCATACATCAAAATTCACTGCCTCACACTGTCTGCCTCGAGCAAAGATGCTGTCAAAACTTGTGTTCTTCTCTGGACACTGGTGACCCAGATGCCATCAAGGGTCCTGCACCACTAGTAGAGAAAGAGGGGTCTAGGTGCCTCCAAATAAGAGTCCTAAAACAAGTGCTCCAAACCACTGACCCCATCTCCCCAAATTCTTTATGCTCTATTTTTATTACTCTCTCTCTCTCTCTCTCTCTCTCTCTCTCTCTCTCTCTCTGTTTCTGTCTCTTTCTCTCTGTCTCTCTGTCTCTCTGCATGTCTGTGTGCGTGCATGTCTGTGTGGTGCATGTGTGTGTATTTGTGATAGTCTACTTGTAGAACCCAATAATAAAACCCAGTTCCTCAGGCTTGGTAGCAAATACCTTTATTCTCTGAGCACTTCTCCAGCCTGCGTTTGCCAACATTTCATCTGCAATTGCCAACACCAGCTTCCAAATTGAGCTTTGCAAGAGCCTGGGGTCAATTTGTTTTGTCCTTCCAGAGTTTCAGAGCATAGCAAGGGGTTGCAAAAATTCTGAAGATTCCAGCTTCGCAGACAGATGGGTTAGTGGGCTCTTTGGAGCTAGCTAGGTGGTGTTTCGGCTTGCTTCTAGATAACAGATGTAAAAAAAAAAAGTCTGTGGGGTGTGTGCAGACAGGCTTCTCCACCTACCAGAGAAAACGGCACTGGTTTGGTTTCCAGAACTGAATCATGTATTTTCTCTTTTGACCCTTCTTATAATCAATTACAGAAAGTATTTAAGAGGTCAGCAATGTCATCTTTGAAGAAGGGAGAAGAAACCAGGGTTAGCTCTGCTGCCAAGAGACCCGCCCCTCCACACAGAATTGGTTTAAAACGGAAGTGGGGGCGAAGGAGAGCAGAAAGTGGGGGTGGTAGGTTGAGAGAGGTTGCAGCTTAGGAGAAGGAAAGCAAAACTGGTTGCAGCTGTCAGGAGGGCTATGGTAAACTCTGTTTACAAAGGCACAGAAGTAAAAGCCACAAAGGCCACCAAGAGCCATCCGCTGTCCCCTGAGAACACCTGGTCCCAGGGGCTCCACGGTCTTCCCCACTGTTAGATTGCTTGGCATGCCACTCTGGTGCTGAATCTCCACACAACAATAAAGACGAGGGGTGGTTGGAATATGACTTCATTTATTCTTTCCCTCTTAAGACATTTCCATCGCAGAATACAGGGACGGGCTAGTAATGTGGGTGTCCTGGGTGCCTCCGAACTCTGCTAAAGACTGCCATGTTCAAGCCAGCTGACAGACAGCGTGGTGAAGAATCTCTTTTCTCTTTTTTGTCCCCCTCCCTACCTACCCTTGCCTCTCCTCCGTCCCTCCCCCCTCTCTCCAGTATCTCACTACACATTCGAGGCTGGGTTGATGTTCTTTAAATAACCGAGGCTAGCCCCTCAGCTGCCCTGATTCAAACAAGCAGCATGCAGTTACTTCAGGCACGTGCTCAGATGTTTCTTTTTACTTTTTAAAAGCTAACACAAACAATAGGTTCATGTTAGCATCTCACAAACAGATGTTAGCTCTGCTCTTACTCCTCCTCTGCCCTTCGTGTTGGTCCTCTTCCTCCCAAGAGTCTTCCTTCTCCCCACTTTTTTCCCTTAATATCCCATCTTTCCCATAAGTCCTCTTTCTACTTTCAGCCCTCTCCCCACCCCTCCTGTAAGCACGCATCCACGCACGTGCTAACTTCTGCATATAAAAGAAAAGATGATTTTGTTCTGACTCTGGCTTATTTTGTTTGCTTATCTCCACATATTTTCTAGACCCCCTTCATCTGTCGATGGAAGTTTAGGCTTGTTTCTTAGCTATTGTTGATACCACAGCAAGAAACATTTGTGGTCTGTTTGACTTAGAGTCCCAGGAGCACAGATGTGGCCTTCTCTGGTTTAGTACTTTAGGAACCTCCGCCCTGACTTACACAGTGACAGACAGCGTCATTTTTTATCAGTGAACACAGGCTGCTCTTTCCCACATCCCACCAATCCCGGCTGCTCTTGGATTGGTATCAGTCGTGACCTGGGACAGATTTGCCTTTTCCTGCTGGCCAAAGGTGGTGAATGAACACTTTCTTTATATATTCATTGGTCATTTGGGGTTCTTGTTTTGAAAACTTTTATTCATTGAAAGTTTTATTTAATTTTTAAAAAATGATTTATTTTATTTAGGGAGATTATATTATAATTACATAATTTCTCACTTCCCCTTTCTCCCTCCCAACTCCTCTGTATAGCTCTCCTTGCTCTCTTTCAAATTCAGGGCTCTCTCATTTCATTAATTGTTGTTGCATATATATGTATATGTGTATGTGTATATATATATATATTTTAAAATACATAAACATACTCTGCTAAGTCTATATAATATTATTACATGTGTATTTTCAAGGCTGACCATTTGTTATTGAATGAACAATTCGTGTGCTTTTCCCAGGGGAGGACTGCTGCTCCTGATTTTAGTCTTCCTTAGTTGCTTGTAGCTCTTTGTGTAGGGTTGAGGGACATTTCATTACTTTTTTCAGTTCTTTCTATACTGTAACTATGACTCCTCCTCTGTCTGATGTCATTAGCAAAGTTTTTTCTCCCTTATCATCATCTCTCTCTTCATTTTGTTGATTATTTCTTGAGGCTTTACTGTACTAGAAACCTTTAACTTTGTATAATCCTATCCATGTATGTCAGTGTGGGAGATTATTTCCTGGGCTACTTGAATCTGTTTCAGCAAACGCTTGTCCATGCCTGTATCTTGAAGTGTTCTCTCTGGTTTCTTCTCCCGGTTTCAAACATCTCTGGTCTTGCGCTGGCAGAGAGCTGGGCATCCAGGGACATTCTTCTTGCTGTGACCTTCAGTTTGCTCTGCACAATGTGTTAAAGAGGCGGTCCTTCCTCCAGGGCATGCATTGGATATCTTGATGGGAAACTAGTGTTTGGTTTATTGTATGTATTGTGATTTGTTTCTGAACTACGAATCCTATCTGCTAGTGTGTGTTCTTGTGCCAGGTTTAGGTTTAGTCTCTGTGCTGTGACTGCTTTCTGAACCTTCTATTCTGTTCTACTTCTGTCTGTGTCGGGAGTGCTGTTGTGGTTCCTGTGGCTCTGCAGTATAATTTGAGATCAAGCATTTATGCGTCTAGCATTGCCACTTCTGCTTAGGATTGCTTCAGCTATTTGAGGTCTTTTGTGCTACCATATGAATTTGGATTGTCTTTTCTACATTTGTGAAGAATGCAATTGGAGTTTTGAAGGGCCTTGTGTTAAATGCAGATTTCTTTTAGTACTATAAGCATGTTTACATTAATTCTGCCAATCCAAGTGTATGAAAGATCTTTACATCTTCTAGCATCTTCAATTATTTCTCCAGTGTATTAAAGTTTTCATTGTAAGGGTCTTGTACCTTATTAGTTAGATCCATTCCCACGTATTCTACTTTTAAGGCACTGTGAATGGGACTCCCCCCCCACACCCTGACTTCTTGCTTCCATTATTGGTTATATAGAAAAGCTACTTCAAAAATTATTTTATTACTTTATTACTTTATCACTTTATTTATTTACTATTTATTTATTTATCTATTTATTTATTTGTGTGTGCATGCTTGAATGTGCATGCCACAGAATCTATGGAGAGTCAGAGGACAATTAGAAATTGTCTCTCTCCTTCCACTATCTCATCCCAGGGGTCGAACGCAGGTTGTCGGGATTAGTGGCCAGTGCTAACTCACTGAGCCTGTGTTTCCCCACCGCTGGTTTTTCTACCTCTGTTTGTATTCCATTACATTCCTGAAAGTGTATGTTTGGTATAAGAATTTTCTGGTAAGTCTTAAGTGTAGGCTCATGTCATTGCATATGGGACACATCAGGTTTTACTTTTCTATTTCTGTCCCTTCCATTTCTTCCTCTTGTCTCTGTGCTCTGGGTATCTAAGAGAATGATATTGACTGTGAGCAGAGAGAGCGGCACACTTGTCTAGTTTCAGAGGAAACCCTTCCGGCCTTTCCCATTTCATGTGATGTCAGCTTAAACTTTGTCTGAGAGCTTTTATTAAGATTCCTTCCTTATGTTTCTAGTTCCTGATCAGGATCACATTCAATTTTGTTAGAAGCCTTTCTGCAGCTGCTGAGTTGATCGTGTGACTATGTCCTTATGTCTATTTATTGACTTGTTGATGCTGAACCCTCACATTCTTCAGATGATGCCAACCTGCTCATGATATATAATCCTTTTAATAGTACACTGGAGCAATCGAACAGAAAGGTCATCATTTTTCCAACTACCTTACTGAAGAAATTCTTGGATCTGCGTTCACTGGGGAAATTGTCCTGTAATGCACCCTTACCCTGTTTCTCACCTCACAGCATTAGTTGGCAGTGCTCTTTCACCTCTTACTCAGTGGAGCATTTGCTTTGTTTCTTAACTCTCCAATTCCTTGCTCAGATTTTCTTTCATGTTGCTTTTCATCCATTTTACCGACTTTCTCGCTCAGTTTGCCTTTCCTCTTTGTGCCTTGGAAATAATTAATTTGCTTGTTTGTAATCTCCATGGAGTCACTGATTTTTTTTCTAAATCTTTGAGATTTTCACCTTCCATTTTAGCTATTTCAGTATTTTTGAAATCCATAGTTAAGACATTTCGAGCTGTGGTACTTTGGTTTTTGTTCTTGTTGTATTTCTCTGTTGTGTGTCTGCTAGAGTGGCCAGTCTTCCAGTTTTATTTGGGAAAAAATGTATTGAGAAGGCTGCTCTGAGGACTCAATCCCCAATACCATTCAGCAAAAAGAAAACATGTTTCTATGATAGCCAAAAATACCCGTATTATATATAGAAAGACGCTTGCAGTGCAATGGATTGGCTGGCATACATGCTCTCTGAGCAGCCCTGACCATCAGAGAATGGTTATAGACCCCACAAAAATGCAATGGCTTGCACTGTAATCCCAGCAGTCCTACACTGAGATGGGAGCTAGAGATTGGATCTAGTGGTTTAAATAAAAATGCCCCCCACAGGTCTATAGGGAGTGGCACTATTAGCAGGTGTGAACTTGTTTGTGTAGATGTGGCTTTGTTGGAGGAAGTGAGTCTCTAGGGGGCGGGTTTTGAGGTCTCAGAAACTCAAACCCAGACTCATTTGGTACACTGTGTCTTCCTGCTGCCTGCTGATGAAGATGCAGAACTCTCAGCTGCTTCTCCAGCACCATGTCTGCAGGCATGCCACCATGATTCCTGCCGTGATGATAATGGACTGAATCAGTGAACTGTAAGCCAGCCCCAATTAAAAGTTTTCTCTTTTTAAGAGTTGCCTTGGTCATGGTGTCTCTTCACGGCAATAGAAACCCTAACTAAGACATAGGAGAATCACCTAGAAGTGTGGAGCCAGCTAGGCTGGAGTGCAGTGTAGCAGAAATAAGAGACCTTGTGTTAGGAAGGTAGAAGGAAAACAGACTCCTGAAGGTTGCCCTCTGATCTTCACACATGTGTACCTGCGCCCACCCATACATGGTCGCTAAATAAAATTGAATTTAAAATTATATCAAGTATGAAAGGGGGAAAACATCAAAATATTTTAAAATATTAAGTAAATCTACTGCTAGATGTGTAGTCGGGAGAAAAAAGGGAAGTTAAGGAGGAAGGCTACTGGGAGGGGGTGTCTAGGGAGGGATGAGGGAGGAAGAGCTAGAAGCGGCTCCTCTGTGCCCTAAAATCTTGGAGATGGCCAGTTGTGTGCATGGCGGGGGATGGGGTGTGGGGGAGGCACTTTTGAACTCATCTTTCCTATAGTTTGTGCTGGTGTGGAGACAGGATTGAACAGGGGCCTGGTGTCCACTGAAGCTTTCTTTACTTGAATAGTTTCCCTTCTTTGACTATCAGGACCACTGTGAACTGAGCAAATTTTCTCACTCTGAAGATTTCCCAGATCACGCCAGCTAGAGTGTCTGAGGCTTAGCTGGGAGTGTCTTCTAAGTGTATTCTGAGTGCGGTAAGTAACCACAATACTGAGGTCTGTACAGGCAGATGGCATATCTGCATGCTTTCACGATCTCTTAAATAATAATCACCCGGTTGGGGGGTGCGCTTACATTTTGGGCTCTATAGCTGTGAAAGGCAGACAGTCCCAGCTACTAATCACATACTAATAGAAGCTCAGAGTTATCAGACTCTAGGCTACCATTTGGGTCAGAGCTATGCACATCACTGTCTGAAGCAAGTCCCCTGCTGCCTGAACATTTCAGCTTGTCAGCTTCCTGCCGTTCTCCACAGCTGCTGCTAGAGCTGTCTTACTCTGGGGCTGAGGGAGGGTAAATTGAGGCAGACTGCTCTATGGCTATTCCAGAAATTTGAGGCCAGCCTGGTCTGTTATACACTCAGCTTAGACGCCAGCCTAGGTGATTCTGGTGTGAAAGCTAGACCCAAAGCTACTTTTCCCAGGAATGTACCTGATCAGGATAGCACTGTGTCCCAGGGCTTCTGCAGAGCCAGAGGGAGGGTCACACGAGTGTCATGTCACTTCCAGTTATTAAGGTTCTGATCTCAGCAAGCACTTGACTCACCCATTTGGGTAACCTAATTCCTCGTGTGTTTTTTATTAAACTATTCAGGACTAGGTATTGAGCTTAGGGCTTCCTGTGTGCTAGTCAACTGCTCTACCACAGAGCTACATTCATACTGGATATACATATGTTTTAGTGCAGGCTAATGCTAATACATGTCTTTCCTATCTCTAAGTGCCCTTAGTTTTCATATTATACTTGGACAAAGAAAAATCCCTATATGAAAACGACTCTTTTGTTTGGTGTGTGTGTGTCTCTGTGTGTGTGTATTCGTTTGACTTAGGGTTTCACTAGGTTGTCCAATTTGGTTCTGAACTCATTACTCATTATAGAGCCCAGTGTGGCCTTGACTTGTGATCCTCCTGCCTCAGTCTCCTAAGCAGTCATGGTCTATAGGCCATGTCCTATAAACCGTAGTACATGCTTCTGTTTTTAGGAACTGTTATAGTGCCTGTCAAGTGTCCCCTTAACCTTTCTGAGTAGAGGAAACTAAGATCTAAAAGACCAACTTTCTGTGGGAATTAAGAGTCAGACCCAGAAAAGAAACCTTTCTTTGCAACTTTGTGATACAGTCCCCTCAAAAA